>NC_063162.1:110198593-110536093 GCF_023159225.1 Perognathus longimembris pacificus
ATTATTATCATAAAACATAATAGGAAGTTCAGAATGATGTACTAAATTGTGTTTCAGATCCCAGTAGCAATACAGTAGAAACATCAGTCAGAAAATATGTAAGAATGGACCAAAGACTTTTGAAGAGTAATGACTGGCAGTACCTATGAATCCTACTTAGATCCTACTGAAGATTAGAACTGGGAGGATGTGTCGGACTCATGAAAGAAAAAAACAAGAATAGCTGGGAAAAGATCACACAGAAAAGCCATGAAAAATACTATAAACTACAGGTAAAGTATAACTAAAGTATAACTAACTAAAGAGAGGACTAAGAAACCTCAAATAAAATAGAAATTGATATTTAAATAGAGATAAACTCTCAGTGACACAGGACAGCCTGACTTTATAAAAACAAGGATGGGGAAGATGTTTACAGGTTGGCTTAGTGGTACACTGATTCTTAGTGAATAGGGAAATAAGCCAGATTGTCATTGTTTGAAAGGGGAGTAATGTAGATAGAAAGTGTTGGGGAAGGGGGGAGTAAAGCTGACTCCACCTTGATTATTAGGTCAATCTGACCCCCAAATTCTGCTTCTGTAAAGGGCTTGCTTAAGTTGTTTGTTGCTTGCTCTACCCTCTGCTTCAAGCCCCTTGAGGACAGTTGGGATCACAGTGTTAGTTAGCTCCCAAGTTTGCACTGTGTCCCTGGGTGGTCAGCCCACTTTTTTAAGGTTGCAGTTTCAGCATCCCTGGCTGGTCAAGTTCTCTTCTTGCTTCCCTAATAAATCCATCTTTTTGCTTGAGACAGTCTCTGAGTGGTTGACTCTTGGAGGGATGTGGAAGCTCCTCCCTCAAACCCCGTAAATAAATGATTTAAGTTCCCATAAATTCTATATTTTTCTTAAGTGATCTTGATCACACTCTGTCTCTGGTCTTCTTGATGATAGACTGGAAAACAATGATCACTGTTTCCAGCTAATCACAACCAAATCACTTGAATTTAAGATACAAAATATTTTTGGATTATTAATATAAAATGAAAATACCTTATGAATTGACACTAAAGCATCTTTTTCTTCTTCCTCCTCCTCCTCCTCCTCCCCCTCCTCTTCTTCTTCTCCTTTTTTTTGTTCTGGTTTGTTGGTCCTGGGGCTTAACTCTAGGCCTGGGCACTATCCTGAGCTCTTCAGATCAAGACTAAGTGCTCTACACCACTTGAGCCACTTCCAGTTTTCTGGTGCTTAATTGGAGATAAGAGTCTCATGGACTTTCCTGCCCCAGCTGGCTTTGAACCACGATCCTCAGATTTCAGTCTGTTGGGTAGTTAGAATTACTGACACGAGGGGCTGGGGATATAGCCTAGTGGCAAGAGTGCCTGCCTCGGATACACGAGGCCCTAGGTTCGATTCCCCAGCACCACATATACAGAAAACGGCCAGAAGCGGCGCTGTGGCTCAAGTGGCAGAGTGCTAGCCTTGAGCAAAAAGAAGCCAGGGACAGTACTCAGGCCCTGAGTCCAAGGCCCAGGACTGGCCAAAAAAAAAAAAAAAAAAAAAAGAATTACTGACGTGAGCCACCAGCACCCAGCCTAAAGCATGATTTATAAATTTTTAATTTTATTGTCAAGGTAAGCCACATAGGAGTTACAGTTGCATACTTAAAGTAGTGAGTACATGTCTTGTCAAACTTGTTATTACCTCCCTCATTTTTCTCCCACTTTCCCTCCTCCCCAATCTCTGCACCCCAACTTGTACAGGTAATTACAACATATTGTCTTGTAAGTATCACTGTTGCATTGGTTCACCTTTTATCCTTTGTCTCACCATTTTGAGGTTCCTCTTCTCTTCCCTAATTCACATAGATGTATATACCCAGGGTACCAAAATCAAATACAGTGACAACAGGGGTAATCCATAGGGAAGAAAAAACACAAGAAAAAGGAAATAATTTCACAGAGTATACTAAAAATAACAATAACAGTGAGAAACCACTTGTTTCCATATCTTGGAGTTCATTTTGCTTAGCAATAACTTCTATAATTATATGTATATGTCATTGAGCCATCATACTAAGTGAACTGAGCCAGACCCAAAGAAATATAGACTCTTTGTTTTCCCTTATGGATCATAATTAGTATATATCTAGGATAGTTTCAGCAGATTATCATAAAGCATTGATTTTTGAAGTTTTATTAATTAGAAATTTTTATATAGAAATGCGTTGTAATTTCCACAGTTAGGAAAGAAAATACACACACATACAGTTGAGTTGTTTAAAACTACATGAAGTTGTAAAATAATTTCTGTTATTTATTTGGGAAATGTTAACTACAAATTTTATTTCTTGATCCTTTAAATATTTTGAAGTAAATGATTATGGTAGATTATACAATTTTTATTGTCATGGAAATAGCAAAATCTGTCCAATTGTCTTCACTTTACTCAGTATTTTTATAGTTTTTTTTTTTTTACTGGAACACATTGACAAGTATTATAAACATATTAAAGGAAGAAACCAAAATCTTTCAGACTGTTTTGTGATTCTCATGAGAAAAAAATTGCAGCTCAAAATTTAGCATACTTCAGTCCTTTAGCAGCAGCAACAGAGTAACAGAAAGCAGGATTTAAGCTTTATAACTGGTAGAGTAGACCTCTTCATATTATGTAGTCAATTTTCCTACTAAAAGAATTTTCAAGAACATTTAACCCTCAAACCATTTTTCATAATAGCGGGCACAATGCAAACCCATAAACCTTCAAGAGAAAATATGTGGCAAACAGTATCATGTTGCTGTTTTAGCCTAAATATTTTTATCTTTGGCAATAGTATTTGAAGACTTAATGACCATAAATTATTAGTTTCCTGTTTAATCCTCTCACAACCTTTCTAACATCTTCAATAAGAGAGTGACTACTATGTTGATGCAAAACTTGTTACTAAACTTAGGAATCATACTTTTCAAAAAGTTTTATAATTTGTTGTAGCTAATAGACTGTTAAATAGAATTGTTAATAGAGTTATTAGAAATTGTTGTCTACTCATATGCTTTCATGACAAAAAATTCAATTTATCTTATGTAGTTATGGTTTGTTTCCAACAAGTTTGAGTTAGCTAGTGCCTTTACAGATTCTCAAAAACTTATTTAAGAATACAAGAAATTCTATTTTATATTACAGTTCTGAGTTTGTGCTTCTTTTCTCAAGTTGGAATCTCTAAAAGGTTAGCACTAATGAAATATTAAGTGGGATGATGGAAGACTCTTTGTTTGCTTAGGTGTCACAGTAAGACATAACAAAATGTCCTGGTCTTCCATCTGATCTGTGTAAGGTGAAAGAAAGGGCCCAAGAAAAGTACAGATAGGAACTCTGTAGCAGATCTTCATGACTATGAAGTCTAAGGCTGTGGGAAATATTTTTAGTGGTTTCAGCATCTGTTACATGTACTGAAATCCTGACAAACTTTCTCCCAAGGAGGAATGGATGGAATGTGGATTCTCCACTTCACCTAAGACTTTGAAACAGCAGGAGCTCTTTAACTTCTCTAAAGGCTCAAGAAGCTGAAGGTATACAACCCTCTCAAGGAGAAGGACCAGCATTTGGCCATAAATCAAAGTAAGGTCTCTACACTATTTAGAACCTCAGTGACTGTATTATCTTGGCATTATTTCAAGATATTCTTTTTCAAATAGAAACCAAACAAACAAATTGAAGAATAGAAGAGGAGACAGGAGTGCCTTATCTAAAAGCTTATCTATAGATTTGGCAAGAGCCAGATTATTTACTCAGATGATAATGTTGCTCTAATTATGGTGTAATCTTTATGACCATAAATAATTTGAGCATGTGTAACCACTACTTAATTATTTAATGAAGAAAGCAAACTCAAAGGCTTTATAGGATCAGAGGATTGGTATGCATTAGGCACCAGATAGAGTAAATTGCATAACCTTAGGAGATGATTTCACTTTGCTGGGCTTCAGTTTCAATATCTGAAAAATGTACAGGTATTTAAAAATCTAGTATTTGAAGTTCTTCAGTTTGAAGATGTAAGTCTGTTTTAAACCTAAGTTTTAAAGATTCATGAATTGCCTTGTAGGTACTTAGTTTTTATTTTATTTATTTATTTATTTATTGGACAGTCCTGGGCCTTGGACTCAGGGCCTGAGCACTGTCCCTGGCTTCTTTTTGCTCAAGGCTAGCACTCTGCCACTTGAGCCACAGTGCCACTTCTGGCCATTTTCTGTATATGTGGTGCTGGGGAATCGAACCCAGGGCCTCATGTATACGAGGCAAGCTCTCTCGCCACTAGGCCATATCCCCAGCCCCTTAGTTTTTATTTTTAAAATATAAACATAAGTTATACACAATACATAAAAATAATTAAATTATTACAAACATCTGTAAAGCAATTACCCTGAGATATCTACAGTAAACACTGTAGAACTATTTATACATATATATCAAATTAATATTACATTGCCCATTGTATTTTATTGCGTACATTTGTCTTGAAATTCATCATGTATATTTTCTGTGACTGCATTCATTTTCCTAATATCAGTCACATATTTTACTACATGTACATTTGATTTAAATGTAATTTATTTAAGAAACCATGGTATTGTTGATGAACATTCTCTATTAACAATGTTCAAGGCATACATAATATAGAGTCAAATGTTTAAATTGTTTCTCTTGTTTTGGTTGATAATGTTTCAGTGTCTTGATGAATATTTCCTTAAGATAATTTTCCAAAACAGAATTGTTATACCATCAGACAAGTAAACTGTTTATCTAATGAAATTATTTTCTAATTCACTAATATTAAAAGTTATAAAACACACAAAATCACAAAATTTATTATTAGTCATGATTTCAGTTCAACATCATTATTGTTTTTTTTTTTGCCAGTCCTAAGGCTTGACTTCAGGGCCTGGGCACTGCCTCTGAGCTACTGTTGCTCAAGGCTAGGACTCTACCACTTGAGTCACAGTGCCACTTCCAGCTTTTTCTGCGTATGTGCCACTAAGGAATAAAACCCACTGCTTCATGGATGTGAGGCAAGCACTCTACCACGAAGCTACAGTCACAGCCTCAATTCAACATTTTGTTGGATGTCCTTTAAATAATGTTTTAGTGTTAATATCTTTCAAATTTTCTGAGATTAAACACATGTACAAGAACATATTCTGAAAGTAAAAGCATGCTCTCATGCTCCAGTCAGGGTTTAACAGAAGTCTCCAGGCTAAAAGTTAGCCCTCAGATTTTCGTATACTGATTTAAGAAAACAAACACAAAGCCTACCTCTTGCTTTGTGTGTAGCTGAGAGTTTAAGAACCTTGGTTGCTTTTCTTTTTAAAATCACATACGGTGATTGAGGGATCTCAAAGAATTCAGACCATTCAGACCAGTCACAGATCTAGTGGATCAATGCAATTATTTTTATTATTCTGATTGATTCCAACCAAGTTGGCCTTCAATCAGTAAAAGCTGCAAAAAAACAATGGATTCCCCCTTAGTGTGTGCCCAACTGTTGTAAAGTAAATTATCAGAGAAGCCACATAATGCAGGATCTAATCTTGGAGTTTTTATGAGTGCATTAGTAGTTTGCAGGCAGCCAGTTGTTACAAAGCCCTGCCCCCACCAATGATGATGTAGTATGGATGTCAGATCTGGCCAGAGTCATCATTGGCCACATGGCAAATTGTACTATCTGGCATCTTGTCTTGATGGGTGTGCCTTAATTTCTAGGGGAAAGGAATCCCATCCCCAGGTTATTGGTGTTCTAGAATCTCTGGAGACAGGTGTGGGCACTTGACCTATAGGTTAATGAACCTGTCAGTCAAGTGTCTAGGACTGGGAGCTTCCTGTAACCCTGTCCCCTGACCTGACCCTATTTAGCGTCAGGCCACCTCAGGTGCCACTACTCCATGCCATGTGTCTCTGTCTTCATGTCCTGTGTCCTGTCTACTGGATCATCTCTGGTCACCATGGAATCCCAAGTCAGCTCTCCATTGGAGCTGAATTGGTTTATTGGTATTGTTTTTGTTATTTCTTTCCTCTCTGGCCTGTTTCCTGAGAGTGTTAAGGGTATTTGTGGCCTTCAGGCCTTTGTAATAACTGACTACCTGCATACTGCTAATGCTTAATAAAGCTCCCAGATTTGATCCTTCAGTATGTGGCTTCTTGGATAATTTACCATATAACAATGGCGCTGGCCAGATCTGACCTCCTTATTTCACAACCAAGATTATAAAAAGAGTGGAGAGAGGTTTATTAACTACAGCAGGTGAGGAGAATGCAGGAGTTATTCTAAAGTAATGCTGTTCTTGAAGAAAGCAAATGTGGCAGCAATGAAGTTTGAACCAAGGGCATGCTGCTATCCTTTAGCTTTTTCACTCAAAGCTGATCTACCACTTGAGCTACAGCCACAGTGCCAGCTTTAAACTGGCTAACTGGAGATTAAGAATCTCACAGACTTTCCTGCACAGACTGGACTTTGAACCCAGATCCTATAGCCTGAGTAGCTAGGAATATAGGCAGGAGCCACCTACAGGAAACAGGAAAGCACTTTGGTGGTGGACACATTTTGAGCATGCTCTCTTTAAGGTCATAGTTCAAGGAAAGCTGTTAAACACATTCTGGACCATGCTTGAGGCCAGGTTATGGAGCACATATTGTAAATGTTAAAATGGCAGATAGGCACACTTCTTACTATGTTTATCTCTTGTTTCCGCAAAAAGGTTTTAGTTGAAACCAAAGGAAAGGACAGTTTTTGAAGGTGTGTAAACATAGGAGCTTGGGACAACTGTCTAACTTTGCTGAAAACAAATTAACCAAGTTTTAAAAAATAATTTACTTCATTATTACAAAAGTGATGTACAGATGGATTACAATCACACGAGTTAGGTTTCCTCCTTGTCTCCCAGCCCCTCCTCCCATCACTACCCACCAGTTACATAGTCCACTTTTGTCAGTATCCAGTGAGCTCCACTGTTGGACTTTTCATGCTTTTCTCCTCAAGTTCTATACTCCCTGCCCCAACTCTTCTGAAGATATACATGTGAATACACCATAAATAAAGAAAAGAACACAGAATCCTCAAAAAATTAATAAGAAGGGGCTGGGAATATGGCCTAGTGGCAAGAGTGCTTGCCTCCTACACATGAAGCTCTCAGTTCGATTCCCCAGCACCACATATATGGAAAACGGCCAGAAGGGGCGCTGTGGCTCAGGTGGCAGAGTGCTAGCCTTGAGCAGGAAGAAGCCAGGGATGGTGCTCAGGCCCTGAGTCCAAGGCCCAGGACTGGCCAAAAAAAAAAAAAAAAATTAAAAAGAAAAAAACCCAACCATTTTTGGTTGTACAAAGGAGTTTCCATTTAACATAGCAGTTTATGAATACAGTGCACCTAGATCTGTGTTTCTCTTTCAATATTTTCACTCCCTTTCAGCCATTCCCATAAAATTAAATCAACTTTTTAAATGTGCTTCTTGCACATGCTCTAAGCCCTAAAAACATTTTCATCAAATGCATGACATAAAAGAAAAGAACAAAAGAAAGAAAGCAAGAATTAGAATATAATTTAAGAAACACTAAATTAGAGTTTAGAAAGACAGTAGAAAACAAGCACCTTCATTGTACAATTCCATTTAGGATACTTTTAATAGTCAAATTCATAGAATCAAAGAATGAGTTGGTAGTTAATAGCAAAAGTAGGGAGCCATTAACCAACACTCATAAAAATTTAGTCAAGCAAGATGAATGAACTCTAGACCTGCCTATAACATCCTACTTACAGTCATCAATATCACATTGTACACTTAAAAATGAATCAGGAAAGCTTGTTGAAAATGAAGCTTGTTGAAATTAGTTTGGGAAAGTGTAGAGGGGATTAGGGCATGATTCTGCTCAAGGTACAATGTATGCATGTATGAACACATTAACATAAAACTCACTTGTAAAACTAAGTAATGCTAATAAAATATGTAGGAAAAATATTTTGTTACAATAGAGGACTTTGTATTTGTTGTCCTTACAACTCTATTTTTTAATGAAGAAATTAGGGCATAAGACAACAGACCAGGGATAAGAAGCTAAAAAAATAGAATATTAAAATCAGCATTAACCTTATAAATTATCATAAATTCATCTTAACACAAGGATCGTCCAAAACCTACTACTTACATCAAATAAACTAACACCTTTCATGTATCGTTTGTTGTAATATTTAATAGTTTCATATGTTTCTATCCTAAAAATGCAAGTTGTTTATATGGGAATGGGGGTGGTGTAAATTCCATTTCTCACCATATTCTCTAATAAATCTGGCATGGGTGAAATTTTCTAACTTGTTAATTGCTCACCATCCTGATTCCTTGGTTTCTCAACTAATATAATAGTGTCTGTCTCATTCTTATTTGTTGGTTTATGTTGATATTAATGGTATGGTATGATTATTTAACAGATAAGAATTTCCTACTAAGAACCCAAAAGATATTTCATCATTATTACTGATCAATAGTTTTTCTTCTTTTTCCTGAAACTTAATGGGGGAATCTGAGGAGCTACTGTATAAGATCATACTTCTGTTATACAAATGACATATAATTTGCTAAATAGCTTCAATCACTCTTAATAGCATTTTCAGGAACTAGTCACATAGGCTATTTCCTCATCTTTAAGTAGCTGATGAAGATACAATACCTTGACTTTCTCAAAGTTATTTGCAAACCAGCTGTGGAACTGACTGTTCAATTTAGTTAAAAGGGTAAAGTTAACAGTATATTAAAAAAAAAATACTGCAAAAGCTTTAAAAGATCCAGAAAAGTAGACTAAAACTTCTCAATGTATGCTAAACACACAAGATTGTTTTACCTTTATCAAGAGCCAATATTCAAAAGTGTGTGTAGCTGATTCTAAAAGATTGTTTCAATCATAAAATAGCCTCAGATAATTATGATTGAGATATGGGATCAAATTGTCTTAGCAGTTACTCAGGGTTGTGAAGCAAGTGTAACAGAGCAAGGCATTTAGAGTTTATTCCAGTAAGCCATTTGGATCTTTTCATCTGGATTGCTACTTATATGCTGATAGTTTGCTTTTCAACTTTGGTGTTAGTATTTTCCCTTCCCCTTTTTCAGTCTTTACTTTATGCTTGTCTGTTTATTGCAATGACAATTCTGTGTCTGTAATAATCATTCCAAAGTGTATTGTATATACTTTGTTTAAATATTTAGTTCCAGAAATATTTAAGCTACTTTCTCTACCTAAAATAAACATTTTGAAGAACCATTTAAGAGTAGGCAAGATGATGAGTAGTGTGTTTTGTGCTAAACCTAACATTGGCTGAAAAGATGAAATCTTTGTTACATTGTAAAAAATAGTCTCAATGCCTCATTAAAGCAAATAATTTGTTTGCATGGAGGTCTAAAAATTCCATTTCAATCAAACAGAAGTCAAAAGGCTGAGATATGTGTGGCATTTATTATTTGAACTACTTCACCTTTCTGTGTTGGAGTGTTACATGGCAGGAGGTAAATTGTAAAATGCAATGAAATGAAAAGCTTAAAAGAAAAATAGCTCATAAAGTAAAATACTTGCAGTTTGATGTACTATTAACAGACTTTAATAAGATTTAATAACATTTTGTTAATGTAGAAGAGAAACCTATTTTATTCAGAATACATAACCTATGTAACTGATCTTCCCATAAGGCGACACTTTATATCTGAAAAGTTCTTCAAGAAGAAAACAGTAGAATATGCAATAACATTATAATCTGTGACATGAAGAGAAAATAAATGTAAGCAATGATCTTTAAGATCTATATTATTTCTTGTAGTATTGGCATGAACATTATGATCTTAAATAAACATTAATTCATTTTGGAGCAATCTATCCCTAAACTCAAATTTTCTGAATTCTCATTCATAACATACCCAAACAACCACAACAAATTTATAGTTCTATCACTCTGGAGATATTCATGTATACTAAAAAATAGAATGGCTGTGTATGTGTTCCCTAATTTCTTTTTATGGCCTTGTTTTAGGAGAAGGGCTATAAACTCTAGCCCTATCTTGATAGATGTTTATCTTGTGCCTTCCATGGAATACTTTTTTTTATCATGGAAGGCAGCCTCGGCCTAAATGTTTGACCTGTGACCAGGTGTCTCTTTGACAAGAAACTTTTTTCTCCTGGCAGACACCTTTACAGATCTCATCTGACCTTTGTCTAGTTCATTCCTCCCAAGATAAC
This sequence comes from Perognathus longimembris pacificus, assembly GCF_023159225.1. Lineage (NCBI taxonomy): Eukaryota > Metazoa > Chordata > Mammalia > Rodentia > Heteromyidae > Perognathus > Perognathus longimembris. Next base: position 110,208,833 of record NC_063162.1, read on the forward strand.
CCCTCTCTAGGAAAACTACATTGGGAAAAGATATTAGTATGTATCAGATGTTTGGTGAGACACAGAGGAGGTAACAGAAGAATTTTTATTATTTTCAGACCACACAGAGAAGGCAGCACACTTCATGGGATCATGGGGAAAATGAAGCTGACCAGAGCCTACATACTTAAGTAGGGTAGGAAGCAGAAAGGAAGGAAAGAGACTGTTGGCTATAGATTCTATTGCAACTCTGAGTATTACTCCAGCAGTGAGAATTGCTCAGCATATCTGAGTAGTAGTACAGGAAATGCAATTAACAGAATAATAAGTAGCATGAATTTAGCTATCTCTTAGGAGATGAACACCTTTAAATGGCGAAAGGGAGCCTGGTAAAGCAATCAGAGCAACTCACACTTTCCTCATCCACATGTCAGAGCAAAGCCTATCTCCCTCCTCCAATGAGGATCTGCATCTTTCATCCTGTCCTTGAATATTCACTGCATGCAGGCCTCTGGGCATCACATCATGGCCCATTACCCCTGGAAGACTTGCATCTGAACAACGGGCTGGTTGTGCTGCAGACATGTATGGTTGAACCGACATCCAGTCAAAAGGACTGGTGGAAGCATGGAGAGACTAACAGGATGCATGGGACCTCTGATTGCATCTGAGTACTGATACTGCCCATGGACTGTCTGTCCAACGACCTTGAAAGTCATGAGCTCTATCCTAGAGAAACCGTATTAACAGCACAGCCCTGGTAATGTCCTCCTTGGGAATCCTCTGGTTTACTGGGAGCTGTGCTTATCTTTTTCTTTAATAAATATTTTCCATTTTACTTTTCCCTCTGTGTCTCCAGATTCATGCTTCAGGACCATAGTGATAAAGGGCCCGATTCAACTGTTGCAGTTTTGCTGTAGTCATGTTAAAGATTTGAATAAGTGGATTACTGGGTTGATCACAATGAGGAGGTGGTAAAGGGGAAAAAGGAGAACCTCTGTCAAGAGTGACTCAATCTGCTTCTGTGTGAGAAAGCCAACTTCAAAACAGTTGCTGAGGAAATATAGCATTACATAAATTCACTATCTTTCATATGTGTGATTTAAAGACAATACAGGCATACATTCAGTTTATCTCAGAACACCACCAGACATCAAGATTGAATTTGGTAATACTGGGGCTCATTTTAACCTAAAATAATGTGAACAATCTTAAAACCATGTCCATAACATATGCAATTATATAGTATTGAATGAAAGTATAAAATACTAAAAATATAGCTTGCATCATAACATATGCTGAAAATCGAGTACAGCTTTATGTAAGTCAAATAAAATCAAGTTTGTGTTGTTATCTACCAAAGGAACATACAAGTATATTCTTTTTTAAAGGAAACAAAGACAAATACATGTTTACCATAAAAATAATCAATAAGTTTCTATGAAATGAATAACTCCATTATTTTACAAAATTTCTGTGTTCACTAAGCACCAAAATTACATGTGGCAAAAAGAAAATCACAGCTGGCATTAACAACATGATCTCCTCTTACAGTGCAAAACTACCAATTTCCACTTAGGTGCAAAATTTCACACCATCACATGTTCCCTGGATATATATCATTTTGAATAATGAACTGGATACTTGTTGTCATATTTCTGATCCTATTAATTTATAAAGTGTGGGAAATTCTTACAGCTCAGAATTTTTTTCTCAGCAAACAAATATAAATGAAAATTCTACAATTAACTCAACCATAGTCTCAAAAGAAGCATGAATTTGTTCAAATTTTTATCCTTCAAGGTTATACTTTGATAATGTATATGACCTTTTCTACAAAAAGTCACTTTAATTTCACCATTTGTTCAATAGTACATTCATCACATACTTCAATAGAAATTTGTTTTTTTTTTTTAATGACCAATAGGAATTCATATTACCACCAAGCCATACAGATTTAGTTGCTTCAGTCAATGTTACTCGGCTCCCTTGAAATCAAACTATTCTGTTTCATTGTCTTCATCTATGAAAAAGTTGATTTGGAGTACACAGTTTATGCGTCCCTCCTATCTCTAAAAATCTAAGCTATAAGTGAGACATATTTTCTGCACTTAAGGAGATCATGATGTTGGAGACAAGACAACATGTTCTAAGGATCAGGAAAGTTTAACAGTGGCAGCAGGAATGGTGAATAGGTGCACTCTTGAAGGAACAAGTCTTTGGAATGAATATGAAAATGATTGGAATGTAACTGTTCAAATAGTGTTGAGAGAATAAATTATTTTAGGTGAAATGGAAGCAATAAGAAAAGGTGTGGAATATGGGAAAGTGGTCATATTTTCAGAACTTCTGGTTCATAATACAATTAATGCTTCAGTGTTTTTTTTTCTATCAATAATAGGCTGAAAGAAATCTTTGACAGAACAATTTATGGAGTAATTTCACTGCAAATTACAGTGAGTAAAAAGTTTCCTGGTGTGACAGATAAATCAGCACCATTGAGAGTTGTGATGTCTGGCAGACTGTTGGTTCCCAAGTTGGGCACCATTGCTACAGTATACTTGGTCATAGCATATTCAAGATATGAAAAGAGTGTGTGTGAGTATGTGTGTGTGTGTGTGTGTGTGTGTGTGTTTATGCTTTTATTTCCTTTCCACTAAAAAGGAAATCACTTGAACTAGGTCTGAGATTGTGAAGTTCTAGAGAATGCAACACTTACTTGTAAAGGACACACATTGATTTATGTGAATACAAGGTTTCTGGTGTCAACTTCTGTTTTCTTTATGAAGATTCAGGGATTAGATTACTATCTATTATCAAGGCCTCTTCATCTGATTATTTTCCTTATAACTTTTCAAGCTAAATCCTCATTCAACCCTTGTGACTTCTAGTCAGCCTCCACTATTCTTCTAATTCTGAATAACAGAATAAAAAAAGTTCTGGGATTGGTTGACATTAGGACTCAAAAAGTGATAACCTAAAGCATGATGTTTGCTATGTGATGTATAGACATATATTCTTTAAGAATGGGTACACTTCTGAGAAATTCATTGTTAACCTTTTGTCACCATGGAATGTATTGCACAAGATAAGACATGCCATCTCACCAGGCCTTAGAACTGGGGAGCAGCATCATGCATACAGTCCATTGCCAACCAAATGTTGGCATGTGACTGCAGTTTGAACTAAGAGAAATAGATGGTCAGAAGCAAACTCTCTCTTATATTCCTGCCCATTTGCATCTGGTCTCTTTTTTTCTCCTAAAGAGAGTAACAAACCAACCAAACAAAAATCAATTCTTCCTCAAGATGAACCATAGAAAGCAGAAGTCCCCTTTTCCTTTCTCATTGAAATTAAACACAAAAACAAACATTTTTTTTCTTGGGTCTTTGAATCTTCATTTTGGTAAACTCTAGGTTCATGTAAAACATTGATTAAGTATGTGTCAGGTTTTCTGTTATTTGTCTCATGTTGTGGGAGCTTCAGCTGTGACCCATGTCATGAGAGAGGACAGTTATCACAGCTTTCTACTCATAAATTGGCAAAATTATAGAAGAGAGTCAAGAAAGATTAATTAATAAAGATTAGTAAACCTTGCCCGTCATCCCATTTTTTTCTATCATTTTTATAACACATTCCAATAAATTTTATTAAACACTGGAGCTATTTCTACTTATTGTCTAATCATAAAACCTTCTGTGTTTACTTGATCTCAACAATATCCTGTTAATATCTAGGAGCAGAGACATAGGAGCTACTTGAGGAACGACTACAAGAATGCTAGAGTTTAATTTCCCTCTTCCTCCAATGTCTGTATCCTTAGCAAGAAATGAAACACTGTGTACTTGAAGATCTTTCCTTCAGAAGGGCAGATTATTGGAGATCATGAGTAAAGAAATGGCTTAGAATACTTAAAGTTTTCAGCTGTCTAAAAACAAGCATTTAATTGGGCCCACACCAGCTATTAATTTTGAAAACATCAGCACATAGACCACAGTTGGTCAGAAAAGCCTGTGTTACCTTCTGTGCCACACCAAAATAAATGCATGGACACAGCCTCAAAGAATGGGTACAGGCTTTTTCTGAGCTTTAGCTTGTCTTGTAAGGGTGGCAATAGTAGTAGTGGTAGAGCAAAAGTGTCCTCTGGCCAGAAATATAAAAGTATAATGACTTAGCATGTCTGAGTATGATTAGAGAGTACATGTTTTGTAGAGCCAGAGTGAAGGACCAGAGTAACTCCATATTGTACTAAGACACCATTCTGTACCTGACTGTAAGCCCTATCCCCCACCCCTTGCTTTCCAGTAAAGACCATAAACACCCATAAGAGTGACCGGCAGAGAAGAAAAACAAGTTGTTGTTTTTTTTTCTTCAAATTTTTATTATCAAACTGATGTACAGAAAGGTTACAGTTTCATACGTTAGGCACTGGATACATTTCTTGTACAGTTTGTTACCTTGTCCCTCATACTCCCCTCCCTCCTCCCCCTTTCCCTCCCCCCCCCCAGGTGTTCAGTTCACTTACACCCAACAGTTTTGCAAGTATTGCTTTTGTAGTTGTTTGTCTTTTTTTACCCTGTGTCTCTCAAATTTGGTATTCCCTTTCAATTTCCTACTTCCAATACCAGTATACACGGTTTCCAATATACTCAGATAAGATTACAGAGATAGTGTAGGTACAACCACAGGAAGGTGATACAAGAACATCATCAATAATAGAAGCTACAGATACACATAGGACGTTGAAAGTAGTTACAACTGTTTCCATAACATGGAGTTCATTTCACTTAGCATCATCTTATGTAAAAACAAGTTTTAGAGTTACCAGAACTCCCCCACCCAGGTGTGGTTTCCAGTATCTAAAACCCTGTAGCTGTGCACTATCCCCCTTGCTACACCCTTATAGCTTAACCAATTTTAAATGTGTCGGTCCCTTGATCTGACCAATGACCCTTTCCAGATTTCTTCCTGCCACCAAATGTGCCAAACATGCTTTAGAAGTATTTTATAATTTTCCCGCGGTGTGTGTTGATTTGTTAAAAGATGCTATGATGTATGCTAAGTCCCTGCCTTCCCCAAAGAATGTATAAAACAGCTGGAAGCCCTAGGTTCAGCCCTAGGTGTCACCAGTTTACTGAGTGTGTGGAGGACCAAGCTAGCCCGAAATAAACGCCCTTTTTGCTGCTTGTATTGGTCTTGGAATCTGGTGGTCTCTCGGGGGATCCGAACTCGAGCATTTCAGTTTTTGTCATCACTTTAACTTCTCATTCTACCAAGAAGCAGTCCTTAGCTTCAGTACCCAATTTAAGTGTTATTTTTTTCTTCTGTTGTCCTTACTAACTTCAACAATGGTAGGAATTCAAAGAGCTCACTAGGGTTAAATGGAGGACCAAGGCTGAGATTGTCATTCATTTACAAACCTGGCTCCTCTTGTCTTTTTTTTTTTTTAATTAGCCAAGCCATTATGTTCAGCTTCTGGGGAAAGCAAAGGAAAGCAAAACAAAAGACTTGCACAACCCGGTCTTCCCCGTACTCCCCCAATACTACTGTAGTGTTCTTTTAGTACTGGCACAGACATGTAAATGATATGGTTATAATTTAAACGAATTAGCTCAGGCCCCCGACTAATTGTCCTATGGTTTCAGTAGGATGGTGAAACAATGTTCCAAAGCAGTGCCAAGTTTGATGCAAAGCAGTAGCTTATCTCTCATGCTGAGACTTTGAAAGCTCTTACAAAACCCTACTCCCTGCTTTCTCATCAAAAGCAAACACTTCTTGGCCCACCCAAAATAAAGACCCCCCAAACTCCTTTTCTAGTTTTATGACTCAAAATTTAAATCACAAAAGATGCAGAAAGCAGCAGAGAAAAACCAAAACCATCAGAAAGCTAAGGGAAGTTGTAAAGCCCAGAGGACAAATAGCAATTTCTTTTAAAATGGGCATGTGTAGATGGAAATGCTTGGGATTGGGACTGATCTGCAATTTAATTTACAATAGGAAAAAAAAAAGCTCAAAGGGTGTGCAAGCTGTTGGCAAGAAGGAAGAGTGTCATTGTCGGGCCAAAGCAAGTGGATTTCTTTTGAAAACCATATTATTGTTTCAAGTTTGAGGAAAAACCCAAATCAAAAATAAGTTTCAAGAATGAATTCATAGGATAGAATTATATATGGTCCTCTGAAATTACAGCCAGTGTTAACACTGTTAGTGCCAGGTTTTGCTTGATGATGGCCCCAATGTGCCTGGTGACACTTAAAAGCAAAAATGAAGAAATTCTAAGAAATGGGAGATAATCCATAGATACATACAAGAGACCATAGTGACTTATATATATCACGTAGAAATGGAGGACAGAGTCATATTCAGTTTTAAAGTTTTCTAAGTTTCAATGTCCTATAATTTGTAGAATACTACTGATCCATTGAGAAGAATCTGGAGCTCATTTAGGAAGAGAAAAGAGAAAAAAAAATTATCACTGTTTATCAGCCATTCTCAAAAGTATGAAATACCCTTTTTGAGGAATAGCATGGTTGACACCTACAATCTCTCCTCTAGCATCACACTCAAAATTATGTGTGAATTATAAGTATAACTATAAATTATTTAGCTTAAGAATTAAATGGCACCACTTTCTTCCTCATCCCTTCAATATGCTAACTAGAAGCTACACTAGCTGTAATTGCATTTGTACCTACTCTCAAGAGGCTTGCTACTTCACAGCCAGAGTTTATGGTAATTATAACTATTGAAAGCAGTCATATCTTTTATAAAATTCTTCTGAATGCTCAATTTTGAGATACATATGGATCACTTCAGGCAAATGAGTGTTAGACAAAGTGTTAGATGAATAAAATTAGCTGGAAGATTTTCTTGCTTGGTTAAAAGTCTACAAAAATGATAAAAAATTGTCATAATGTTACTGGTGACTTCTACAATTTATTTTTATTCACATTACTTGATTCAGGAGCGGAAAATATTTATAACTGCTGTGTATTCCTATGTAAAAATACCTTTAATCCTTATCCAACTAAGGAATTTTAATTGGTCTCTTTATCAATTTAAAAATCTTTTCAATGTAAGTTTCTAATTTGCATATTAGTAGAAAATTAATTTTATTCTTTGCTCTGGACATTGAGGAAAAATATACAACACTCAAATTTCAACATGGTTATTATTTACATTTTTAATTCAGTGTTCTCTTCTATCACTGGCTATATTTGTTATATTTCCAATAACAAATATACTTATCATGACACAACTGGATCGTTGCCAAGAATAACTGGATATTCACTATTATTAGTTCAAGAAATACCTTGAAGTTTTAGAATGTGCACAGAAACAAGAATATTAGTACAACTACGTACTTCTATTTCTCATCAGTCTCATTGATGCTCTGAAGTTGTTGGCTGGAAAATAGTTTTTTACCGATTTTTGTCACATCTTCTATAATGGAAATACATTGTTTGCTAGTGCATGATTATAAACAGGATCCCAATGCTATGACATATAATATAGAAACAGTCTTAAGTTCATTTAAATTTCAAACTTTTATGATTTTACCAATGTTGGCTTTTCTGTGAGGTTTCTATATTCCCCTCTCCTTACTTATTTTGTACTTTGTATTTATTATTATTATTATATTTTATCCATATAAGCCAAAAGTCTATTTTATTAGAAGAATTCCAGAGTGCTAAACAAAATTCAGGAGCTACCAGATCTGGAAGCAGGAATGAATAAACTCATTATCAGGTAATCTGGTAGTGCTTCCTTTCTTTTTTTGTCTCTTTTTCTCTCTGGGTACCAGGTTTTTACACCCCTTTCCCAGATCTGCTTTTATAGCCTTTACATATAGATAACAAATGATAGTAAACCCATAATTCTTGAATTTATACCCCTCCATTTGAGTTACACCCACTTACACTGATTAAGTCCAAATTCCAAATTCCTGGGAGAGAACATCTGGAGCAGTTTGGGTCAAGGAATTATTTATGACCTAGTCAACTGGGGCTGGCAGAGAGGATGTAATATTAACAGTATGTCTGTCAAGAAAAAACCCCTGCTGGAGTGTGTAGAGAAAAGAAGGGCAAGTCTCTGAAGTATGCCTTAACCTTTTATCTGGCTTTCCTGTGAAACGATCATGGCTGTATTTGGCTATCTTTTTTTCTGTCTGAATTCTTCTTCCTCACCATTTTCTCTTGCATCATGGAATATTCACAGAGCATAATGCCACTAACTCAGTACTGACCTTTATGCAGACGTATGTATTGGCCTTTATACAGACACTTTATCTTTCCACATTATGGTTCTAGTCTTGCTTTGTAGTCATCATTTATGCTGTAAAACTTAGAAATGTTGAAGGAATAAATACATCTATATATGAAAAAAATAAGCAGATTCTTATTCAACTACATTTTTCTTACTTGATAAGTACTGACAAGTATATTACAATAAAGCAAATATAAACTATATTTGTAAATACATAGTCATTTTTGTGGTATTAGGGAATGAACCCAGAATCTATTGGATGCTAGGTATGTACATATCACTGAAGTTGTGTCAGGTATTATTCTTTTTGTTTATGAGATTAGGTCTTATTACATTTAGCCTGGTTGGCCTCAAACACATGCCTTTCGATTGCCTCATTTGCAACTTTACCATATCTTACTTCCCTCCTCCCCCCTGCCCCCAAAGGACTCAAGGTCTTCTGTCCAGGCCTGCTTTAAACTCCTTGGCTTAAGTGACCTTCCTGATTCAGACTCTTGAATAGTTGAGACTATAAGTATGTACCATTTCATCCTATCAATGTTAACTCTAAATGAAAATGGACCATATTTTATCATGTAAAATCAGCTTTATTGAGATGCAATTCTTATACTACATAATCCTTTCACTTAAATGGCATACTTTAGAGCTTTTTATTATATTTACAGGTTTACAACTATCACCATAGTTTCTGTTATATTCACAGAAGTACAACTATCACCATAGTTTTAGCATATGTCCATTCATGTAAGAGTCCTTATATACATTAATAGTAATTTAACATTTTCTCCCACTCTCCCAGTTCTGGGAAACCACATTGGCTGTTTATTCTAGACATTTTATATCACTAGATTGCCTGTTGTGGTTGACTTATTTCCTGGAGCATTATGCTTCCAAATTTTATGTACACATACAGTAATCCATTCTTTTTGTGGCTAAATACTTTTCAGGTATATATTATACTCTATTTTGTTCATCCATTCATCAGATGTCAGACATTTGTGTTGCTTTTGCCTTGTGTCAACTAGGAGTAGGCTTCTATGAACAAACAGTTACAGCTTTTCTTGTTTTTATGATAGATACATACCTAGTAGCTTAGAATTAAAATTTTTGGAACTCTTTTGTCCAAATTTTCCACTCCAGTTCCGAACTGTTTTTCAAGATTTGATCTTTTGTGAAATGATCTGAATAGACATTTTTCTAAAGAAAATTATTAGTTGCCTTGCTAGTAGGCACAAGAAAATGATAGCATTATTATTCTTTAACAAAATACATTTGACGACTATAATGACATATCATTTCTCCTCTATGACAATAGATATAATTAAAAAGATAGAAAATAATATGGCTTGGTCAAAGTGTAGAGAAATTAGAATCCTCAATTTTTTTATAATCATCCATTGCAACATAGTACTCCTAATCGGTGGCTATCCATTGAGGTTATTTATGAACCAACAAGCTCTTCAAAGTCATGAGTCATTGCAAGATTAATTTTTTGAATTTGTTTTAAGGAAATGATATTTATAAATGTCACAGATGGATGAAGAAATATGGACAATATTGTATTAAAATTATTTTTTGAATTTGTTTTTGAAGAAATAACCAAATTAATTTTTAAAGAATAAAGTAATATGAAGAGTTATACATACCAACTATATATTGTGATTATGATAAAAAAAATTCAGACACGATTAAAAACTTCCACTAAAATGAAAGAAAAATTTCTTTGCCACTTGACATTGATGTGGTAATTCAATACCCTTGAACACACTGCAGTGACATTTAGGAGATGTCAGCAGAGAAAATGGAACATTCCTGTGAATTTTGTGCTAAATATAAGCCATATCCCTACAAGCTAACACTTTAGTTCATCAGTAGTTTTAAAGATTCATAAGGAATAATATGAATACTTTTGACCAATATTTATGCCATATTAAATGTTACCAAATGTCATATGAGATTAATTTTAGAAATTAAAAAATAATCAAATTTATATATCCTCTTTCCATTTTATCAGCAAGCAAAAAATTCTCAGCAAACAGTTTGCTTGGCAATCTTTGACTCTCAATCACTGGCAGGTGCTAAGCAGCACCTTGCTGAACACTTTTCTCCACAAAGAGTCCTTAAACTGTTCCGACTGTTTACCGATTAGGTTTTTCATGGATACAAATGCCTAACTTTATATTAGCACTGAGCATATTATTTATAATTGAATATGTGGTAGGTTTTCCAGACTTAATTTTACATTTAGTTTTATTATTCATACAAAAGTGTCTAAACAGTTCAAAGTTTTGTGTAGTTCAGATTTTTGCTGGGTAAATATTGTTCAACAAACAGCAAAAAGACCAACATATAGACACAATGTTATATTTACTATTCAATGAAAATGTGCACCCATGTAACATTACAAAGTCCTAATTTCATTGAAAGTTTCTGTGATGTCATAAACCAAGAACTTAAAATATAAAACTTTAAGGCCTTATAATAGAAATTAACGACTTGTAGCATTTCAACATGTTGAATAATATAATATATATTATTTGTTTTTAAAATATTCATTTTTTATAATCATATGCTATACATAAATCTGCAGGAAGAGAAACATAATACTATATACTAATAAATTATAAATTATAATCATTCAGAGCTGCCTTAACTCATATAGCCATATTTTACATACTTTTTGAATGATAGGATGATTGAATGTGTTCAATAATGAAATCTTTAACTAGGCACCATTGTTTTACAGATATGTTTGGACCAAATTTCAATTGTCATTTTTGTCTAGAAGAGTATACTTTTACCAATTTCATTGGTAGGTTTCAATGAATCATAGCTTTTCAGCTTCTTTATTGAATAGTCCACAGCCAACATTCTGAATGTATTGCAGTGTATTGAACAGTAAGATTTTTTAAATTTAGTTTTATTGTCAAGGTAATATACAGAGGGATTATAGTTACCTATGTAAAGTAGTGAGTACATTTCTTGTCAAACTTGTTACCTCCTCCCTCATTGTTCTCCCACCTTCCCTCCTCCCCAATATCCCTCCACTGAGTTGTACAATTAATTTCCAACATATTGTCTTGTAAGTTTTTTTATTAACTTGATATGCTAACAAAATATTAATCCCTTTGGTTTGATGCGGAGTTTCACAAATTTTTCTTTTCCCTTTGATTTGCTTGAGACAGATTGTCTACAGGGAAAGAATGCTGAAACTGACCTCCTGACCTAATCAAGCCCCAGCAAACAGCTTTGAGTTCTACCTCATCCCTAGTTCCTCTCATGATCACTCTTGTTCAGTAGTTATGAGTTTGAAGTTAGGACATTTTTCCAGAAGGAGGAAATCTCTCAATTATTTCTAACCAGCCCAAGATACTAGTACAGCGGAAACATCGTGTCCTTAGTCTGATCACAACACACCCTTAAGGTTTCAAGCATATGGACTGTGTGTCATCTGTGCTTAAAATTATGGATGGCAACCTTGTACCTATTCAGATCCCTTCCAAAAATCTGCTGTCATAATCCCTCATCACTTTAAGATTAGCCCTCTGTCATTTGTAGGAGTACTTAGACATCTCAAGCCCTAGGAAGCTGAAATTTTGTAACCATGAGGTTGACTGAGCCATCTAGTTTTAGCCACCCTTTCCTCTTATATTGTACATTAGCTTTCTCTATTAAACTTGTTGCCAAGAGTCTGAGATCTTCACCTCCAAGACCACCCTGTGGTAATGTAGCCTTTTGGGTGCATGGCTACCAACACTCTTTTCAACTCTGAGTGATAATGTATTATTTCTCATATTAAATGAAGGATTTCTTTTGAGGGCAAAGTAGGATTTAATTGAAAATTTGATTACTCTAATCGATTTTCTTAGATTTTTCTTGATGCAAGAGTACCCTTAACATGGCTCTAGCCCATCTAGGGTAAGAGTGAAGCAAGGAGTGTCTTGAAACTCTGTCACATTAAAATATGGAATGAGTTCATTGAGAGGCAAGTAACTTGAAGCCCATTATTTGTCCAGCATTTGGCTTCTATCATTTTGGTAGTATGAGGTACTAAATGTTAAAATTACAACTCACTTAAGTGTGTACTTAATTAGCTTTTATCTATAATGTTAGCATTGTTTAACCTTCTACACCAAAATTTTTCCAGAACATTTTATTTTACCACATGTCTTCATTAGATTGTAGCCAGGGAAAATAAGGCGAAATATAGAAAATGTGAGTCACAGAGACAGCTGGTTATAACTGTCTAGGGATAGCCTGGCATTTGCTTTATTTGAATGTCATTTGAACTGTTGGCCGATGGTGATTGGCTAAATCCCCAGCATAATCATTGCATTGGTTAAATTACACCTATTTATTACAAAGACAAATTCCCAGGTTAGATTTTCTTTTTGTGTGTCTACAGGTTTCAGCTCCTTGCCTGAGGACCTACAGAGACTTTCTCAGATTAAATGCAGTTTGTTTGAATATTTATTTCATATACTTGCATGAACATTTTCAAAACTATGAATAAATAAAATTGTTAGGGCTGTATAAGTTGTTCAAAAACATTTATTGCAAGTAACAGTCACAATGCTAAGTATTAAGAATGGAAGAAAACAAATCATGAGCTCTTCTGTAAAACTCTCCAATAAATATTGGTATGCAAGACAGATATTAAACAGATAATTATAAAATATCTAAGTGGCCATTTATTATCAAGGCAGGTACAAAGCGGTAGGTATCTAAGTGGGAGATAAACAAAATAGGCATGAGAAATAACAGTGCTAGAGACACTTAGATATGGTATAGCACAGATGTAAGAAAAAATTAAACAATTTTTTGGAATACAATTGACAAAGCTTGTATTTCACTAATTTAAAATACACAATCAAATGGGTTTCTTAAAAAAAAAAAAAAAAACAACTTACTGAATTTGTGCAACCACCTCCTCAGTCCAGTCTTAGAACATAGTGTAGTGTGAGAAATATTTTTTGAAAGTCATTAAAGTCAACAGACATTTAAATTTCAGTTACTTTTCAGCATACAAGGACCCACTAAGAGCTGCTCTGTTGTGAATTGCTTTATGTGTTTCAAAGAGTTTCAAATAACACCTAAAATCTATTATCTTTCGTAGTAATGCTTGCTAGACAAATTAACTATAATGAAAGTTTTTCAGTTTCAGTAATGTTCAATATTATAGCTGATAAAAACAAAAAACAACAAAATTCAATCTTTTACAAGCCTGTATTTGTGCCTAATTTTAGAAGATGCATTATTTATGAATTACAGAACATTATTAAATTCACTTCATGTAAGTTCAAAAGCACATCTTACTCAATAAGCCAAATGTCATTTATTGATAAAGTATTTTGTTATAAAATATTAATTATTTGCATTCCCTATTTTTAGGGCACTGTGGTTTACCTTAATTTAGATATTTGCTTGTTTGTTTTGGTGCCTGTACTGGGGCTTGAACTCAAGGCCTTCCTGATCACAGCTGGCACTCTCTCACTTGAGATACACTTCTATTTCCTGATTTCTACTGGTTAAGTGGAGACAACAGTCTCCCTCCCAAAGTTACCTTCAAGCCACAATCCTCAGCTTCCTGAGTAGATGACAGGCGTGAGCTCTGGCACTGTGCTGTACATGTAAGCATCAATAACTGTAAGTTTTATGAATCTGAGGATTATTTTCAAGTACACACATACAAATACAATATTTCAATGAATATATTTGAGTTAGCAAGTACTTACTTTATCGGATATAAAGAAACGTAGTAAATCTTCCGTACGTAGGTTATACTTCTTCAGAGCAATATCAAATTGAAAAGTTGTATTTAGGTTATACCAAATCAAAGTAGAAAACAGAACGTAAGTTAGAAGACACACAAACTGAATTCACTAACACATTGATATACTTCAAAATAATATAAATTTGAAAATACATTTATGAGCCGAGCAGTGGTGGCTCATGCCTATAATCCTAGCTGCACAGGAGGATGAGATCTGAGGATCATGGTTCAAAGCCATCCCAGTCAGGAAAGTCTGTGAGACACTTATCTCCGATTTGCCACCAGAAAATCGGAAGTGGTGCTGGGGTTAAAGTGGTAGAGCACTCTTCTGGATGGAATAAAAGAGCTGAGAGATGGTGCCCAGGCCCAGAGTCAAGCCCCATGACCAACAAATGGAAATTAAAGGAGAAGAAAAAAAAAAAAAGAAAATACATCTACGAGACTAATGTAAAGCAGTTTATTCAAACATTTACGTTTAGAAATACGAAAGATAGTTACATAATTGAAATATTGTAATTTTGGAACCTGCTATTATATTAAAATAACTTTAAAGGATTATGATAAACTGACATTTTTTCCTTGGAAATGCATACGTTTTTATGAATAATATTTATATTAAAAATTGCAGATGACTCAGGAGCCTGAGATCTGCAGACTGTGGTTCAAAGTCCATGAGACTCTTATCTCCAATTAACACCAAAAAAGTAGTAAATGGGGCTGTGACTCTGGTGGTAGAGTATGTAGAAAAGCTCAGAGACAGTGCCCATGCTCTGAGTTCAAGCCCAGGACCAGAACACACACACACACACACACACACACACACACACACACACACACGCATGCATGCACTCACACACAAAATGCAGTGGCTTACAGTGTGACCGAACACAATAGCAAAATGTCAGAATATCAACTTTGTATGGACTCCCTGACTTATTCACAAATACTGGAATTTTGTGTGTGATTTCCTTGCAAGTATTTATTCTATCTCTACTTGAGAACTTTTAGTTGGGTACCAACCTGTGGCTCCTAATTTGCTTTAAATTTTCTTATCTTGAATAGAAACATGCTCTAGTGTTACCCATGATGCATAAACATACGGTATCTGGAACTCAATAACACATGCATCCCATAGAGTGAAATACATCGGTAATCCAGGTTCTTATCATTGGTACAGTGTTTTTTTTCTTTGCAAATTAGCGCATGTTAACTGTGCCAATGGCTTTCATCTTGCTATTTCAAAAGGTAGACACGGCTCATCAATCAGATTCACCACTATAGTGCTCTTCCTCTATCCATCCTCTATCATATTTATAGTCCAACATCATTCAGAAAATTGTCTTGTGTGATCTTCATAGAGAGACCTAATTTATTTCAGTGCTATTCACCTTCATCATTCTCTTCCCCTTTCACCTTCTCCCTTTTTCTCCTGGTCACTCTACTGTATCCATTTTCATTTATATCATATCTTTGTACTTACATAGGAACATATGCATGTACATATTTATATTTTAGGCCTAGATTCTGTATATGATAGAAGACATGCATTCTGTATCCTTCTGAACCCAAATTACTTCACTTAACAAGATATTTTCCAGTTCCATCCTTTTACCTAAAAGCCGCATTCTTTTTCTTCTTTATGGCCGATTAATACTCTGCTGTGTATATCTACTACATTTTCTTTGACTTATCAAGGAAAGGAATGTCTATTTTTGCTATTCATTCAGAAACAGCTTAAAACATTTCACCTTGTATTTCAAGTATATAGCTATGAATTTTTTTTGGAAGATTTTGGAAGATTTATCCAATTGCTTTCTGCTCATAATCATGAATGGTGGTCATATATATCAGAAAATATTAGCTAAATTATCTTACTTTCATTTTTATAATACTTTTTGTAGAATTATTTTAAAATAGGATTTAATGTTTTTCTTACAGAATTTTTACAAACATATTTGAGTACTTGTACAAAAAAGGTGCCATATAGGAAAACAGTTGATTTGTCCTACCTCCTTCAACATTCTCATACCCCTTCAACCCACCCTTCTCTTACTTTTCTTAATTTTGTGGACTATACAATGAATTCTTGACTGCATTCTCTCCCCCTTACCATTTTCATTTGTTTACCCCTTTCCCATTGTCAACTCTACATCTTAGATGTATATATTTCCTGATGTTGATTTTGTTGGGCATTGACCTACTTAGTCTTTCTAAAAGATTATACTATTTGAGCTCTCCATAGATTCTATCATACTTCAGTTAAGTCATTTGTAACCACGCAGTGTGTTTACTTGTAGAGTAATTGGTAAATTCAATCTACCACAAATCAGGGAATCCATACAACCTTTGTTTTTCTGAGTCTAGCTTACTTGATGTAAGAACAGAATTAATGCTTTTAATTGTGGTCAGTGCACCTGTGATAGAGAGATGACTGTTTTGTATCTTTCTCTTTGAAGCAGTAGAGGTTGGAATACAATGGTGCTCATTGTTTTACATTTATTGAATTTTATATGCAGATCTTTCTCCCATGAGTTTTCTAAGTCAGAAACTCAGGATATAATATGAAAGAAATGTCTCCAAAGCAGAATAACTTTGGACTAATGAGTTTTCTTCTACAGTGGAAATTTTCTATGGGGCAGAAATGAGAAGTGTGCCTCACAGAAGAGGCATTGGATGGAAAAGTTTTAGAGCATAATGGAAAACTTTCAAAAGAAGCAATTCACTTTTCAAACTTTGCTCACTTTGTGATTCTTAACAATTTTTTTTTTCTACTTAATATTGCTTTTAACTGGCAGTAAATGAAGGAGTTTGGGGAGATGAATGATTTTCAATCAATATTACTCCATCATTTGCAGCCAAAGTGTCAATCAACTACCAATAACAAGTGAGGAATTCTTTTCCTTTTCCCAGCACACTGTCTTCCCATATACTTGGAAAAACACCTGCCAAAAGAACTTAGGCAATTCAAATTGCCCAACCAGAGAGCCATAAAATAAATGAATGGTGGATGCTTATTTTTTGTACATTAAAAATTAACTTTCACTTGGAAAAAATCATACTAAGTACATTAAGCCAGATCCAAAGAAATATAGACTGTATGCTTTCCCTTGTTGGTAATAATTAGTACATGTCTAGGACAGTCCTAGCAGAAGATTACAATAGCTCAATAGCTAGTACATATGAACACATAAGATGATGCTAAGGGAAATGAACTCCAAGTTATGGAAATAAGTGGTTTATCCTTGTTGTTATTATTTTCAATGTACTATGTGACATTATGCCTTTTATGGGTCTTTCTTCCCCATGGTTTTACTCCTCATGTCACTGTAGCTGATTTTGGTACCCTGGGTATTGTATATACATTTATTGGAACTAGGGGAGGGCAGGGAAACATCAAAATGGAGAGACAAAGGCTAAAAGGTGAACCAATGCAACAATATTGACATGACAATATGCTGTAATCCAACTAACTGTACAATGCCGGGGGGGGGAGGGACAGGAAAATTGAGGAGGGAGGAATATGGGAGAAAATGAGGGAGGAATATGGGAGAAAATGAGGGAGGAAGTAACAAGCTTGATAAGAAATGTACTCACTGCCTAATGTATGAAACCCTAACAGCACTGTACATTACTCTGACAATAAATAAAAAATTAAAATAAATTAACTTTCATCAAACCTAAACTTACTTGATCAGTTTTGGATCTTGAAAGTCAAATGATCATCCAAGCCCATTAATATTTAGATGCAAGTAATACTCTCACAATGGCTTATAAGTTACAAATATGTTTTAGTTAGGTGGGAACAATTTCTGGTTTATTCACACCACATGGAGATGTGATGACAATAGTTAATACTCCATATTTCAGCATTGTTAAAGGAGAATTTAACATGTTCCCATCCAATGATTTGATAAATACTTGAGATAATGGACTTGCTAATTAGGTAATTTGATTGTTATTTACTTATGTCTGTAGGTAACAAAATGTCACACTGTATATGATATATATGTCAAATAAAAATAAAATTTTAAGACACAAAGAAAAGAAAATGTATAAAATAGTTGTGACATAGAAATTGGATTTTTTTTCCCCAGTCCTGGGTCTTGAACTCAGGTTCTGAGCACTGTCCCTGGCTCCTTTTTGCTCAAGGCTAGGACTTTACCACTTGAGCCACAGCACTGCATCTGGCTTTTTCTATATATGTGGTGTTGAGGAATTGAACCCAGGTCTTCATGTATACAAGGTGAGCACTTTACCATTAGGCCATATTCCCAGCCCCAGAAATTGGATTTTTATTCTGCATTTTATTGTGGTTACAGTTAAGACTTGATTGCATACATAAATTAAAGATAGCTAAAGCTGGGCACATTGGCTTGTGCCTATAATCCTAGTAACTCAGGAGGCTGAGCTCTGAGGATTGCAGATCAAAGCCAGTATGAACAGGAAATTCTATGCAATTCTTATTCCCACTTTATTGCCTAAAAGATGGAAATCTAACTGTGCCTCAAATGTTAGAATGTTATTCTTGAGTACAGAAGCTCAGCGACAGCACCCAGGCCCCGAGTTCAAGTCCTAAATCCCAGTAATGGCAGAGGACAAAGTGGCACAGAGGTCATGGAAGGGGAGAAAGGGAAGGGACTGGGAGAGTGAGTAAGAGAGAGGGAGAGCAAGGAATTGACAGAAAATTTATAGAAGTTTACAGAGCAAATCTGATGTTCAAATTATATCTAATTTAGGAAAAGAGAAAATAGAACTATGACCAAGGAAATCATCAGTTACTATAGGAAAATGAAGACATCTTAAAGTCATAATCTATTGTACATACAACATCTCACTGAGTTACTTAGTGGAAATAAGAAAAAAATTCAATTTTATGGGGAAAATTTTTTGATGGACTAATAAGGAGAAACTTGTTTTTATAACAAAAAAGTATAAATATATTTGTATTTTCTGATCCCAAATAGTGTTCAACCATAAATGAAACAAAGAGACAGAAAAGTACAGAGAAGGAGACAGAGACAGAAAAAGATACAGAGAAAGAGAAACAGAGAGAGATAGCAAGCAGAAAACAACAGATATTGGAGAAACAAAATCAAACAGATACTGTAATATTTGCAAAGAGATAAGAAATATAGCTCTATCTAAGAAATGAAAGAGAAAAAGGTAGCTAAAAAGTAATGGCAGGAAAAAGTTTCTGAAATTAGAAATATGGAGGAAAAGATTTTAAATATCAAGATAAACTTGGGATTAAAAACTAGCATAAATAAGAAAGAAGAGTTGGGTGCCCTATTTCATATCTGTAACCTTAGCTACTTAGGATTCTGACATTTGAGGATCACAGTTCAAAGCCAGTTCAGATAGGAAAGTAGACATGAGACACTTATCATCAACTGACCACCAGAAAACTGGAAGTGGTATTGTCACTCAAAGTGGTAGAGCGCTAGCCTTGAGCGAAAGGTACAGCACTCAGGCCCTGAGTTTAAGCACCTTGACCAACAGAAAAAAATAAAAACAGAAATAATTAAAATAAGAAACAGGGAATAAGATAGTAGAAATTATAGGAAGGAATGGAGTAGAAGACTATATGCTCACAGATTGAAAGGATTCTTGGAGTCCTCACGAGAATGGATAAAATTAAGCTTCTCCTATATTACCTTACTGTTGATCCTCAAATCTTGAAAGTAATGAACAACCACACAGTTTTTTTTCCTAATGTGTTTCTGCCTCCATAATATGTCACATAAAAACAGAGAAGTGATAAACTTGAAACCAGAGAAATTATTGATAGTATTAAGGAAGAGAAAATATTATCTCTGCCATTGGAAAGCAAGTTACATTAGCCTGCTCTTCCTCCACCATATTTTTTAGGATTAGGTTGGCATCTGATTTATATCAGATTTAAAGGTGATTACACTAACCAACTCCTGAAGACTTATTCTTTTTGTTTTTTTTTGCCAGTCCTGGGACTTGAACTCAGGGCCTGGGCACTGTCCATGGCTTCTTTTTCTGCTCAAGGCTAGCACTCTACCACTTGAGCCACAGCACCACTTCTGGCTTTTTCTATATATGTGGTGCTGAGGAATCAAACGCAGGACTTTATTTATACGAGGCAAGCACTCTACCAGTAGGCCATTTTTCCTATCCCCTTTTTATTCTTATATACAATTTTCATGTGGATTTTCTTTTTTGTATTTACCATTATTGCTCTGTGACATTATTTACCATTACCATTATTGCTCTGTGACAAAACTCTTGAACAATGGCCTACAGGACAGCAACCACATTAGTTTCCTCATACTGATTTGGTTGTGGCTAGGCTCAGGTCTTTGCTTAGGGTCTCTCACTAGATTGCTTTAGATACTGGCTGGAGTCATTTTGTGTATGTCTTACTCATGTATCTGGTACTTGAGCAAAAAGAATCCAAAGAGTGGGACCTCTATACCCCTCCACACATGTCTTCATGTAGTCTCTTAAGTCTTCCAAAATAAGTGTCTCTAGAGACAATAGTAGACATAACGTGCCCTAACCTATTCTCACAATTCTTAGAGCACAAACTTGTTACTCTGTTGTATTTTTGTCAGGAAAATAACAAAAGCTGACACAGTTTCAAGGAACAACTAAACTGGTTGTGTGGACTGAGGATCAGGAGATATTTTAGTTTTTTTTTTTCTTTAGTACTTACAAATAATTTTTTTTTCATTCTGTGACTGGCCAATCAACTTCAATAGGTCATCAAAAACATCATACATCACTATCAAAGTGGATTCATCCCAGGGATGCAAAGTTGGTTCAATATATGCAAGTCAATTAATGTAATCCACCACATCAACCGGAGCAAGGTAAAGAACCACATAATTATATAACTCGATGCAGAGAAAGTGTTTGATAAAATCCAGCACCCATTTATGCTGAAAGCCCAGGAAAAACTGGGATTCCAGGGAACATTCCTGAATATAATCAAGGCAGTTTATGACAAACCAACAGCAAGCATAACTCTAAATGGTGAAAAACTAAAGCCATTCCCTTTAAAATCAGGAACAAGACAGGGATGTCCACTCTCTCCCCTTCTTTTCAACATAGTACTAGAATTCCTAGCCAGAGCAATTAGGCAAAAAGAAAATATAAAGGGGATCCAAATAAGAAAAGATGAAGCTAAACTTTCTCTCTTCACAGATGATATGATCCTATACCTAAAGAACCCCATAGACTCTACCCCCAAGCTACTAGAGCTGATCCAAAACTTTGGCAAAGTTGCAGGATATAAAATAAACCTTCAAAAATCAACGGCCTTTCTCTATGCTAACGACCCGAAGACCGAGGCTGAAATCAGGAAAGCAACTCCTTTTGCAATAGCGTGAAAAAACATAAAATACCTAGGAATAACCTTAACCAAAGAAGTGAAAGATCTCTACGAAAGGAAATTAAGGCAGAACTAAGGAAATGGAAAAACCTCCCATGCTCCTGGATTGGGAGGATTAATATAATCAAAATGGCAATATTGCCAAAGGCGATCTACAAATTCAATGCAATACCCATTAATATCCCAACACCATTTTTTAATGAAATAGAGGAAGCAATCCTGAAGTTCATATGGAAAAATAAAAGACCTAGAATAGCAAAAACAATCCTAAGCAGAAAGAGCGGTGCTGGAGTGTCAGGGGGTTTTAGCCTCCCGGGCTCTCCTGTCCTGCAGGAGAGATGGAAAAACACACCCCGCCCAGACGGGCCAGGAAGAGGATAAGAGGGCTGACAGACTGCCACCCAGCCCCCCTCTCGACAGAGGACACACAGACAGCCTGGGTGCCAGTCAGCGCTGACTCGTTTAATGGTGGCAATGAGCTGTTCTTTTAAGGGGGTCAGAGGGCGGCGGAAGGGGAAGGGTACGTGCACCTATGTAGGGGCTGGGATTTGATGCCTGAGCTGTCCATCAGGGTGGAGCTCTGAGGGACTTCCCTAAGGGGCGGCTTACATCTATATCACGGCCCACAGGACCGCCTCCAGGTTCACCACCAGGCGCCCTCTTGGCTACATGTGGTCCCAAGGCTGGGAGGCAGGGCCAACTAGAACCGCCTCTTAATGATGCAAGGCATCCGGGCAGGCGTGCCCCACATCTCCCCTTTTCATTTTTTATTAATAGAGGAGGGGTACCAGGCTGGGAGAATGGGTGGAGGTTGTCTCTTCTGGAGCTACTTCCTGCTGAAAAGGGATGAAGTAGTCAGGGGTCCCTGATTCGTCATTTGGCTTGCTCCAGTTTGGTTGGTTTCACAAGAATGGTTATCAGGGCCAATGGGTGTCATGGTCTCCTCTGGCTACCTCCTACAGCTTGGGTACATAAAGGAGTCTCTGGGGCTAGGTTCTTCAGGGTCCAGATCTGCGCTAAGCAGAGCAGTGTAGTAAGAGGATGGCCTTGAAATGCAAGTTCCCAGGTGGCAACCTCAGTGAGGGATGCTATCCTGTTAAAAGTGGCTCTTGAAAAGGTCAGGCAAAAGGCTGACAAGTTCACAGGACCAGTTAACATGAATGACATGGGAGAACACACCCTTGGCATATGCCAGAAAAGTTCCATTTGGAACATAATCCCAATTGTGGCCCATTACAAGGCAGAAGGTATTTCTGGACTGGGGGCAGGAAGGAAGTGTTTAGGGATAGTGGACTGGTTGGGAGTAACCAGTCAGAGGCTATATATATACAAATAGCAAGTAACAAAGACAAGAATGCAAGTTTCTGTCCAGATGGAAAATGGACAGGTATGGACATCAGGTAGGTAAACAACTATTCCTCTAGGTGGGTAAACAACTATTCCCCTTGATCTCCCAGCTCTAATTAATTTTGAAAGGGCAAGATTAAATTGACTCCATTTAGGATGTGACATCATTCTCCTCTTACTCCTCTCCATGATCCTTGTTCCCTGAACTGGCTGAGTCCCAGGGATCTAAGTGCTTGTTTCTGGGATGGCTTGCTCCCATTGGCATTCACGGGGTTTGAACTCAGGGCCTGGGCAATGTCCCTGAGCACTTCTGCTTGAGGCTAGTACTCTACCATTTGAGCCATGGTTTCGGCATTTCACTGGTTCTCTTGAGCCAAGCTTCCGGTTTGGCTCTTTGCTGGTTAGTTGGGAGATGGAGTTTTAGAGGGAGTTTTTTGTTTGTTTGTTTGTTTATTTTTTGTTTTGCATTGTTTTTGTTTCTTCCCAGGCTGGCTTCGAACTGCAATCTGAGGAGTTTTAGTCATAAAAGCCCTTTTTATATCCAATTAAAGTAACAAGGAGAACAATAGGAATAGAGCTCACTTGTAACTTGTTGAGAATTGGCCAACAAACACTTGCCAGAGTTTACACTTAGAGAACAGCAGACTGAATGAGATCCATGTGCCATCAAATCAAGTCCTATTATTTAACCTTATTGACAGGTGGAAGAGAACACAAATGAATAACAATCGAGAGGGCAAAGCGTCAGGATAATGTGAAAGTCTCAGCTGCAGCAGTGGCTGTGTCTTCCATCCTGGATCAGCAGTCTTCATTAGTCATGTGTGATGGAGGCAGGCAGTAGATATGAGTTGGATCTGGGCAAGGCTGTAGTGGCATCTCTCAGAATCCTCTGGATCACACCTCCTGCTGGGTTTTCTGCAAAATTCTACACAGACTGGTTAAAGACATTTGAAATCTCCCAGTATTTCCTGGTTGTGTATTGAGTACTGTGGCTTTTGTAGGCTGATGCCCTACTGGTTTAAGCAGGATGACAACTTTAAAAAGATTTTAGAAGGCTTGGGCCTTTAACCATCTTCCTAGTCACAAAATCCACACAGACCAAAGGCCAACGAAGTCTGCTCTCTGCAGCAGCCATGACAGTTTTTGAGACATGGAGGGGGAAGACCAATGCTACCCCAAGGCAACCTTGTGGCCACCAAGTATAACTCTGATGCTTTTAATCTGGAGTAACTCTGTTTTGATAGGACTGTTATGAACCCAACTCTAATCTTGGGAGGGGATGGGGCAGAGCCAGAACAGGAGCACCTGGGCCTGTCAAAATTTTCACAGGACTCCTAGATTCCCTGAGCAGTTTTTTATGAACAAGAGAGAGAATAAGGAATCAGTGAAACCAGGCAGTTTGGGAGCAGACCGCGGAGGCAGCTTCCTGTAGCCACGGGCTGCCACAGTCCACGCAGATAGCACACATGTTGACCTGAATCCTATAAAGCAAAATATGAGAGCACAGGAGAGAAAAATGGAGAATCAAAATACCGAAGAATTGCCAGGATCAGATGTACATTTGACTTTTAACATAGATAGACATAAAAAATAACACACTGATTTTACACCATTGTATACCACATGCTGCATATTGGAACCTTTTGGAGTTGCTGTTAGACACATTTGCTTAAACCCAAACATGATCCATTTGGGTTTAAAACCTGTTTTTTTTTCTTTTTTTGGCTTGGAGTCTGGTAATAAGTCAGGATTGCCTCCAGACTGTTCACTGTTACTCCACCCATAGGCTGCAAAGACCCGTTTAACATAAAACTTAAGCAAGTTAAAATAGTTAAAAAGGCAAGTGATTTTTAAACCATGATTCTAGTTTTTATATATTTTTCCCACAAAGACAGACATACAGACCATTTTGCACAAGCTTTGGGCGCGCTTAGAAAAAAATATCTGAATTGGCCATGTAAGTCTACTGGAATTCCAGTGGCAAAAATGATATTATTTAGCCCATATTCTAAAACCACGTGGTCAGTTAGAAAACAAAAACACTTTTCCTAGGAAACAAAAATTTTCACAGATTAACTGTCAAGGAAATGGAAAAACCAGTTCAGCTCCAATGGGGAGCTAAAGAGGGATGCTATGACCAGAGACGGTCCAGGAGATGGGAGATAAGACGTGAAAAGAACAGACACGTGGCACAGCTAAATGGCGACTGAGTTGGTCAGAGCCTTAGCAGGATCACACCCACTGCAGGAATTTGGCACACCCATTACCTGGGGCATGGGAGGGAGGCGCTTGTTAAAGTTAAAACCCATTCTATTGTTAACTGAACTTCCAAACTTAGCAAACATTATCAAGAACTGAAAGCCTATTTTTTTTTTTTCTTTTAAAGCAGATGTTAAGCAAGTAAGCCCTTTTTTTCTCCTGGGCAGCCAGGGGGCTCTCTCACCCCCATCCAAGATGTTTTTCAGCAAATGCTTCCCAGGCTCTTTAAGGCCACCTAAGAAGCGATCCTCTCCCCGGTCCACAAAACATGGTGGGAAACCTCGGGTGAGGAGGCAGCTGGAAGCCCTGGCGCCATGGTGCTGCAGCGGCGGCGGCGAGGCGTGGCCTTCCCAGACTTACACCAGGGAGCTTCCAGTGGGGGAGGGGCACGGTGGAGGCCATCCTCCATCTTGCCTGTCCGCCACACATTCTGGCACGGGGCGCTTGGCTCGGGACCTGGGGAACTTGGCCCAGGCCCCTCCCCCCCTCCAGGGCAGCAGGAGGGCTGCTCCCTCCCAAGCAGCCAGGTTGAAAAGGCCAGCAGGTGCCCGCCAGGTCGTGGCGTGTTTCAACGCTTTTGAGACCCTCCCGGTCTGGAAGTTCGAGACCCCCAAACCTACGTTTTGCAGCATGGGGCTCAGTGCTTTGAGCACTTGGTCATCATGATGGGTTTGAGCATGCCCCTACTTTATGGGGGCCCCCCCTCGGACTCCAATTGGCCTGGCCTGCCAAAAAGTTTTACCTCGTCGTGCATCGTGCCCCACAGTGGGTGCCAAAATGTCGGGGGTTTTTAGCCTCCTGGGCTCTCCTGTCCTGCAGGAGAGACAGGAAAACACGCCCCATCCAGACGGGCCAGGAAGAGGATAAGAGGGCTGACAGATTGCCACTCAGCCCCCCTCTCGACGGAGGACACACAGACAGCCTGGGAGCCAGTCAGCGCTAAGACTCGTTTAATGGCGGCAATGAGCTGTTCTTTTAAGGGGGTCAGAGGGCGGCGGAAGGGGAAGGGTACGTGCACCTATGTAGGGGATGGGATTTGATGCCTGAGCTGCCCATCAGGGTGAAGCTCCGAGGGACCTCCCTAAGGGGCGGCTTACATCTATATCACGGCCCACAGGACCGCCTCCGGGTTCACCACCAGGCACCATCTTGGCTACATGTGGTCCCAAGGCTGGGAGGCAGGGCCAGCTAGAACCACTTCTTAATGATGCAAGGCTTCTGGGTGGGCATGACCCACACTGGAGGAATAACAATACCCAACTTCAAGCTGTATTATAAAGCTATAGTAATAAAAACAGCTTTGTTTGGCACCGGAACAGGCCTGAAGACCAATGGAACAGAATTGAAGACCTAAAAATGAACCCACAGCACTACATCTACTTAATATTTGATGGAGGAGCTAAAACAATAGTCTGGAAGAAAAATAGCCTCTTTAACAAATGGTGCTGGTAAAACTGGTTCAACACATAAAACAAACTAAAACTAGATCCTTATATATCATCCTGCACCAAAATCAATTCCAAATGGATCAAAGACCTCGAAATCAAAACAGACACCCTGAAAACACTAAAGGAAGGGGTAAGAGAAACACTCGGCCTCCTTGGCATGGGACAGAACTTCCTTAAGAAAGACCCAGAAAGGCTACAAATCAAAGACAGGTTGGACAAATGGGACTACATCAAACTACAGAGCTTCTGCAGGGCAAAGGACCTAGCTCACAAGATAAACAAAGCCCACAGATTGGAAGAAGATCTTTACTGGCCATTCAACAGACAAAGACCTCATATCTAAAATACATGCAGAACTAAAAAAAATTACCTTCTTCCAAAACAAAACCGCAAAGAACCAATAGCCCCCTCATCAAGTGGGCTAGAGACTGTCCTATATCAAGAAAACTAACAATACCAACTGTTAGAGGGGATGTGGGTAAAAGGGAACCCTACTTCATTGTTGGTGGGAATGTAAACTGGTTCAGCCACTCTGGCAAGTGGTATGTAGACTCCTCAGAAGGCTAAATATGGAACTCCCCTATGACCCAGCAGCCCCACTTTTGGGTATCTATCCAAAGACCACAAACATAATCACAGTAAAGCCACCAGCACAACAATGTTCATTGCAGCACAATTTGTCATAGCGAGAATTTGGAACCAACCCAGATGCCCCTCAGTAGAAGAATGGATCAGGAAAATGTGGTACATATACACAATGGAATTTTATGCCTCTATCAGAAAGAATGACATTGCCCCATTTGTAAGGAAATGGAAGGACTTGGAAAAAATTATACTAAGTGAAGTGAGCCAGACCTAAGAAACATGGACTATATGGTCTCCCTTATAGGGAATAATTAGCACAGGTTTAGGCAAGTCACAGCAGAGGATCACAAGAGCCCAATAGCTATATCCTTATGAACATGTAAGATAATGCTAAGTGAAATTAACTCCATGTTATGGAAACGATTGTTAATATCACAGTTGTAACTACTTTCATTGTGCCATATGTAACTGTAGCCTCTATTATTGATGATATTCCTGTATCACCTTCCTGTGGTTGTACCTACACCATCTCTGTATCTTATCTGAGTATATTGGAAACCAGATATATTGGTATTAGAACCAGGAAATTGGAAGGGAATACCAAAATCGAGAGACACAGGGTAAAAAAAGACAAACAACTACAAAAGCAATACTTACAAACTGTTTGGTGAAAAGGAACTGAACAACTGAACAACTCATTGGAGGGGGTAAGGGAAAGGGCGAGGGGGGAGGGGGGAATGAGGGACTAGGTAACAAACAGTACAAGAAACATATCCAATGCCTAATGTATGAAACTGTAACCTCTCTGTTATTCAGTTTGATAATAAAAATAAAATAAAATAAATATATATATATATATGTAAAAGTTATTTGGCATTATGGAGTGACTCCCTTAGTTTTGTATATCAGTGTTTTCAGGACTTTAATTAGGTTATTTCCAAATGTTGCATGAGATCTGTGGATGGCTGCTTGAAAACATTAAGTTGGGACATTTTCCCTTATAAATGATTAATAGAGTTAAAGTATTAACTATCCTGGTGCAAGGAAAGGAATGGACTATTTTCATCCACTGAGAGAATTCCTTACCTTTGTTTTGTGTTGAAGTGAAATAAAATCTTTTCAAATGTGAAAATGAAAATGCTGTTGTTTTCTTACACGCATGGCTCAGATGACTAATTAGATCAGTTTTTTTTTTTAAGGGATTTAGATCCGTGATTTCAAAGCTTTTAATTTTTGATATGTTGTACTGATACATTGCACTTTTATCATTTTCTGTAGGCATTGCTTTCTGTTTTTAAAATTGAGTAAATGATTTGATTCATCAAATAAGGAGCTTAGTAAAATCTTGCCTAAATGTGTAGTTCTTTAAAATCTCACCTGAAGTTTATGTTTAGCCAAGGAAGGCCTCCAGGCTCATCAGTCCATGGTTTGACTCATTTCTAAACCTTTTTCCACAATCAATGTTTTTTGCTACTGGTCAAGAAACCACTTGTTTTGTGGTGCTTATGTGTCCTAGCAATCAGGGCTCCCCAGAATCACCATGTGAGATAAGTAGCTGGCAGGAGTCATAGGATCTGTTTGTTTCTGTGAGCCCCACCTTTCTGAGGAAGCCAGGAAAGGCAGACATAGTGTGGGTGAAACATCGCATAGCGATCTCATGACTTATCTACTCTGCCTTGAACTCCCTGTGTAAATATTATTAAGCTTATCTTAAAATATTTATTTTAATCTTTTAATTAAGATATTAATATGTAAAGGAGTTTCATTATGATATTTCCATGTATATAATGCACTTTTATTATATTCACACCTGCAGTACTTTTTTCTTTCTTTTTTCCTACATGTTTTTTTTCAGTTTTAATGGGTTTTACATTTATGTAATGTACTTTAGTGATCTTCATCCCTTTATCCTTTTCCTTCTAGTATCAGAAGAGTTAAAAAATGCAGAAATGAGAGCCAATAGAGAATTTAGAAGTAGAACCATGAGGTTAGGAAATCAAATATGGCAAAAAATAACAATCCAAATCACTAAAACCATAGATTTTTGTGTTTAAAAGTATTGGGTATTTAAACCTGGCACCAGCAGTTGGTGTCTATAATCCCAGCTAGATGGGATGTTGAGTTAGGGAGGATCACAATACAGTTGAGGCCACCCAAAGGAAATAAAGTTCAAGAGGCCTCTTCTGGATGCAATCCTACCTTCATAGAAAACAAAAACAGGTCAGTCATGGTCTGGGACCACATCCAGCCAGGAAACAAGACCTATTTCAAAAATAATCAATGCAAAATATAGCTGTGGGTGTGGTTTAGTAGTATCGTGCCTGAACTTAGGAAACATTAGACCCTGAGTTCAAGTTCCATTATGGAAGAAAATAAAACTGACTAGTCAGTCCCTATATCATTATCTCATATCAGACACAAATTTCAGGTAGAAGCTAAAATTACTTATAGAAAGTACTACTTTATCACTGTCACAAAAAATATAGAAGCATTTTCATACATTACAAAATAATTTCTTAACAGAGACTCAAAAGCAAAAATACATTTCAAACTTTTGCATTAAATATAAAAATATTCTGTTGTAGTTTTTACTTTGATTTCTTGAATTACTAATTGTTTACCCAGAGATAATATGTTTGCAGTTAACATATTTTCTTTTCATCAGCTTTAGTTAAAAATTTTTAATTAAGATTCATTGTAATAAAAGGAATAATTTTAAAGTTTGAAGGAAATCCATACCTGTCAAGAAGGTATATATCATACAAGTAAATAATAAAAGCCCACAAATCACATCAAAGAAGAACAAAAGACATAAAATACAAAACAAAATGCACTGTTACCAAATAATTGACTTTCTAAAAAAATGTAACGATATTCACTTAAAAAAAAAAAAACAAGGTAAAAGGTGGCCAAGGTAGCTCGGAAGAGCGTTAGATTGAATATCTAAAAAACAAGGTAAAACAAAATAGCAACGCAATTCCATTTTATGTTAACCATGATGAGTATTCACAACTGAGTATTAGTGAGGACAGAGATGAGTTTCTATTAAGGCCAGGAACATTGATGTCAATATTTGGCTATGTGTGGTGAAGTTGTCACAGCTACATAGAATGTTTAACACTACAAGGAGCAGTGTTTACAATGCTGAAAGGTAAAGGGTACCCTTCATTTTGAGTCATGCTTGCGGCAGTGCTGGATATAAAGTTCAAATGAGAAGGTAACAAAGTTTGATAGTAAAAATGTTCTTTGGATCTGAAATGTCCCTTGAAAGTTTTTGTGTGGAAGGCTTATTCCTCAGTGCAGCAGTGCTCAGAGGTGAGGCTCTTGGGAGGGGATTTGGGTCATGACAACTCTGGTCTCATCAATGAGTTATAGATTGATAGAGTTTTAGCTAAATGGGCCATGGGTGGGCTTAACTGAAAGAAGTAGGTCACTGGGTGCTTTCGAAGGATAGTTGTTTTTCCTAACTGCCCTCTCTTTCTCTCTCTTACTCCTTCCACTTCTTAGACATCACGAACTGTGAAGTTTTCTTCCAAAATAAGTAACAGTTAAAGTATCAATTAAAATGATATGCACACATTGAGATAGTATTTTTTTTCACAAAAAGGAAGAAAACATTGAGTGGAGGGAAGACCTTTAACTGTATAGGAAGCATTCTTTTGGGCAATTATTTCAATAAAATTTTGTTAAACTGTTAATGTGAATTAAGTTTGGGAGTTGAAAGATGTGGATATTCATATTATTCTTTGTCCATTTTGACTGTAAAAATATTTCATAATGAAGAAATTTTGAAGGTGAAGTAGTTAATTTTTATGTCTGTTAATGAAAGTGAATTTAAAAATGTGCTAGGGCCAGGAGTTTGGACTAATGGTAGAACGCTTGCCTAGCATGCATGACGCCCTGGGTTCAATTCCTCGGTACCACATATACAGAAAGGCCGGAAGTGGTGCAAGTAGTGGAGTGCTAGCCTTGAGCAAGAAGAGCTCAAGAACTGTGTTCAAGCCCTTGAGGTCAAGCACCACGACTGACAGAAAAAATGTGCCAGTGCCTGTTTGCAAACCTTATCAGCACAAATTGCTGTGTCAGTTTCAAATTAAATATGAGTGAAAATAACTCGAGAAGGTGATTTATCTCTCTAGATTTTCTTCCTCCAATTTCCTTTTATTTTTATTTTTTTGCAAAAAGCAAATCAATCATCATTTAAAGCTGTTTTTTCCTTTCTTAAGAAAAGTTCTGCATCTTGAAGACAAACCATTCCCAAGACTAGTGATAAAAATATTAAATTAACTTTAAAGGTGAGTCACCTATGTTACCTCAATGAAGTAAAGGCATAAAAAGCAGTTGGCACTAAGATAGCTATTCCAAATATCTGTGTCTATACAATTTAAAAAACCTGTTTATTTTGTAAGAATGTACCCCTAGTCCAAAGTAATTAAACAAACTGACCTTACACGGAAAATAGTTTCTTTTGTTTGTAAAGAAAATGAGTTCTGCTTTCTAAGAAGAGCAGGTACTGAGTTCATCACATCTTAAAATTGTTTTTAGAAATTAGCTTTCCTGTGAGCCAGAAGACTGTCAGGTTAGTAGGGAGCAATGGTAACTTTATTTATTTTTACTCTCTGGAAAGGGAGACAGTGCAGTTCCAGAAAGTGAAATTACGTTTCTAAGGTTAAGCTTTCCTTCTCCTGCACCTAGAATAGTGCAATGCACAGAGTGGGTGCTTAAGTTTTGCTTTTTATTTTTAAAATTTGTAAAGTGATAAATTTTGTGCTTATCTTTAAGGCTTGCTTAAGTGTAAACTTGTTTTATAAAACATTTGAAAAATTAAAGGATTTGTTTTATAGTAAACAAACAAAAAAAAAAGAATGTGAATTATCACAAGTTCCTTGATAACCGTGACACTACTCTAAGGACTGTACTTATTTAACTGCCATGTTAGGTTACATTGATAAGAGCCATTTCATGAAAGTGAACAGAAGCCAGAATATAACACAACTGTCAAAGTTTAACTTTATGATGGTATAAAACTATATGGACAGTCAGGTGATACTGCCTCTCTCTAGTAGTCCTAGCTTCTCGGGAGGCTGAGATTTGAAGATGACAGGCCAAAGCCAGTCTGGGAAGGAAAATCTGAGACTTAACTGCAATTAATGACTAGAAAGCTGAAAGTGGAGCTGGGGCTCAAATGGTAGAACACTAGCCCTGAGCAACAAAGCACAAAGACAGCACCCAGATTCCAAGTTAAAGTATCAGCAGTAGCACCAAAAAAACCCACAAAACAGCAAAAATAGAACATTTATGTTTCTTTCCTAAGATTATTTTGATTATTAGAATAAGAATTCACTTATGATATTGTATAATATAGATAAATGCTGTCAAGTTGTACCAATTGATTTGTTTTATGTAAAATATTACCTAATTAAACCATATAAATTTAAAAGCATATAAATGTATGTGCCATTAAACCATACACAATTAATTTGTCCAAAAATGTTAGTTTGAATATAAAATATTCTCCAAAGATTCATATACTGAAAGACTGGTTCTGAATCTAGCAATATTCAGAAGTGAGCATTGAGACATGACAGAGTTATGAGGACATTATCATCTTAATTGAGGATACTATATGCCTTTGTAGTTCACAGCTCTTTGATCTCTCCCTCTTAATGCTTCCTTGCTGCTATGAAATGAAAAACTTGCTCAAACATGGGTTTATACCATGTCATCTGTGTTGTCATGAATCCAAAGTAGCATAAAACCTCTGAAATAGTGGACCAAAGTCAGCTTTTCTCCTTTCAGTTCAAAGTTGACTAACAAAATGCATTTTGAAGTGCAAGTTATATACATAAATGTATATATATTTATATATACACATAGCTACTAGACATATACATATATTGATAAACCTATGTACTTAGAAAATTTTTACTGACCTTCAAAGTTTAATGACTATCTGATATATAGAAAACTAACAGCAAATGGATATTTGATAAGCAATCTAAATAGCTTTTCAATACTGAGGCTCAAATTTCAATATCACATTAATTTCAAGGGCTAAAAGAATTTCAGGGTTATTTCCACTTAACTATGTAATTCTGTTGGCTCTCTGCCTCCTTTGGGGATTAAATATGAATGAGAATCACTTAGGGTTTCCCATGGAAACCCATTAAGGGGTCTGTGGCCCAGCCAGTTTCTCTTACATCTGACATTGCTTAATGTGCTTTCAGTGTTTAATAGATGCTCCACAACTAAGCACTAATTTGTCATATAGAAGTCACTTATGTGTATTTCATCTTCTGTTTTTCAACCTTCAATGTGATGGACAGAGAGGTTACAGTTACATACATAAGGTAGTGAGTACATTTCATTTTTCTCTCACCTTCCCTCCTCCACAATCCTTCCCCTCTGAGTTGTACAGTTAGGTCACAGCATGTTGTCTTGTAAGTATTGCTGTTGCATTGGTTTCCACTTTATCCTTTGTCTCACCATTTTGATGTTTCCCTTTCCTTTCCCTGATTTAGACAAACATATATACAATACTCAAGATACCAAAATCAAATACAGTTATTTTTATCTTCTTGATACTATCATCATGATCAAAACTCTTCATTGTAGAGTTGAATAGAATCTATACCCGTACTGATTCCTTTTTCATGGAAGTGTTTTGAGTTTATATATAATCACAAAAAGGACATAATAATTGATAATTGATAGTTTTTGGCTGTGCTATCTGAAGTTAATTGAATTTCTGCTACTTCTGTCCATTCTTCCCATCTAAGTGGTTTTAACTTAGTTGAGAGAGAGTAAGCATACCATATAAATGTAGGACCATAGGCTGCTTCAATGTTCTAGCTGCATTGCTCTTTCAGAAAGAGGGACAGGCATGCCTTCTTCCTTTGCCTTTGGCAATACACCTGCACAAAATCTTGTTGCCAAATCATTGTGTCCTTCAAGCTTGTAATCTTGACAGTTTCACTACCATCATTGCTCTTTCAGGCTCTTTTAGGTCATAGGTAATATTATTTTCTTCTTGTGAAGTCTAGAAGGTTTACCAATTTGGGGTTTTTAGGACACGAAGAAGAAAAATGCAAAATAGTGCAATTAATACATGGTTCAAACATGGACTCTTCATTGACTTCTCTTTTTTTTTTTTTTTACAATGAATCTGCCACAAGCCCAAAGTATACAAGTGTGGGACTTCTGTCATAAGACTCTGTGCACATTCCAATTCTGAGTATTCTGCCATTCTTCCTAGGTATGTGTTGATTTTCTACATATTAGACAGACTTCTTAAAAATACAGAGTGCCAACAATATAAGTACAACATTATAACAACAGTATAACAATATTACGTAACATTAGAACATCACAACAATATTAGCTAATATTTATTGAGTGCTTACTGACATTTTGTTCAGCAGAAATCATGCATAGTGCATAGTACAGGTACTTTACAAAGAGTATCTCATTGATATTATTGAAGTAGTCCCAGGTAGATAATACAATCTTTTGTATACATTCAGATATTTCTTTCAGTGATTACCTAAAACATAGATTAATATTATTCTTATTTAAAAAATGGTAGGAAAAGTTTACTTTTTACTAATGGTTATAAAATCCTTTCTATTTCTGAGCCAGTCCAATTTATAATACAGACATACATATTACACATGTGTCTATGTATCTACATATGTTATAGATTTCAAAGCAAATAAATAAAAGGACATTACTGCTGGGCAATGGGGAGACAAAGTCATGATTTTCTTTTGAGAGAGAGAGTTGTAATGTAATCAGAGAGAAGGAATAAAGGAAGGACTTCAACAACAATTTTACAGATGTATACCAGCACTACCCTTTCCTCCTATTTGGAATCTTTTAGTTCTCTTTTAAAGCTTGGCATTGTCTTTTGATCTTTCTAGGGAGCCTGAGGGAATGGGCCATCAGGAAAGAATTCAGCACCTTCCCCTGGTGGCTATGTTTGTGCAAATAAATATGAGAAAGACACACCCTCAACCAAGAAAAATATCCCCAGAGAATGATGTATTCTAAGGAATATTTGATGTATGTTGGATTCATTAATTTGAATGTTTATTCTGTCTCCACAGATTTGAGATATGACAGAGCCAGGAATTGTTCAACTGCAGGGCATTTCTTTGCCCCAATTAGGTTACTATTGTTCTCTAAAGTGGCAGGTATTTCTAAATGGGTTTTAGTTGGATTAATTACCTTTCTACTTTATTGTTGGATTCTGAGAGCCTTTGTTCTTAAGCTTAAGCAGGCAGAGATAAATAAATACTGGTACTTTAATTACTGTTCTAGGAATAAAGAAATATTCTTTGTGAATAATAATATAAACTTTATTCTTAGTGTTTATCTCTGTCTCTCCCTTCTCTCTCCCTCCTTTTCTTTTAAAGTTAATCACAACTTCATGGTAGCTCCTCTGTAATGTTTTAGAATAAGTTATTTCTTCTAAAGAAGGATTGGAAAAGAACAGCAAAGTCATCCTCTCATGGCATTTTAATTTTATTTGCAATATAAATAAAGGAGAAATACACATACCCAAATGTTAACACAGACTTTTCTTTTTAAAAGTTGAGTGCAGAGTATAAAAATAAATACATAAAAGTACTGGGGTTTCAAATCAGGGCCTCATGCTCTCACTTAGCTTTTGTACTTGAGGCTGATGCTCTACCACGTGAGCCATTGTTCCATTCCTTTTAGTGGAAGTATTTCTAGAACTGTTTTCTATGTACAAATCAGTTTTGCTAGTGATTACCAATCTACATCAGGGTACAAAATACAAGATTTACTCCTCTTACTTGCTGTTGCTGTGAATTTTAGATTATAACATTAACGTCACTGTTAAGTCACTATGTTTAATTTGAGTCAATTGATCAAGAAATAAGATTACTCATATGGTCTTGGAATATTGAAGGCAAATTTGGTAATTATTTTAAAGTACACACAGACTGTGATCAACATCTCCCCTGAAGTTAGTGGAGAAAAGAGGAATCTTAAACCAGAGTTTAAGAGGGTTATGTTTGTGTATGTACACACACACACACACACACACACACACACGTATAAAATCATGACAGATCTGAAATAGAAAAGGCTATATAACAGGTATCATCATTGTGTGTGTGTGTGTGTGTGTGTGTATGTGTGTGTGTGTGTGAAAGAGGGAGAGAGAGAGAGAGACCTTTATATTTTGGATTTCATAGATCAAATATTATAAACTTTCAGCATTCTGTGGAAAGCTTCTAAAGTCCAACTTTTTGATCTTTCCTCAGTCATCAAATCTACTCAAAAGAAAAAAAAATAGCAGTGAAGAGTGAGTCATTTTGTTTAAAGTAAATTTAGCCTTTCTGTTTTTAGAGCGTGGCACACATTGCCTTTCCTGCTTAGAGAATGACGGCTGGTGTTAAGTCAGATCTATGTGCTCATTCTCTTCTTCATTCTAAAAGGTTACAAAAGAAACATCACTTGGAAAATCAGCTTACAAAAAAAGTTACAGGTAGCATATTAATCATGATATAACTATGATAAAGGGTGTAGCATTCTCTAGTGTATTTCGGAAGGTACAAGATCAAAACATAAGGTTTAAAAGATCTTTTCCCAAATAAGTGTATGTTGTTTGTAAGGATGATCTTATTTTGATTGTATTATTTAGTAAATAGTTTGCCTTTGAAAACGTCTTATGAATATTCAAGTGTAATATGTATACTCAATTGTATCCATATTTTCTCATATTAATTTTTAAAAATAATTCCTAGATCTTTATTTTTTCTAAGTTTTGTTAAGCACACATGAGTAAATATACGTATATTCTGTTGATAAAGATAGGGGATGTATACACATTGGATTTTTTAGGATAAAATTTCCATCTTAACTTTTCTGAAGAATAGTTTTCCTTCAGTTTGTGATGACTTTACTTCTTACATGGGCTGTCACGGAGGTCAGTGCCACCATTAGCAGCTGTGTTGGGTCTTCTTCACCTTTTAGGCACCATAGGATTGATGCTGTATATTTTAAAAACTTACTTTCAATGCAAAAAAAACAATTATAAAAACTTACATTTGATATTTGGGAATATATACAAGCATTTTCTATTTAATATTAATGAATTTTCATGTTTTCAATATTGCTTTTAAGTCATTCCCAAAGACAAAATTAACCTAACATCAAACAAGTAAGAATAAATTTCAGAGTGAAGCTAAAAATATAGAGTAGACTTCAAACTTGTCACTGAAATACATGGGGAAGCGGGGGTGATCCTATCCTCATGTACTACAGTCTCAGACTTTCCTGCAGACGGTCTAACCATAGCACTGGAACCAAGCTCTCATGTGTGTAATTAACATCTATCCACTTTAAATACCTCTTGTGTTGTGGGTCTTGCCTTGGTCAATTACGTTAGAATTTTATTCCAGAGTTGGACCTATTTTCCAAAAACAACATTAGTCTGGCTAAATTATGCAGGCCCTATTGCTTTTTCTTTCACCCTTCCCTTTCCTTCTCTCTTACCCTTCCTTCCTTTCTCATCATTTTCTTTGCTTCTCTCCTCCTGCCTTTTCTCTTTGCTTTTTGTTTTGTTTTGTTTTTTTTGAGGGCAAAGAAGCAAAACTAAGTATAAAGTTGAAAAATTGTAAACCACTGTAGTTGATTCTTAGGCAATTACTGTGCTGAAAACTATAGGACTCATTTTGGGGGGAGAAATTGCTGTAGTAAACTATGGTCCATGCCTAATGTTATCTACAAAAATGTTTGAAAAGACTATTGGATGAAAATTCCATAGTTTTGCATTAATTTCCTGCAGAAATGTGAGGAAAATTCCTGCATAACATTTCATACCAGTGTGCTGTGATAAATGCCATTCCTTGAATCTATTTAAAGTATGTTTTTCTTTGTAGTGAATTAATTCACGTCACATTACTTACTCTTATTTGGTATGAGACTGCTCTCTTGCCTCAATTTACCTTATTTTATGTTTCTCTCTCCGATTGCCCTTTAATTCCCCTTCACACTTAAGTATTTTCTCTTATGTTTGTTATATGTTCTTAAAAGTAAATTATTAGAATATGTAAATCACTATTTTCTTTTTAATTTATGTAAAGGTTTTACTCATTTACTCATGCAACATAGCTTTTGAGATGCTGCCACATATTTACTTTTGTATAGTGCATGGTAGCTCGTAACATGTATCTGCTGTGTTTTACTTTTCCATTTCTCCAGTCACTTCCCCAGTGTGCTTCTGATTTCTTCATCTTAAAGAATGCCACAAACACACAAGTCTATGTGGGAACCATGGGTGAATTTTTCTATCATTTTGCTATTTTTAGAGCTTGCTTACTGGCTTGCTTACTTGGGTACACTCTACCATTTGTATCACCACATTGGACCAGCTTTTTGCTGTCATTATTGTATTGTTGTTGCTGTTTGAGATAGAGTCTCATTGACTCTTTTTTCTTATTTATTGTCAAAATGACGTACACAGAGGTTACAGTTTCATACGTTAGGCATTGGATACATTTCTTGTACTGTTTATTACCTCCTCCCTCATTCCCCCTTCCCCTCCCCCTTTCTCTCTCCCCCCCCTGAATTGTTCAGTTGGTTTACACTAAACAGTTTTGCAACTATTGCTTTTGTAGTCATTTGTCTTTTTATCCTGTGTCTCTCGATTTTTGTATTCCATTTCACTTTCCTAGTTCTAATACCAGTATATACAGTTTCCAATGTACTCAGATAAGATACAGTGATAGTGCAGATACAATCACAGGAAGGGGATACAAGAGGATCATGAACAATAGAAGCTACGGTTTCACATGGCATGTTGAAAGTAATTACAACAATGATATATCACTCATTTCCATAACATAGAGTTCATTTCACTTAGCATTATATTATGCATTTCATAGGGGTATAGCTATTAGGCTCTTGTGATGGGGTAGTCTTGAACCACATCCTCTAGATCTCAACATTTTGAGCAGCTAGGATTGTAGACATGAGCCGCCTTCACCTGGCTCATTTTGTTAACTCTTAAAGTGTTCAGTATAAAGAAGGCTCTAACAGCCACAGATACATGGTCCCAAGGAAATTAACAATAATTCCAAAGAAAGTCTTCAACTGTTTAGGATAAATAGAGTTCAGGGCTGTGATTGAATCTTTGATTCATTTTTCTCATTATGCTCCTCAGCTTCTATGAAAGACATATTTCCTGCTTTTCAACAAATCTAAAGTTTCCTCTTTATCAGTTACATAAAACACATTAATTTTACTTTGCTTCTATGGGCAACATTTGCTGTTGGGGAGAGAGATTTTTCACAATTTAATGGCAGGCAACGACTCAGCAGATCTCACAAAACTTAAAGACAACTGGTAATGCAGAAGTGACTTTGCTTCTCTACATCAAATGAGCCTCTTGATACTGTGTAGAAAAGGAAAATTTCTGTTTTTGAAATACTTTAAAATTATTTTGTGAAGTGCTTGTACAAAGAGGTTACAATCTCACAAGTCAGATTATGACTAAAAGCAATGTTGACTAATATCACCCTTCCCATTGCTCTCTCTCATTTTCTCCCTCCCCCCACTTGCTCACCCTTCCTCCCTCCATTTGTATGCCACCCCATTGTGCAACCTACATGTGCTTGCTCTAAATTGTACACAGTAAAGCCATGAATAAGGTAAAGTTACTGTATAGATTTCAGAATTGCTTTGGACAATCATTGTTAGGTGTTTCTCATTT
Organism: Perognathus longimembris pacificus; assembly: GCF_023159225.1. Classification (NCBI taxonomy): domain Eukaryota; kingdom Metazoa; phylum Chordata; class Mammalia; order Rodentia; family Heteromyidae; genus Perognathus; species Perognathus longimembris. The sequence continues at coordinate 110,248,591 of NC_063162.1, forward strand.
TCCCAACTTTATGTAAAGGATATTGATCATGACTCTGTTGACCTTACTCCACTGGGGTATATTGACATGTGTGGGGATAAACAATATTTATGTAGTTTTTGTGTCCCTGTATTAAGTGGGGACACATCTGGTCCAGATAGAATGAATACCATGCACATCCAGAAATACAGTACTTTGAGTTTGATACAGATGAAAAATTTAGACAGAGAGTGGCTTACATGTAGGACAAGGTGAGACAGATGACCAGAAGGGTAAACTGAGTACCATAGATACCTTTCATGGTATATCTCTGGCGCTCTGCCTTTTAGGAAAATGACAGAATGGGACTATGTGATAGAGGTGATGTTTGTCATTTATGGCCTTAAGCCATTGAATTGTTGATGTGAGAACTTCTAGAACCTTCTTTTATCTGCCACAATTAACTAGCAGACTACAGGTCATATTTGACAGTCTTTTTGAAAATGTGGCCTATCTCCAAGTATGTGGACATGTGAGGACATTCAGAAAGTCCTCCTCAAAATCCACAATAGACATGCCATGAGAGTCAGATTGAATCTGTGCTGAGAAATATTGAGAAATTGAAAGCTTTTGTTACCAGAGCCTAACTCCATGTGGACAAATAAATGGAAATAATGCAGCAAGTGAAGTACTGAAAATTCACAGTCTTAGGAAAATATGAAAGTTTTAAATAGTAATTATGGACTAGAGAAGAAAAGGCTAAGGGGCCATAGTTGTATTTCTGAATGTGGCTGAACATCCCTGTGTTGATATCCATGGACCTCCAGCAAACACTATAGCATATGTATGGGAGTTTTCCAAAATGCTGAATAGATCAAAAAGCCAACTTCTGGATTGGTCACAAATTCTGGTTTGTTCTGGTGCCTGAGGGTAAAGGGAAATGAGTAACGTTAAGAGCTGGCAAAAGATTTAATGAGAGTTGCAACTCAGTTTCATTCAAGTAAGTAGCTTTGTATAGATAATAGGAAGAGGCCCTGGGAATGTAAAAAATATGATGCAAATGTGTGTATGAGTACCGGTGGGGCTTTTCCTACTTGAGTAAGAAGCCCTTTTGTCTGTACTTGTGATAGTGATGGGCTCTATGGTCAGCTTGACCATTTTCATATCCATGACTAGTATTCCTGGTCATAAGGAATTTTGCTGCTGCTAAAGGAAACAGAATATAGGGAATCTGAAAGATTAGTGGGGCTCATTTGGAGAGTGGTCCTGTCAGTCATAGCAGAGATCTATAGCCCAAGAGTTGTGCTAAGCCAGATAGCACAATCTGCTGAAAACCCCCTGAATCATGTGCTCTATCGTGAGAGTCTGTCTGTGCACTGCCATCATATGAATAGGTTGATCTTGAGATTTCATATGTCAGACTGTAATCATATTAAGTACTAGATTGGAGAAACTGCATGTAAAAGAATATATTGACGTCATTAGGCACAATTGTCTCAGAAATAGATGATAATATGCATGTTAATTTATATAATTCTTTAGTCTTGAGTTATGAGTAATTTAATTATTTACAGCTGTTTCAAGCTAAATTCTACACTTCTATGTCAGCTAGCTACTGTAATTAATTTCAGCATATGGACTTACAACTCTTGGTCAAAGAACTCTTTTAGCCAAAGAGCTCTTTTCATCAGAGCTTTCATTATAAAAATAAATCAATGTCAGAAATGTCAGACATAGACTGCAGCCACTGTGACATTTATCGATATGGATTCACAGTGATAGGTTGCAGTTATCTAGAAGCACTGGGCAAATGAAAGGGAATCTTGAAATAGAAGAAGAGACCACAAAGTCTCTGAGAGAGACATTGAAACTAAGCTTTCCAGCACACTGTGTGACTAAATAAAGTCATGGAATGTTTCCACATGTGTGCATGCATGTGTATGTGCATGTATGTGTATATTTTAATTACTCCACCAACCTACAAATTAATGATAGCTTCATTCCATTCTAAAGAGGGTCAAGAAATAGTATTAAAATGATACATCTAACGTAGGCACCAGTGGCTTATTGGTATAATTCTTGCAACTCAGGTGGCTAAGAACTAAAGGTTGTGTTTGGAACTCAGCATAGACAAACAAATCCAATACACCCTTATCTCCAGTTAGCTATCACAAAGCTATAATTGGAGTGGTGGCTCAAGTGGTAGGGCAGCAGCTGTGGGGAAAATATGCTGAGAGCATGAGGACCTGAGTTCAAGCCTCAGTACCTGCACAAATAAAATTTTATTAAAATAAATAATGAATATTTAATTTATCAAGCCTTAGAGGTCAAATATAATTCAGTAAGCCTTCCTCATCCTAGAGTTGGCTGGTTCTGGGGAGGGATTTAATGCTCTAAAGTCTATTTCACTTCAGTTAAAACTTGAGCTAGGTTAAATAAATGACAATTTAATGAGAATAGATCAAAGTCTATTGAAAGTTTATTTCTTTCCTAATACACTCTCCAATCATTTTCCTATGTTTTATTTAAAGTCTTGGCTTGGATGCAGGGATTAGCTTGGTAGCTATGCTGACTTTCTGGTAACAGCAGTATTTTAATGTTTTATGGCCATGATATCTTTTAGAATAAGCATGCTAGAGGTATGCTTTGTTTTATTCTAGCAAAGATAATGTAATAATTTCATAAAAAACCCATATTTCTTTCATAAAAATCTATATTTTTGTTGTGTGTAGGTGCTTTGTGTCCTGTTTGTATATGTGTGTCCAGAATCACCTAAGGCAATTGAAATGTTATTTCCACAACTGTTCAATAAGATTTCATACTGGGCTTGCTCTGCTGGCAAATGAATCATGATTTGTATTTCATCAGTTTAGCTGGAACTTTGCGTTTGGTGATAGCTCCTTTATAAGCAAGTCAAACTAAAATTGTACTCTTCTAAACTCTGCCTATGAAAGAGAACAGATTTTATTAAAATTTGTTTTCATTTCCTTTATTGCAAAGTATATTTTTATATATTAATATTATTTATAGTACATATTATTTTAATTAGCAGACGCTATCCCTCATGTAGTTAAATTCCTTGCTAATAGACTATATTTAGGATTGATTTGGATATAAACAAATTTTTGTAAATAGAACAGTGATAATTATGAGTTGGGGGACAGTGATTTATACCAGTTATTAGTGTTACAATTTGATGTATTTTCTTTATATTGAAGAATATTATGGTTATGCAAGTAGCTTAGTAATTATTTATCATGTATACAACCAAATGCAGTCTTTTGAGCACAGGAAGCTTGGAAACTGTATATACTGGTATTAGAACTAGGAAAGTGAAAGGGAATACCAAAATCAAGAGACACAGGATAAAAAGATGAATGACTACAAAAGCAATACTTGCAAAACTGTTTGGTGTAAACCAACTGAATAACTCATGGGAGGAGAGGGAAAGGGGGAGGGGGAGGGGGGAATGAGGGAGGAGGTAACAAACAGTACAAGAAATGTATCCAATGCCTAACATATGAAACTGTAACCTCTTTGTACATCACTTTGACAATAAATAAGAAATAAAAGAAAAAAAAAAGGCATCAAACAATCTCTAAAATAAACCCAAAGCCCTATTATTAAAATATAGCTGTCCAAATTATTTTTAACTCTATTTTCTAGTGTACTATAACTGAAGTGAAACTAATTGGCAGAATTTTAACATGTTTCAATTCCATAACACCAATTTTCCATTAAGTGACATAACCACTCAGAAATTTAGCCAATTAAATCCACCCACTTTAGGATAGATTTCAAGACTTTTTATATTGAAAAGTTTTGTGCAGTACTTACAAAATTATGAATGCTAAAATATAATTGAAGATGTATCTGTGAATTCCTCAAGCTTTACATTTGCAAAAAGATTCAAAATACTGAAATGAATAATAGATTTCTTATTCAGAATTGAAGCCATATTTTGATCCAGAATTTTAAAAAGTATAATTTGCATATCTTCATTGGTAAAAATGGTATACTCAGGCTGTTTCTGAGTATTGGATAAAACGAAGACTTTTCTATTGTCTAAAGAACATATAAAAATACTTTTGTTGCTCAATCACAAGCATAGAATAATCACAAACGCATAATCGGTGTATCAATTCAATTATTTTTATTAGCATCAATTAGTTTTACAAGACCGTTTTATTTTAGCATACCCATTATGTATACAATGCATCTTGACCAGAGTCACCCCATCCATCCTCCTCCCTATTACTTCCTCTCTCAATAAATCTCATTGTGTTTCCCTATTGCATTTTCAAACATGTATATAAATGATTATATGATTATATTCTCCCTCTTTCCCCATGTCTATTAATCTACCCTCTTCCCCCTAACATCCATCTCCTAGTTTCAACTTCCCAATGTTCTTTTGTTACAGTAAATATTAATTGTTCAAAGGGATTTCACTATGACATCCCTTAACTACAAATACCATGTTGATTATAAAGTCTATCATTATTATTATGATGATTAAGATTATGATTATGATTATTTTGGTGCTGGTCCTGGGACCTTGAACTCAGGGTTAGTGCATCAAGGCTAGTGCTTTAACACTTAAGCTACAGTTTCATTTCTGCCTTTTCTGTAATTAAATGGAGACAAAGAGTCTCGTGGACTTTCCTGTCTGGGCTGAATTTAGATTTGACCTACAACCCTCAAATCTCTGTATCCTGAATAGCTTGTTATTATGTCAATCATAAATATGTGTGTATACACATAGAACAAAACTACTTATTTACAGATGTACACATGTTTGAACATATGTGTTGCTAATATATGAAAACAAATGCCACAATTATAAATTTTAAAGTAACAATTTAATGTTGTAGCAATGAAAAAATAATTTGCAAGGGACCCAGTTTCTAGTTTTATTTCCATGAACTTAAAATTGAAAATAAGCATGCACAAAATATTTCCAGCCTGACTTTTTAAAAGACCAAATGGAATCCATGGAAGGAGAACATTCTGATTTACATAATGAGCTTTTTTTTTTTATTAGGGAACACTGACAAATTATAAATACCCAGCAATATTATTCTTTTGATAATCTATACCTTATAATTTATAAACAACAAGTTCCATCTTTTAAATTAGTCAGGAAAGATTTCATCATACCACATATTTTTCATCCAAATCGGCAGTGATAGGTATAACATATTACCACAGCATCCTATCTGAGTTCTTGGCATTGAAAGTTTTTCATATATTTGTGGAGAGTGGTATGTTAATAGAAGCAATAGAATTAACTAAAAAATAGTTAACTTTAGCTTAAAAACTCATGTAAATTTCCACAAAATAAAAAATAACAAAGCAACAATTTTATAAAAGTGGAAAGAAAATTAAGTAGAATGATATATTAATAGTGCCTACTTTATATAAACATTTGTAATCTAGTGTAGGTTTGGATCAGGTGCTTCTGAACAACAATAAAAAATACATTTTGATATATGTTCAGTTTAAGATTCATACAAAGTGTGTAGGAAATATTGTTTATTGTCACAGAAATAATGGAACCCCTCAAAGTCTTTTATGGGAAATTTATATATTGTGTATGCTCACTGGGAAAATGCTGTTGTAATTTCAATCCTTCTTTGTCATACAACATTTTTTTAAAAGTATGTAGTACTAAAAGGACAAAGGTTTTGCTGATATCTTCAGTAGATGAATGCATCAAGAAAATGTGGCATGCATACATAATGAGATTATATGCTTCCATCAGAAAGAATGACATTGCCCCATTCATAAGGAAATGGAAAGCCTTGGAAAAATCATATTAAGTGGAGTGAGCCAGACCCAAAGAAATATAGACTGTATGATTTCTCTCCTTGGTAATAATTAGAATATGCCTAGGATAGTCCAAGCAGAGGATCTCAATTGCTCAGTAGTTATGTACATATGATCATATAAGATGAAGCTAAGCAAAATGATACTCCAAGATATGGAATCAAGAGGTTTTGTTATTGTTGTTGTTATTTTTAGTGTACTATGTGAAACAATTTCTTTTTTCTTCCCTATGATTTAGACTGTTGTCACTATATTTGATTTTGCTACCCTGGATATTGTGTATAAGTTTATCTGAATTAGGGAAGGGAAGGGGAACATCATAATGGTGAGACAAAGGATAAAGGGGGAACCAATGCAATAGCGATACTCATAAGACAATATGTTGGGGGTGTGGAGGAGAGAAGGGGTAACATGTATTTATGTATGTAGTTGTACATCACATTGACGATAAAATAAAATTAAAAAAAAATAAAAGGCCAAAGGACGAACCAATGCCACAGTGATACAATACAGTAAGTTGGAAATGAACTATACAACTTGCTGCGGGCTGGGGATAAGGTAAAATGGGAGGAAAAATGAGGGAGGTGGTAACAAGATTGACAAGAAATGCACTTACTGCTGTATGTAGGTAACTATAACCCCTCTGTACATCACCTTGACAATAAAATTAAATTAAAAATGATGTATAGGGCTGGGGATATAGCCTAGTGGCAAGAGTGCCTGCCTCGGATACACGAGGCCCTAGGTTCGATTCCCCAGCACCACATATACAGAAAACGGCCAGAAGTGGCGCTGTGGCTCTGTGGCTCAAGTGGCGGAGTGCTAGCCTTGAGCGGAAGAAGCCAGGGACAGTGCTCAGGCCCTGAGTCCAAGGCCCAGAACTGGCCAAAAAAAAAAAAAAAAAAAAAAATGATGTATAATGTAACCACTACCAGTGTAAGATCAGTCCCACAATTGCTTTTTTTGCTGATTCATTCACCTATTCCTCTTTCTATATTTACCATCTGGAAGATGTCTTTGTGATTAGCAGCATAGGTTTGGAAGGTTTGACCAGTGTTACAGTGAAACAGTTCCTCGATGATGCAAGAATCATTAGCTAATGAAAAGTTAACAATAAAATACAGTCAAAATGCATGGTTAGTAAGGAACTCAAGCAAAATATAATCATATAATCAATTTAAGTCATAGTTACCATAATAAGATTTGCGCACAGTAGGATAGTTTCTTTTTAAAAAATTATGAATTTTTACTTTATCTCTCTTTTTTATTCTCTATTTCTCCTCCCTCCCTTCTTCCATGTTCCCCGCCCCCTCTCCCTCTCTGACTCTGTCTCCATCATCCCTCCTTTAATCCTGTTTTACTAATATGGTAAAGTTTGTTAAAACTTAAAAAGATAATGTGATTGAAACTTTTATTCTACCAGTGAATATTGATTCCTAGACACTCTAAATTTCTGGCATTTTTACATTGGATGGCAACAAAGACATATAATTATATTTAGAAATATCTGAGTTCCTTTGACCATAGATGCTGAACTAGTTTAGGCTTCTCTAAACTTGGCAGGATGTTTTCTTGAGATCATTAATGTTTGAAGGGAGAAAAGGAAAGCATGACAGCCTAACAAGATGAAGAGTAAGGTATATCCATCAGTGTGTCTTGGCTGATCTCACAAATAGCTGTGGAGCTAAAATAGCTCATTGGAGTTTTTCCTAGTTGTGCCAAGATTGTGTTATCTATCTAACTTTCCATACAGGTTCTTCATACTAATCAGCCATTTGATGCTGGTATCTGTGACAGGAGGGAAAGCGTGATGAAAAAATGTCCCAAATCTCTGACAAGTCTCTCTTAGAACAAGTTTATATTCAAAAATGTTTAACATGGTCAGTTATTAAGGATATGTAAATCAATCCCACAAAATGCATCATTATTTGGCTATTATAAAAAGAATAAGGATATAACATTTGGGTGAGGGTGTGAAGAAATGGGAAGATTTGCACATTGTTGGTGGGTATGGAAATTAGTACAGCTATTATTATGGCATGCCAACACACACTTCTGAAGAAAATAGAATTAGTGTGTGGAAAAGACATCTATCTGCACTCCCATGTCCATTTCAACATTATTCACAATACCAAAAAATGGAAATACCCATCAAATGATGGATTAACAAAATGTGATTATATACACTAAGGGATATTATTTATTTACAAAAAACAAGGAAGTCCTATCACTTGAAACAAGCTGCATGGAAATGGAGATCACTGTTGAGTGACACTGGTCAATTATACTCGGAATACTTTGAGAAATGCTACATTATTATAAATTTAAGGGTGTGTATTGAAAGAAGTTAGTTCATTTTGAAGACGGGCATCTGGGTAATATAGCATGTTTTAGTTTAAAAGTTTATGATGTGATTTTGGAAATATAATTCCTCTGCTGTCTTGCAATATACTGGACTTACAAATATACTAATGGAACACATTTATTATGAAATGTAATCCATATATATAATTTAGGAAATAAAATAAAATCCCCAAATCATTATTTTTTCAGTTTGAAAAGTAAATTGAAGATATATTATTAAGTCATTATGAAAATACTAAGTCATCAAAACTGAAAAATTATATAATAGAATGTTAACAGTTCATTTTGAATGAAACACCCTGACAGGTAGGTGAAGATGACAATTTGCTTCACAGATAATCAGTGAAATGAGCCAAGTCAAAAACTATAAAAAAAAAAAAGTTACAGATGTAAATAAAACATACTTTTGGCAGATATTTCAAAATGAAAAGTTATGAATTTGAAATGAATATTTTCTTTACAAGAAAATGAAATTTGTATTATAGTTGAATTTGTCTTCTGTTACTTTTCCCAAAACAGGAATGTGTCTGGGTCCCTAAGACAGAAAATTTTGCTTCCCACTTACTCTAAAGATGCTAAGATATTTTCATAACAGTTTCAATTTAAAGTAAAATAATTCAAATTACTGAAAATGATACGTTTCCACAATCTAGCAATTAATCTTAGAGATTAAATTTTTTCTTCTCTTTGTGGACACTAAAATGGTCATCTTCAGACTTAGTTTTGTTTGCAGGATGTGTTTTATTTGTAGAGAGGTCAAGGGGAGAAAATTAGATAGTTATTTTTACAGGTACTGCTTCAAAGTACCAGTATAATTAATGACTCATTTTGTTACCATGAAATGTTTCCAAATACAGCCATTCACACAGAGAATTATGATTCTGCAAATATTACTATCCATGATAAAAAAAACAAACAAACACCACATTCCACTCATGGTTTGTTATACTCTCATGTTATACGCCTTTATTTCACAGTGTCAATTGAAATTCTTTCATTATTGGCCAAATGATTTATTTCAATATTAGTTGTACAGGGGACATTTTATTGTGGCATTTCCGTACATGCACACAATGTACCCCGATTAACATTGATCCCTCTATCATTTTCCCTTATCTCCCCTTTCCCTTTTAAAAACAACAGGTAGAGTAAGCCATGTATGTGTCTGTGGCTGGCCTCAGGCTTGACTTCTGCTGCACTGTCGACAGCACTGAGGTTATAAACACAGCAATCACACCGTGCAACACAGCAATCACACCGTGCTCATAGCTAGCAACAGAGAGTCTTCTGAAGGATGTAATAACCCAGTAGTGAGTACTCTGTCTCCCTTATGCAGGGACCCACTCTACTCTGATCATCGGTGTTGGGAGCTCACACAACTTGCTGACTTCAGCCCCTAGGATTCCTGTTTTAACATAAGTTTTCTTTCTTGATTTTGTACAGTCCTTAGTAGATTTTACATATTCAGTCCTTATATTGTTTCGGGGGTTCATAATCCTTAGAAAACCAGAGTGGAGAAATTGGATCCCCTAAATGTAAATGTATGAGAAGGAAAATCTGTCTCTAACCTCTCCACTCAGGTATTCATAAATAAAGTTAGCTTATTTTTCCCACAGAACCAAGAAAATGGGCAAACATTCCTATATTGAATTGAAATAGAGATAGATATATGAAATTGGGAGGGTTGAATATAAACTCTATTGTATAGCTTCAAAGAAGATAATGTGTTAAAAATGTACATGAAAGCAGAGAAATGTTTAAAAAATATGCAAGCTCAGTGTTTTGATTATTACTCCTTTAACACCTGTAATTTATTGGTTACTTTTAGTACTTTGTTTTCAATTGAATTGAAAATGTTCATAAAGGTAGCAAGCTCATGAATTATATATTTCTCTGTTTCCTCTGAGCTTCTTTGTTTCCTCTGAGCAGTGCCTTGCATGGTAGAGTCAATTTGTATTTGTTGACTAATTTCAGGAACCACCCTTTGCATGTGGCAAAGTATCATGGAACTGAAATATATTAGGGAAAATGTGAAGGAAACTTTGACTTCAAATGTCACTGCTATGAGTCCTGAGTAATATTGTAAAATGCTCAAGGAAAGTCTCTGACATTGCCAAAGAAATAAATATAAAAGCATTTTTGGTTTCAGAAAAATAACACCTTCATTATACAATCTAGTCTAAGTCAGAAAATAAGTTTTTTATGAATATTTTTTGTTAGGGACATTATTTACTGTCAAAACAAGAATATATAAGTGGTTTGAGTTCACTTTATTGTATTAATGAGAAAGTGTTAGTCAATATGTTTTTACAGTTTAATGCAATACAATGAAAGATATAGTTAATTCTATTTTCAATTTTCCTTAAGAATAAGTAAAAAAATATAGACATGAGCCCATAATTCTAAACCCTATGTATTCTATAAAATTAATGATGTGACTGGACTTGTGGCTTAGACTAACAATTCTGTTCTCTGAACTGATAATTAGGCTATACCTCACATGTTTTCAAGTTGTGGTAGTAGAGAAGAATAATGTAACCAGTATTTTCTTTAATAAACACATACACACAGTGACCCATGAATATAAAAATAATAAAAACTTCCATTCAGAAAGAGAATAGAAGACACCACTAGATGCTCAACAACTACAATTCTAAAATCTACTTGGAAGACATTGGGGAGGTTTATAACTATGTGCTTGAGAGAGAGGATGCACCTATATTAAGTTCTAGTTAGGTTTTCCCCATGAATTCTTGACCCACCCATTTAAAACTCATGCAAGCCCTTTATTCTTCTTTTGCAAAACTAAAGAAAATACTAGAGAGAATAACTTCATTTTGGAGCTGGCGAGGCTTCAGATCTGCCTCAAGTCAGTGGCAAGTGGGTTCTTTGAGCTTATTATTATTAGTAGTTGTGTTACTATTAGTATCATCTCATTTATTACAACTTCTATCATGTTTGAGTTAAGTTTGAAATAGTCAGAAAGTCTTATTTAAATCAAGTTGATGAGTTTTGGCTATTATATTTCCTTAAATCAGCAGCCTGCTGACTTGCTTTGCTCTAACTTTACATGTAGCAGTAACTACATACCCAAAGTTTTTCTCCAGATGTAGCGCTCACATTTCTTTATTCCATTGCTTTTCACTAACTTGCTGCTCTCTTAATTTAATGGTAGCCAACTACTGAGGCAAATGAATGTGAAGGGCATATATAACTTTATTAGTTTTAGATTTGATTTATTTTATTCATCTGAGACATTTTTTTTTCTGTTTCTTTGTTCAAACATTTTAAAATTCTATCACCAATGGCTGGAATCTATAGCACTGGACTAGAAAGTTCTCTTTATTTCATTTCTGCTGTTTTTCTTTTTTTCTTAGCTCCTTCTTTGATAGAATGATCTTGGAATAAGTAGTCAATAATTTTCAAACTGTAAGTATTTAGTATAAATACACTAATGTGATAGTATTTGGAGATAAGACCAATAGGTGGTAGTTAGGACATAAAAGTGTAGATATTAGCAATGACAACCTTATAAGAAGAAATCAGAGCTCTGGCTGTTCATTCTTCAGTCTGTGAGGGTTCAAAACACAATCAGGTTGACACTGTCATCATCTATACTTATGGTTTGTTAGAAATACCTAAACTAAGGCAGCAGATTATTCTAAAGGATGCTCTCAGAGATTCAGTCTTGTTTCATCTTGCAATGCTATCATTAAACATATCATTACTAAAGAGAATAAGGAAAGGGTTCTTTACTTAGACTCATATATATGTTCATTTCTATTGGCTGGAAGCAAAAAACATGGTATCAAATCATCTGCAAGGATGTGGAGCTGTGGTTTCAAAAAAGGAATTTGATGTATGCCTAGCCAGAGTTTCTACAACTCTTAATTATTTTCAGTAGCATATAATGAAAGGGATCTTAATATCTACACAGAAAAATGCAATTTACAAATTCATAAAAATAGCTCTTTTTACCAGTCACACATTAAAAAAAAACACGCACCATTCCCCCAATTTCCTAAAAGTGAAACTTCCTTTCCATTTTATCCAGACATTAACTTTCAGTTCTTTTTAATCTTCTCATTCAACATTTCATTCTATATACTTACTGGGCTTTTAATTCCCTTGTATTTTAGGGAAGAATATTCAACTCTGCTCTTTTCAAGAAAACTAGAGTTTACAAGAAGGAAAATTCCTAAGGATAAAACATACTAGTTTAAGCATAGATTCATTCCTTAATGTCTTGGTCCATCATATTTATTGCAGAGAATAAGTAATTTTATAATAGCAATAGTAGTAATCACTGATTGTACCAATTTGTCAAAACAAAAGCAAGGGCTGAGCAACCTTGAGGTTTCAAGCTTTAGTAGGATATAGAGGTCTCATTTAGGGCTGGCTTTAAGTTTATCATATTCCCATTGAACTCTAAGGTCTAAGAAATGGCAATGCATTTCCTAATTCATTGTAATTATGGACATAAGATATGAATCCTTTGCAATTCTACAGGCTGGCAAAAGTTTCGTATGGAGAGTGAATCCTCATAATCGTTAGTCTCTTACCTTTACTTTAGAGTATTAGAGCTGGCAAAGGCCCTGGTGAAACAGGGCATTGTTCTGCCATGAAGTCCACTTGCAATTTGATTTCTGTTGTGTTTTACGTGGAACAGGTAGACTCACAATTTTAATGCTTTTTTTTTTTTTGGCCAGTCCTGGGGCTTGGAATCAGGGTCTGAGCACTGCCCTGGCTTCCTTTTGCTCAAGGCTAGCCCTCTGCCACTTGAGCCACAGAGCCACTTTTGGCCATTTTTTGTATATGTGGTGCTGGGGAATTGAGCCCAGGGCCTCATGTATAGGAGGCAAGCACTCTTGCCACTAGGCCATATCCCCAGCCCCTCACAATTTTAAATGTCTTTCTTTTCTCATTGGCATAATATGGTGTTGGCTATGACATTTTTCTCTGCTTTAGCAAATTCAACTTCACTGTCAATCAATAAAAGGTCTTTTTGGCTTTTTTTTTCCATCATGGGTTTTGAACTCAGGGCCTAGGTGCTTTGACCACTGTCACTGTGCTTTTTTGCTCAAGGCTAGCATTCTACTGTTTGAGTAACAGCTCCATTTACAGATTTTTTGGTTTTGTTTTTTAAGTGGCTCTTCTGACCAGGTTGTCTTTGAACCATGGCCCTCAGATTTCAGCCTTCTGAGTAGCTCATATTACACATGTGTGCCCTCAACACCAATATTTTTGGCTTTTTAACATTTTCCTTAGGGTCTTAAGGACATTATTCTGAACAAGATATAGGCATATATGTATAATACATAAATATATAATAAATATATAAATAATCAATTGGCCATCAAGCTAAAAACTGTTCTCAATTTCTATGTAACATGATCATTTAATCTTAGGCTCTAAATGAGAAGATCACTTTCAAAACATAATAGCTACAAAACAAAGAGCACTAAGATTCATGTTTTTAATAATGAAGAAAAATCTTTTGAGAAAAGTGATTTTAAATAAGATCATATAGACACTTCATAGACATATAGTAAGGGCAAAAACTGACCAACACTGGCATCTCTTTAAGACTAGTTAATCTAGCTGTTCTGGATGTAATTTTCAATTATTGGTGTTCATTTAGATGACTACTAATGTTAAAAGTAGTAAGTTCTGGGGCTGGGGATATGGCCTAGTGGCAAGAGAGCTTGCCTCCCATACATGAAGCCCTGGGTTCGATTCCCCAGCACCACATATACAGAAAATGGCCAGAAGTGGCGCTGTGGCTCAAGTGGCAGAGTGCTAGCCTTGAGCAAAAAGAAGCCAGGGACAGTGCTCAGGCCCTGAGTCCAAGGCCCAGGACTGGCCAAAAAAAAAAAAAAAAAAAAAAAAAAAAGTAGTAAGTTCTTTGGGAAGTACCTTTCACTGGGCAAGTGTGGGCATGGCCTAGGACTCAATGCTAATATTATTCTTTCAATTGCTCCAAACGTATATAAACATGACCTTTTATTGACTCATTTAAGACTTTTTAGTGGAAATCTAGTTCGTGTTACAACAACTGATCTTAAGGGATTTGAGTGGGCAATTACTCAACTAAATAAAGCAATTGCTTTTCTAATCTGCTCTTGTAATGTTTAGTTAACGTGTTCAAAACAAAGTTCATAGAGAGATTGCTTTTCTCCCCTTTTTTCTTATGAGTCACATGGGACTACCAATGAATTCCTGCAGTGCCATTACTAACTGGATCTTAGAACTGCATTTTGTTTGAAGTTCTGTGTAAATACCACAAACATGAAGCTGAGAACAAAATTGGAAAATGTTATTTTAATATTCCAATTGGCAGAGCACAATTCTCAAGGTTCTGAGAAGGAACATATTTCCCTCATGATTTTAGGGTTATAATTAACAGTTACGTTTTCCCTGTTACACCAAGGAAGCATAAAATATTCAGCATGGGAATTAAACTGTACCAGATACTCTACATGTGTGTTGGAATGACTCTGATTTTATTTTGTTTTATTTTTTGTTTAAGTTGTATAAAGGGGTTACAACTCAACAAGTCAGATTATTAGCACAATGTATCTAGACATAGAAGCACTTTTGAGACTCCATGTATCAACAGTAAGTATGAATTTTAAAGAATGAATGTATGAAATACTAGTTAGGTAAATACTAAATAAATGTCCTCCATTCCTCATCAAAGCCTTTCTGGACAGTCCTCACTCCAGCAAGTGATTGTGAGGTGCTTAAAGGGTCTTTCCCTGGTCACAGGAAATGTGGATGAAAACAGGAGTTCATGAAAACAAATCATGGGAATAATTCAGAGGTCACATTTTTGGAGTTAAGGATTTCTTCTGTGGCCTTTCCTGGGAGTGTAGTAAAAGGCTTAACCTGGTGTTATATGTCCCTTAGCATCTGGAAAACACTGACAAGCTTAAGCACAAAGGGCCTAGGCACAAATTCCCCCTTTCCACTATTTTTCTCTGTGTAATGTTTCCTTGACAAACTGCGCTCCTATCATAAAGATCAGGCTTCATTCCTGCCCATTTCTTAGTGTGGGCTCTGCCTTCCCTACCAGATAACTAAATTATTCAAATAAGCCAAGGATATTTTCCTGTGGAAATCAGGAGGCGCTTTACTCTTGGTATCGCATAGCTTGCTTTCCACAGCTTCTAGCTCTACACCTGTGTGACTCCTTGTGAGATGTGTGGGTTCACTTTCTCCAAGGTATGAGCATGCAAGACTGATAGACTCTTTCAATCTCCTCTATCCAGCAATATGTCATGTCCAACCATCCCATGTCCCACTCAGGATGGAAATCTCACAGTCATCAAAAGGTGGAAGGACAGAAAATTAAACGGAGTGGTTGGCTATACTTTTCTCAATATTTCATGAGCATACAGATTTTTGCCAAGTTAGCAGGTAAGACATCCTTTGGAAGACATCCTTGAATCAAAGAACAAAGCAAAATAGAGCTAACATGGAGGCAGTATGTTTAAACATAAAATACCCCGAGTAATATGTAAAGAATCAGAAGTTCCTCTAAGCCTCTCACACAACCTTTTCTGGCCCTTTTTGACTTCTATAGCTGATGTGTGCCACGGAAAAATCATCTGCAATGGGAGGGGTGCCACAAAACCCAGGCAACATGGATTGGATTTTGATGTTATTGCTACTATTATAATACTGTTTGCTATTGCTTTCTCATTGTCTATAAGATGATACCAAAAGTTTGGTTTGGCCCCCTACTTCTCCTGTTTTGTGTT
This sequence comes from Perognathus longimembris pacificus, assembly GCF_023159225.1. Classification (NCBI taxonomy): domain Eukaryota; kingdom Metazoa; phylum Chordata; class Mammalia; order Rodentia; family Heteromyidae; genus Perognathus; species Perognathus longimembris. Next base: position 110,264,505 of record NC_063162.1, read on the forward strand.
CTCTTCCTTCCTTTCTTAAAAATTTTTGTATGTATAGCAGGGTATGTCATGGCTATGCCTTAAACTTTTTAATCTTCTCATTTAGCAGTTTTCATTCATTCTAGACAGTGTAATTTCCATATCAGAAATATTTATCTCAGATGAGTATTTCCTTGGCCTTCATTTTTTTTCTTGAACCTCAGCGTATGCATTCCAATGTCCATACAATAATATTCAGTTCGATGTTTCTTAATATATCATAGTCATTATCACTCTATCTGAATATGCTCAACTATTTCTTATAATTTCATATATTCAGCTTCTAAATTCATCATGTTTCAATTTTATTTGTATCTACATTACAACAGATTTTAGGCAAACTAAGACTTTCTTTGTAAAGTATATTAGCCATTTAACTGGTCCCCACGAATCTACCTCTCTACTATCTAAAATCCATTCAGTTCTCACACTGTGTCCTGTATTGCTTGTTAAATATGCACACCTGACCACATTTTTCCCCTATGTAAAATCAGGGATGTTTGCTTGCTAATATCCAGGTTTTAGTGATGTTTACTATAGCCTCCATTTCTTCAAGTTACCTCTGTTGTTTTTTTTTTTCTCCTTACTTGTTTTAAAACATTAGTTTTCTCCTTTTTGTTCCCATCATGTAATTTTCTTCTACCTTGTTCAGCACAATCATTTTCCTCTCTGTCAAGTCTTTGGATTTAGCTTTGTTTATAATCATCATGAATAAATTTGTTAGCATGTTTTCAGTTAGGACTCAGAATAGTAATCAATACTTTGGAAAGTCTTGATGCATCAGATTAAGCCAAGATGCTTGCTTAAAGCCAAGAAAGAGCCTCTAAACTCAACAACAGAGATGTAATAAGTTCTAGGAAGGTTTTTATTAAATCAGTCATTTTTTTATGACTATATCCTTCCAAGTAGAATTGTCAAGTCACAAATAAGAAGATCAGACACTATGTTTGTGGTATTCACCATTGTATCCAAAATGTCTTACCTATAGTGAATCTTCAGTATTTAATACTTATTGAATTAATACTTGAAAGGGTATATGACATGTTCTCAATAGAAGGGAAATAAAGAGGCTGGTATTGCAGATTTGGGAGTTTAATTAGGGGAACTTGAAGAGAAAATTCAAAGAGTTAACAGGAAGGCATGTCCCAAAAGCTCTGCATATGAATATATATGTATTATTTATACTATTTCTATGAATATACATGTGTACATATATTCTCTATCCTATGCCATGAATGCAAAAGTTTTTAAATTATTACTCCATTATTTCTATTTCTTTTCCTAATATTTTCCCCTAGCAGTGCTATGAATTTTCCAAGAGGAAATTAAACAAAAATTTCCTATTAAAGTGATTGTTGTTTTTTTTAACCTTAATTTATCTTCTCATTTTTGCCTACACCTTGCATATTCAAACTCATTTAGCAACATTTCTACTTATCCCTGGTTTGCCTAGTTAACTGATGACATTTACTGGGATCTGACTTAGAAAGGTATCAACTCTGGCTGGGGATATGGCCTAGTGGCAAGAGTGCTTGCCTTGTATACATGAGGCCCTGGGTTCAATTCCCCACATATACAGAAAATGTCCAGAAGTGGCGCTGTGGCTCAAGTGGCAGAGTGCTAGCCTTAAGCAAAAAGAAGCCAGGGACAGTGCTCAGGCCCTGAGTCCAAGCCCCAGGACTGGCCAAAAAAAAAAAAAAAAGAAAGGTATCAACTCAAAGCTATAAATATAACTTGATAAAATAAGTGCTCACACAGAACAAGATTAAAAAGTAGTTAGAGTGATTGCCTAGCATTCATGAAACCTGGGGTCAGTTCCTCAGTACCACATAAACAGAAAAAGCCAACACAAAGTGGCACTGTGACTCAAGTGGTAGAGTTCTAGCCTTGAGCAAAAAGATAAGAGTCTCAGACCCCTAATGGGACCTTTGAATTATTACTCCCACATCTTAGCCTTTGGAGTAGCTAGAATTTTAGATGTGAGCCTATGGCCTTAGCTTTCATATACACTTATAAAATAACTATATTAGTATCATTTTTTATTTCATCAAGAACAAGCATTTTTTGAGTAAATCAAAAGCAAATGATTAGGTAGCCTTTATAATAATCATACAAGTCTCTTTTTGTGTATGTGTTTATCCTTTTGATCAATAATGTATATATATATGTATATATATACAAGTGCTTTATAAAGAGAAACATTTTTTTTAAATCTGTAGAGAGATTAAGTACATTCCATGCTGAGTACTGTTAGTACAGACTGTGTGTATACACATGAGTGTGTGTACATGGATTAAAATAGGTGATCTCTTAAAATTTATTTGCTTTAAAAATTATATGGGCTTATATCATGTAGTTTTTTGTGTATTGCTGTTGCATTGGTTCACCTTTTACCCTTCTCCATTTTGATGTTTCCCTTCCCTTTTCTACTTCCTATAAATGTATATACAATACCCAGGGTACCAAAATCAGTTACTATATGCTGTAAAACAACTTTACAGCCCCCTTGGGTGTGTGGGGGAGCGAGTTGAGAGGGGGAAAGTTGGGAGAAAATTGAGGGAGGAGATAACAGGTTTGGTAAGAAATGTACTCACTGCCCTACATATAGAACTGTAACGACTCTGTACATCACTTTGACAATAAATAGATGAAATAAAAAAGGAATACAAACTTAAAAAAAAGGGATATAAATGTATGTCTAAATGTACAAGGAAAGGATTCTTTTAAATACTTTCATTTTGAATATTTCTGTAAACTTCTGAAATTAAAAAAGCTATCTCTTCAGATGTAGCCATGTAAAAAGTTTTGATCATGACATTAACTGTGAGTAGAAATAATGGATATTATAATCCTTGTTTTATAGAAGATAAAGAAAAGATGGTGGGCTAGGAATATGGCCCAGTGACAACAGTGCTTGCCTCTCATACATGAAGCCCTGGGTTTGATTCCTCAGTTCCACATATGTAGAAAAAGCCAGAAGGGGTGCTGTGGCTCAAGTGGTAGAGTGCTAGCTTTGAGCAAAAAGAAGTTAGGGACAGTGCTCAGGCCTTGAGTTCTGAGCCCCAGTACTGGTAAAAAAAAAAAAAAAAAAAAGGAAAAAAAAAAAAAGAAAAGAAAAGAAAAGAAAAAGAAATGCTGGTGATGTCCCTTTCCAAAGACCATTTGATGAATAAAGAACAGAATGCCCTCCCCCCAAAAATAATATGGGAAGCTATTTGTATTTAGAATCTGTCTTTGGTAGTTCAGTTATGGCCATTGTGTGGTTATGTCTTATCTTTAGTGCTTTCATGTCTTAACTTCAGTGATTCTGTGCAAGTAAAGAGTTTATTGTACGTTTATTAATGCCTGTATGCACTTAATACATGAGTTTGTTTTATGGTACTGGGGTGAGAACACAGGACCTCTCCCTCATTCAGCCTGAGTCACACCTCCAGTCTTGCTTCTTTGCTAGTTATTTTAGAGATGGATCTTATGGACTTTCCTGCCAAGTTTGGCTTCTAACTGAGATTTTCTGGATCACAACCTCCTGAGTATCAAAGTTATAGGCTTGAGCCACTGTGCCTGGAACAGAATTCTTTTCTGGAGACACTGTAAATAAATATTGCATTTTTTTTTTGTTTTACAAACATTGCTAATTTGAAGTGATATATTTCTCTTTTTTCTTCTTTTTTCTTTTTTTTCCTCCCTCCCTCCCTCCCTCCCTCCCTCCCTTCCTTCCTTCCTTCCTTCCGTCCTTCCTTTCTTTTCTTTTTCTTTTTTTGTTATGGGGCTTGAACTCTGTGTCTGGGCATTTTCCCTGAGCTCTTCAGCTCAATCCTAGTGCTCTACCACTTTGAGCCACAGAACAGCTTCTGGTTTTCTGGTGGTTAATTGGAGAAAAGAGTCTCAGACTTTCTTGCCCAGGCTGGCTTTGAACCCTGATCCTCAGATCTCAGCCTCTTGAGTAGCTGGGAATTCAGGCATGATACACCAGTGCCCAGCTCAAGTTTGTTTCCTGCATTGTGAGAGTAAAGGAGAGAGACCCTTAACATCTATCACTTAATCGGACTTATCAATCCTGTTGCTAAAGAACACCTGTTGTCAAAATGGTGATCTAAGTTAGCTTAAGAAAAGGAAGCAAAACATGTATTGTTCAAAAAAAAAGAAAAAGAAAAGCAAGCAAATGTTCTGGGAATTGGACTTTATGTTTAACAGAGCAACATGTTTGCTTTTGAGACTATGTATGGTAAAGCAATATTCTCTTTTCATGATTAGTTCATAATTAATGTTGTATTATAAACTGACATTTTAAATTTGGTTAGACTTAAGATTATTGCATATTGTTAGGAAAGTATTTTAGTCTAGTAGTGATTTTAGTGGTTATATGTTTGTATTTAAAGAGATATTGATAATTACTTTACTAATCAATTTAAAGACTTTTGAATTAATTACATAGATATTTAAAATTAAGTTAAAATTTTAAATAATTTTAAACTTTATGTTATTATAATTTGTAGAAAACAGATACTTTAATATTTTATATTTAGCGTATTAAAAATAACTTGCCATGCTCAGGAGGTTCATGCTTATAATCCTCACTACCCAGGAGGCTGAGATCTGAAGATTGTGGCTCAAAGCCGGCCCAGGCAGGAAAGTGAATGAGACTCTAATTTTCATTTAAACAGAAAAAAAACCTAAACAACTAGAATTGGAGCTGTGGCTTAAGTAGAAGAGCGTTAGCTTACAGCAGAAAATCTCAGTGACAGTACTGGTACCCTAAGTTCAAGACCCAGGACCATCGCAAAAACAAACAAATACACACACACACACACACACACACACACACACACACACTTATTTTTGCTACTCCACTACTTTTAGCAACTTCTAATTTTAAATGGCAATACATATAAAATATACTCAAATAAGACAATGAAGTATACCAAATAGAATGAACTGAAATTTCAGGACACTAAATTAAGTAGTTAGTTGTGATCACAAATATTTCTAAATCATGACTAGGCATAAAGAACATCATTAATACCCCCTCAATACAATATAGGCCAGAATATTTCAGAACTCATAAAAATATTTCTGAAAATAAGAATTCACTTCTAGAAAGAAAGAAAACAAAGAAAAATGGAAGATAATGTTTTTCCAGTTCTTTCATTGTTTTTTTCTCTCTCTTTAAATAAAAGAAGTAGCTCTAAAATAATGAGTGAATTTAAGAAAAAAAAGCTAACTTAAGAAGAATAAATGGCATTTATAAGCAGCATTTAGGCTGAAACACTTTGGGTCTTTCAGAAACTTCCTTATTTATATTCTTTTCCTTATTTGGTCAGATTTAAGTATTTGGAAAAAATACCCTTACATAAATGGTAAAGACACAGTGAGTTATGTCTAAAATATTTCAAAAGCTAGCAGACCTTTTTGTTTTCTTTTTCTCTTAAAGTTGTAGCATTGTTTGATTTTCACATAGCACTTCCTATTTGTTCTGAAGGTAGTGAGTTCTCAATCCCTTCTCCTCTCCCATGTCTTCTACTTTGTTTCATGTTCTTAAACAGAGCTTCTACTGCCCAGCTACTTGTGATGACTTTGGCATGAGAGGCTTCAGTTCCCCCCCCATACTCTCTGGATAGATCATGAGGTCATCATTTAAGGAGTGCTGATGCTATACTCCTTCAGTCCATTGCACACCAGAATGGCACTATTGTCTTTTCCAATATTTGACCCAGTGAGTTAAATGAAAAAATCTTGAGTGTTTTCTTTTTCCTCTGCTCTCACCTGTGTTTAGTCTCAAATCATGGAAATACCAGAAAGGCAGGATCATAGGAAATTGGAGCAAAAGACAAACTTCTCCCACCTCTACCAGCCTTATCCACTTTTCTTTGTTAGGAACAACATGCCCATAGGGTAAGTTCTACTTACCCTATGGTATGCTATGCCACAAACTTGTCCAAGAGGACACCATAACCACTGTTTTGAGGAATATGGCTGTATCTGGCCAATGGTTAGTTTTGTCTGCCTTGTGTAGCCTTGTGTACCTTTTGTAGCCTAGACACATTTTTTAGATTGTCTGGAAGCAGACAATAGGTACCTGGACATAACACATAACCAAAGACTACAATAATCACTTTTATAAACTAAACAGCCTCAACAAATATATATGACCTTTTTAAATATATTATGCTAAATTAGCATAGAAAATAAACAAAGGTTAGTGTATTCAGATATTGTTATGTCTTTATGAAAAAATATTATATCACATGAATGTGTATATTTCAAAAATGGTAGTGACACACTAGAGGAGAAATGCAAAGAGGCAGCAGAAGGACATGGAAAGGGTACTTGGTGGGGAGGGATGAGAGGACATGCATTAATGGTGTGAAATGCTTCTTTAGGAGTAAATGGTTACACATATACCACCGATTATATACCAGGCACTACCAAGGAAGAGCACATATATTTAGCCAGTAGTCATGAGAAATAAGAAACATTGTATATTAGATTGTATAGATGAGGAAGCTGAAGATGACAAACTGCCCAGCTAGGAAAAAATTCCAGGTTCTGCAGTTGGTGAAGTTGTCCTTGATGCTTTATTGCTGTTTTCTCTGTTGTTATGGTGGTTGTTTTTGTTTTGGTAAAAGAAGACAAATGCTAATATCTTAGGGATGGAGCAATTTTATCACCCTAATCATATCTTGGTGCCAAGTTAATAATAACACAGAGGGAAGATTTCTAGATGAAGTCTTTAGGTGTCACTTATTTAACAATTTTTTTCTGCACTAAATGGTTGGCTATAAACATAAAAATAGTGAAAGCAGTTTATTCTAGCTCTAAATTTGCTTAAGGTTTTACTCTGCAATGTATCTAGAAAATGTATTTGTCTTCATTATATTTTGTCTGGACTCATACCATTTTCAGAGCTATCTCTGAATCCACTGTAGAGCAGTAACCCAGCCCTTCCTTTCAAATTTCCTTTTATTATCATTAACTAATGGTTGGTCATCAGTGTATCATGAATGAATAGCTTTTTGTAGAGATCATGTTTATTTTTTATTTAAATTTTTTAATTTTTATTGTCAAAGTGATGTATAGAGGGGTTACAGTTACATATGTAAGGCCATTTCTTGTCAACTTGTTAACTACCTCCTCCCTCATTTTCCTCCCACCTTCTTGAAAGTATTGCTGTTGCATTGGTTCACCTTTTACTCCTTGTTTCACCATTTTGATATTCCCATTACCTTCCCTAGTTCATGGTTTTCATTTATTAACTTTTGCATTGTAGTTAGCTCACTGAATTTAGACCATAAACACACACTTACTTGTATTTTTCATGAAGATTACAAACAGGAAATAATTTCACTCAAATTCCTTATAAGTCACCTCTTTCATAAAAAAAAAAATCACAATTGCCAGGCCATACTGAAAGATATTTATTCTGGAGGATTAGTTTCTTAAGAAAACAAAAAGTATATTAGAATGTCTTATGATTTCTAAAGGTTATTATTCCTGCAGTTATTTTTGTAAGTTTCTTTCCCAGGTCATTTATCTCCTCCTTTTGTATTAGTTATCTGGCAATCTATATGACTGAAATATTAATTTATTCTTTTTAGAGACATACTTTTAATACCAATTTGAGGGCAGTGTCAATTACTTACTTGCACACTAAGAACTCAAAGAAACAAAATTGTGTCTGAATCTGGTGCTGAGTAGAGCCTATGTAATAGTATGGCTGATGTTACAAGTAAATCACTGAGATGTCTACCATCCGTCACTTGAGTGTCTTTTTGGTTGCCACCGAATCACTATAAATTAATAGGAGTGCCGAAAAGTCTGCCGACATGTCACATGCCTAGAATGAATCGGCTTTCATCTTTTCTTAAAAAAAAAACTGAATATCCTTTTCAACGTGATTAAAAGTACAAAGGGACTAGTTCATTTTTGTGACTTAAAAAGGGAAGCTGCATTTATTAACATATAACTTATGTTAATATTAACATATAACTTATGTTAATAATTCAATCAAATAAGTAAAAATAGGGGCTGGGAATATGCCCTAGTGGCAAGAGTGCTTGCCTCCTACACATGAAGCTCTCAGTTCGATTCCCCAGCACCACATATATGGAAAACTGCCAGAAGGGGCGCTGTGGCTCAGGTGGCAGAGTGTTAGCCTTGAGCGGGAAGAAGCCAGGGATGGTGCTCAGGCCCTGAGTCCGAGGCCCAGGACTGGCCAAAAAAAAAAAAAAAAACAACAAATAAGTAAAAAGAAAAAAAAAAAAAAAAGGAAAATAAAGTAAGGAGTGTGAAAGAGCCTAAGTTAAGTTAATATTAACATATAACTAAAAGATCCCATGATCTTTAAAATTTGTTAAATCTGTTTCACTCAAAAATAGTAATTGAACAGCTAAGATCTATCAAATAAACTTTTAGTTTTATGTTTTTAGATATCTTTACTTTTTCACTTTAAAAGTTTGTTTTTTTTTTAAATTGCTATTACAAAGGTGATATAACAGAAAGCTTCCAGTTACCTAAGTCAGGTAAAGAGCACATTAAAATAAACACTCAATACTGGGCAGTTCTAGACCCGAAGTGCCTTGTCCTCACAACAGTGGGACATGGCATTCTTCCACTTCTTTTTGACTGTGATGTTTGCTTTCATTTTTTTTTTTAATTGCTCATAGCACACCTGTGTTGCTACTTAAGTTTGATATATTACAGTTGTAAAATACCTCTTATGGTTGGAATCTGATTCTGGAGATAATCTAAATATTATATTTCAAGATTTCTTCATCAGAATCTGCTGTTGTTTCCCCACTCTTTCCTTTTCTTCTAAAAGGTTCTAGACTTGTTCTAGTGGGATCAGCTTGTAAACTTGTCCTAGGGCAATAGCCCAATGGTGATGTAAATTATAGGCTGAGGAACAGAAAACTCTTTCAGCCACACTGTATTTGCCCGAGATTGGCCTGGCTTCTGTTTAGTGCTCTAACACCCTGTCCCTACCTGAGAACAGTTTCCCCTGCACCAAGGAAAATTAGTTTGCTCTTTGGTTAACAAGATTCTTTCTATGTTATTTTTTTCAGTTCTCGTTTGTATACTACGATTTTCTTGGCATTGACCTTCCTTTCAACACCCCACAGCACTTAACTTAGGCTCTTTCACACTCCTTACTTTATTTTCCTTTTTTTTTTTTTTTTCTTTTTACTTATTTGTTGTTTTTTTTTTTTTTTTGGCCAGTCCTGGGCCTCGGACTCAGGGCCTGAGCACCATCCCTGGCTTCTTCCCGCTCAAGGCTAACACTCTGCCACCTGAGCCACAGCGCCCCTTCTGGCAGTTTTCCATATATGTGGTGCTGGGGAATCGAACTGAGAGCTTCATGTGTAGGAGGCAAGCACTCTTGCCACTAGGGCATATTCCCAGCCCCTATTTTTACTTATTTGATTGAATTATTAAGTGCTAAAAACATAGAAAACAGCACACTTCATTTCCCCCTCTGTATTTTGGCATAACCATACCAGAGTATGAATTAAATGTTTACAAGGTTCATTTAGTTCTTGCTTTGATGGGTGCAATTTTGTAAATTTCTATTAGGTATTTGTTATTTTGTGTTGTTATTCTGACAAGATAATTTTGTTGTTGTTGGTTGTGGGGCTTGAACTCAGCCCTGCATGTTGCTACTGTGCTTTTTCTGCTCAATGCTGGTGCTTTTCTGTTGAGTCACAGAACCACTTCCAGTTGGAGTCTCACAACTTTCCTGCTCTAGCTGGCTTGGAACCATGATCCTCAGATCTCAACCTCTTGAATAAATAGGATTAAGGTTGTGAACCACTTGGTGGGGGGGGGGCGATGATCTGCCATACATTCATGTCACAAGCCCTATTCTTCCAATGTGATAGTTTTCTTTATAGTTATATTTAGTGAACATTTCCCAGTAGATCTTTCCAAAATAATTTAATTCCTTATTAGTGTTGTGGATTCATATACATTTAAGCCAGTTTCCCCTTTCTTGGGGGTTCAGGGATATGTTAAATGTTTTGGTGTCATTATAGTCTAATCCTTAGTTATAAAATATGATCCAGGAGCAGCTGGTTAAATGAGTTGGTCTCTTGGTACACATTTCAATTTTTCCAGGACCATAAATTTGTGATCATTTGTTGGAAATGTTCTTTCCTTTCACACCACATATGCATGCAGGAGTAACCTGAAGAAATATATTAAAAATAAATAAAATAATTATATGTGGGAGGTTTCCTTCAGTTTGATTACCAGATTCTACATCTATTGTATCTTACCATCCCCTAGGTCATGAGGTGAGGTAGAATTTTTACTTAAATATTCACAGTGTACCATTTATTTTACAAAAGTGATATTGTATTATAGAAACCTACTGAATTCTGAAGGTGTATGTGAGGGAAAGAGAGAGACAGAGAGAGACCACTCATATCTAGAACATCCATCAAATAGATTTGAAAAATTAACATATGTAAATACATATAGTATTAGTATATATTATTTAACATGTATTAAAATGTTATATATCAGCATATGAATTTTATATAGAAAAGTCATACATATATACATTATGTACATGCATGCATATATATTCTTATTGTATAACAAGCATTATTTCTCTCAGTTAAGGAGACTGGAAAACTAAGATCATGATATGCCAGGCTTGATTTCTCTGGAGGCCTTTTTCCTGGGCTTGAAGAAAGCCCTAGTTTTATTATGTAGACACATCAACTTTTCTCTGTGCACATGCATGTCTTATGTCTCTCTCTATAAGATCACAAGTTCACATTTGTGACCTCACTTAACCTTACCTCCAAAACTGTCTTTTGCCTAAATACAATTACCTCGAGGGTGAATGCTCCAACATGAATTTGTGGAGATACAAGGTACACACATTTTGTTTATTTAGGTCTTTAAATGCATAGCACATATAGTTTCTATGTTTGTTTATAGGTATATCTATTTGAGTCACCCTAAAAACTGAAAAAAAATCTGATAACTTCACACAGAAGAACCACAGTATCAATTTATGTCAGATTTACACAGCAAACAAATATTGCACAATGTCTTATGTTAATAGGACCACAAAAATGATGAAATGATACAAACTAATTAGTTGTTTTACGATTATTCAAACAGTCCAAGGCCAGTAATCATCTTTTCTAAGACAGGCAGGGGTCACAGGAGGTAAAGAGAAGGGCAGCGAGTAGTATTACAAGTTCAAAAGATATTCACATTCTTCCTTATTTTACAACTTAGGTTCTGGCCAGAAAATGTGACTGAAAAGAAATATTCACTTTGCTGGTTATGAGCAAGCAGCACCAATGGTGTGTGTGTGTGTGTGTGTGTGTGTGTGTGTGTGTGTGTGTGTGTGTGTGTGTACCAGATCATAGGGCTTAAACTCAAGGCCTGGGCAGTCTTCCTGAGGTTTATTTTTTGTTGTAATTGTTGTTGCTTCCTCAAGGCTAATGGTCTACCACTTCAGCCACAACTCCATGGTTAATTGAAGACAAGTGTTTCACTGATGTTCTTGTCTTGGCTACCTTCAAACCATGATCCTCAGATCTCAGCCTCATGAGTAGCTAGGATTACAGACATGAGCCATGGGAGATCAGTGGAACCAATGAATTTAGTAAGCACTTTCCACCCATGATTATTTTATCACTTGAACTTAATATTAAAATGAATGATTCTCAGTGTGAATAACTTCCCCCTGCCTCTTTTCTAAAACATCAAACCCTTAAGCAAAGTGTCGGTATAACAGCAATGTGAAGTGTTAATCCAATCCAGATGTTTCACTTCTCATACTTGAAATTCATTTAAACCAAATCTGCATAGTACAAATCTGGGCTTCAGTAAGCTGCACACAACATTACATGTTGCCTCTTCCCCATTTGATTTTTATCAAATGCCATCCCATTACACAACTGAGGCAGCAATTTGCTTGTCTTCCCCTCTCAACAATGCCTTGCAGTTACTTCTTTTTCCAGTCTATTTTTATAGATCTGGCTCAGTGGTTTTGTAATTGGCACATAACACATATTTTTCAGAACTTGCTTCTTTCAGGAAGTTCCATACATATTTATACCAACAGTTTTTGAGGTTATGAACATATACTGACTTACTAACACTTCATGTTATCTATCAATTGTTTTAAAATGTGTTCAAATAATGAGTGAAAAGTAATATCAAGATGCTATCATTTTTTATTTCTCTCAGTTGGATGTTGTTTCATAGATTTATACTTTCTGGCTAAAAAATTAATGATAAAGTGTGTGTGTGTGTGTGTGTGTGTGTGTGTGTGTGTGTTGCTCCTGGGGCTTAAATTCAGGGCCTGAGCATTGTCTCTGAGGTTTTGCACTCAACCTAGCTAGCACTCTGCCATTTTGAGCCACAGCTCCACTTCCAATTTGGGTCATGATTAATTGTAGATAAGAGTCTCACAGACTCCCATACCCAAGCTGACTTCAAACAGTGACCCTTGGGCTGGGACTATGGCCTAGTGGCAAGAGGTTTGATTCCTCAGCACCAGGAGTGGTGCTGTGGCTCAAGTGGTAGAGTGCTAGCCTTGAGCAAAAAGAAGCAAGAGACAGTGCTCAGGCCCTGAGCCCAAGGCCCAGGACTGGCAAAAAATAACCAAAAAACCACGGTGACCCTAAGATCTCAGCTTCCTGAGAATGGAGCATTACAGCCATGAGCCATCGGCACTCCATGCTGTCTGTTTCTATCTCTCTCCATCTCTCGCTCTCTCTTTTAAAGTTGAATTACATTTTTAATTACACAGTAAATAAAAAATACATTTAGTTGGAACTATATCTAGAAATACATTTACATAAATGTATATGTATATAGGTAAGTACACACACATACATTCCATTTTGTTCCATCAACTGTATTTTGGAACTGTGGATTTGTGTCTGTGTTTTTCAAGCACTGTTTTGATTATTGAAGCACTATATATGTGTTAAAGGTTATTATTTACTCTACAATAAATGAGTGGGTCCAAAATTTGTGTTACTTATACACACTGAAATTTTACAAAACCAGTAGAAAGAATAAGTTTATATCACATGCAGGGAAATGGATGGAAGTAGAACAAATCACATGAAGTGAGGTGAGCCAACCTCAGAGATACAAATGACATGTTTTCTCTCATATGTGGAAGCTAGATCTAGAATACACTGGGACTGTGAATACACTGTCTCCAGACATTCAGTCACAGACTGGGAGACCAAAGGAGGATACTCTTAGGAGCCGAACACAAAGGGGCAATGTCCAGGTGCATCTGATCATATAAAATAGTATTTACTGAAATGAAATCCAGGAAATGGAAACAAGACCTTTTTCCTTGTTGTTTTTATTTTCTTTTTGCCTTGTGTGTTCATTGATCTGTCTTTGAGAGGGTAAGGGCCAGTACAGAAATGGAGGGACAATGTGTGAATAAACGCAGCATGGTTTTCATTACATTGGAAAGGAATTATACAACTTGTGGATAGGGATGGTAGGGGAAAAACTGGAAGAAAAGGAAAGAAGGGTGACACTGTCTAAAAAGTAATCTACTCTTTGTTTGAATTATGTAACTGTAACTCCTCTATACATCACCCTTATAATAGCAAAAAAAAATAGAATACATGAAACAAATCCTTCAAAAACGTTATTATTTACTACATTCTAAAGAAATAGGCTTACAGTGGAACATGTAGTAGAAAAAGGAATTAACTTATTTAGATGTTTTATTAATAGCTACTAGAGTACCCTCAATTCTGAAGACAGTTGCTTTGAAATTTTTAGGTCTCCATAGTGTTGACTTATTTGACACAAATTTGTAAGTCTTTCTCAATATTTAGTGTTCTGGCATTATACACACTACTACATTTTGTTTTTACAAATAGAATGTTTTAAAATCAATTGTGGATGGACACATTTAATCTAAAAAATCCCTTTCTATGACACAATAAATGTCTGCCTAAAATTTTAAGTAGATTTGTTTTAAACAAGTATGTGCATGAAAAATAAACTTAGATGACCACAGGCTCCCTTCAGCATGACCGAAAAAAGGAACAACCTTTCCCATAGAGAGCAGCTGTCATGTCAGAGGCACCTTGTTCTTTGGGGAATTTCATGATGGCTTTAAAAACATTGAAGTTTCCACAGCAATTTAAATATGATCTTTAATGAGTTTGAAGTGGATTAGCCCTTGACCTTTCCATTCTCATGGCATTTTCCTCATCTAGCTTTGACATATGTAACAGAAAATTGTGCTCTTCAGATCACTTTGAAATTTCCAATTATGTCAAGAGGGTTAACTTGATTTTTTGATTGACTTATAATGGCAGGAGCCTATCTGGAGAGGGTTACAGATGCAAATCAATTATCTTTGGGTCTCTACTTTATTAGCTGTGACTGTGCTAATACTAAAAGGATATGTGTAAAATAATAATTTTGATATGGTTTATGTTTCTATAATTTAAAAAATATGGTTGATTTGTAAAGGATTACAAGTTACATTACTTCTTATAACTTCTTTATATATACCATAATATCATTTAATATTTGATTTTAAAATCCACAAAAATTTTGAAAAAGACAAAAATAGAGAGCATCATGTATAGCATAAATTCAAGGTATGAAGATATTATGCAACTTGATTTGGAAAAATGTTACTATGAGCTAAAATTGTTTAATACCAAATAAGTAACAAGAAATTTGAATGAAAACTTGAGTAGCTGGCACAGGAAGCTCTGATGAGACAGTTTCAAACACAAATAGATACATTTACATTGTAGTTGTTAGTCAATTACATGGTGATTTCTCTTAGTGAAATTGATACACCTATTGATGTGTCTACAAATTCTAGTATTCAAAGATAATAAATGGTTTGTGTCTTGAAAATATGCATACATGGAATGCTAGCCACTAGAACATCAGAATGTGACCTTTTATGGAAATGGGTCACTGTAGATCTAATTAAGTAAAGATGAGGTCATAGTACAGTAGGGTAGGTATCTAATCCAGAGTGACTAGTGTCTGAATAATGGAATGCCACATGAAGACATAAATTAAGGTGCTATTTCTACAAGCCAGTCAATACCAAAGATTGGGTTTTCATTCTGTAAAGAAATGAAGTTTTTAACACCTTCATCTTAGATTCCTGCTTCTGGAACTTTGGAACAATATATTTCTTTTGTTTAAGCAATTATCTCCTTGTATCAACACTCCCTTTTAATCAATGATGTAAGTGCTGTTATGGAATACCTGAACCTATGTGTTGACTCTTGTTCAGCAGGCTAAGTCCAGATTGAGAGACTGCGTCTTGTGAAAAATCTTCTGACTGCAATGTTTCATAGCACAAAAAAGGAAAACATTATGTATCCGTATGTGAATGTGTGTATGTGTATGTGTGTGTTATTGTATGTGGAAAAAGAAAGGAAAGGATAATATGAAAGAAAGAAAAAGTGGAATGAGCACATCTGAGCTTTGGGAGACAGATTCAAATAAATACAGTAAAATCCATTAATGTTTTTGTAATACAGTCAAAACTTGTGAAATACAACAATAATGATGAGTAAGCCACTAAGTTTAGAACAGAAAAAATATTTATTACAGTCACCATATGAAGAAGGCTTGTATAATTCATAAAGATAGAAAATTAATGAACTATATATAATATGTAAAGAAGTTCTTATAAGATCATGATATAAAGTCTTTACAAATGCCTTTTATCCTGATTTAATAACTAAAATTATATTGGTTCTACAAGTATGTAAAATAGCTTACTCTGCTAGAAAATGTAAGCTTTTTTGGCATATTAATAATGTGCCTACCAATTTCTGCTATTCTAATTATTTGTTGGAAACAATAAAAGTCTGTGAAATTTGGCTAAATGTGTAACACATATGCTGTTCTAGTGAATAATTTTAGGCATACAAGTAACTCAAGTGCTTTAGGTGGAATATTTTCACCAGGAAAGAACGAAGAAAGGGAAAGAATTTGAGAACTGTTGTTAAATAACCAAAATTTAGTTGGTATATTTTGAAAACGAAATAAACATTTCCTTATATAATTTTTTATTTAAGTATATTTATTGTAGAGACTTCTTTGAAGAGGAAATAAGAATGACCAGGAGACACATGAAGAAATGTTCAATGTCTTTGGCCATGAAAGAAATGCAAATCAAAACAATATTGGGATTCCACCTCACTCCAGTTATAATGACCATTATCAAGAAAGCTAATAACAACAAATACTTGCAGGGATGTGGCCAAAAGGGAACACTACAACACTGTTGGTGAAAACATAAACTTGTTCAACCACTCGCGATGACCCAGAAATCCTACTCCTGGGCATTTACCCATATGACCACAAACAAGGCCATACTAAAGCTACCAACACAACCATGTTCATCGCCTATTACACAAGCTTCTTAGATATTAGGAAGATGTGCAACATTCCAGAATATGAATAGCTTCATCCAAACAAGCATATCTTATTAAAAATTACTGAAACTATATGCTATAGTAATAGATTTTCATTCTTTTTAAACGTAGTGACTCAAAAGTAAGCGCAGAAAAACAGCAAGAGTGCTGGGGAATCATTGTAACTAACTCAGAATGTAGTAAATTATCAAGTCATCAAAATTCACTGCAGAAATTAAACTTCTATCATGTCTGGGAAATGATGGTCAGGCTCCATTTCTATGTAATTCTCCAACTAAGACAATGACTTTTAGCTTATTAGGAAGAAATGTGAGGTTGAAGGGATATTCTGTTGTATAATCCTGAATTTGTAAAGTCATTTGATTTTAAAAAATATAACTTTTCTTTCTATAAAAGAGTACAATCTTTGTATTATTTAGTGGATGAAATTGCATAAGGCGCAATGAAATAAAGAAGGTGGTCTTTTCTTAGTTGTTAAAAACAGACACAAACACATATGTTAGCCGCTCCTACATATGGTAGCATGGGAATCATGAGTTTTTCTGTCTTCTACCCACATACCTCATCTTACTGTAGAGTTCTCAGGACAGCAATCCTTTTTCCTGTCTCCTGAAAGTTTACTTTCTTTTGCCTGGTTTTCCATGTATAAGTTATTGTTCCAGTTAGGAGAATTTCTTATTACTCAATGAATAAGAAACACTACCAATTGTCCCTCCAGGTCTTTCTCATCCACATTTGGATTAAAGCTGTTTGTCCTTTCAACCACAGCATTGTGGTTAGCAAATGCTTAGCAAATCTTTTTTTTTTTTTATTTTATTTTTTGGTCTGTTGTGGGTTTTGAACTCAGGGCTTGGATGCTATTCTTGAACCTCTTTGTGCTCAAGTCTAGTGCTCTACCACTTGACCCCAGTGACACTTCTAGTTTTTGAGTGGTTAATTGTAGATAAGAGTCTCTTGGGGATTTTTCTGCCTGGGTTGGCTTTGAACCAAGATCCTTAGTTCTTAGCCTCAGTATCTAGGTTTACAGGCATGATCCACCGGTGCCCAGGTTGCTTAACAAATCTTTTATGTCATACAAACTCTTGAGTGACTTCTTTCTGGTGCTATTTGTACTGACTGTATATGGCAGAATCCCAGCCCATGGGGTGTTCTTCATGCTATTTTAGATGTCACAATTCTTGCAGAGTTGCAAAAGTGTCTTTCAGCACGACCCTCATTTGCAGCAATAATCCCCACAGAGGTCTACCCAAGGTGGTCAGCCTTCATAGCTCCTAAATCTTTTGTTCCTTTCACTGAGGCAAAGAGGCATATCTGGAGGAGAAAAGGCTCTTTGATGTTTGGATAAAGATCAACAAAACAAAGACGTGAGAGAATTTTAACAAACAGTAAGCCAATCAATGAAACAATCTTATTCTTAGGAACCACTTTCCCCTTTTTAGCAGCACCAAAATTCAGGAGGACTTATTGGAAGGGGGGACTGGGTCACGTGTGATTTTACTGTTTGTACACTTGCCAAGCTTAGGGCTTGAACTTAGCATTTCACACTTTCTCACTTAGCTTTTTTGCTCATGGGCTCATGCTCTACCACTTAGCCATGCCTATAGCTGGGCATTTACTGGTGAACAGGAGATGGAGTCTTATTGATTTTTCTACTTATTCTGGCCTTGACCCTTAGTCCTTGACCTTGAACATTAGTCTTTTTCAAATCACACTTGTTTTTGATAATGGATGTGATATACATTTTTTCCTGCACAAATTAGTAAGGGTCGAATAGTAAGATGGCTTAAAGTTTGAAAATTGAGCAAACTTATAAAGGCCTTGTTAATATGGTGAAAATTTATAAAAGTAAAGTGCACTTTCAGAAATATACGTGTTGTTAGCCTAAAATATAAACAACACTGTAAGTACAAACAATACTTTTTTCATGGATGTCCCTCTAGTCCCTGGACATAGATAATTGTATTCTAAGTGAAAGGAGTAGATATTTGTTGGCTTTGAAGCTGGATCTTTTATATATGACTGGACAATCTAAGTGTTATATTAAATGGTGGTTAATATTGATGTTAGCTTTCAAGCAATAACAATTGCCAAAATACTAACATTTAGATAATGATAATTTGGTTCACTTTGTTCATTAAAAGAAAGAATTATGCTGAAATTTAGAGAATATTTGAAATTTTGCACAGAAAAAAACTAGAATATATCCATAGGAATGTTCAGAGCAGATGAATTAAAATGAGAGCAGATTGCAGAGGTGAACTGGGTGATTCTGAAGTTGTAAGTAGAAAAATGATCAATAAATTGGGAATGAAAATCATTCAAAGAAACACCAAAAGAATACTTGACTACCTGTAGTTTACATTAAACTTTTAGCTAATATCAGTACTGACAGAAAACATGAATGTCAATCTGTATGTCTTCCAAGTAGAAATACAATAGTACTATATTTACTCATGTTGCATAAAAAATGAAATGACAATTATCAGGTGTTTGTACTTGTTTATCAAATAATGTAAGTTTAAAACCTTTTAGATACACATATTTCCTCCTAAAATTCTTTCATTTTGTAACATGTGTTTATATGATTCTTTCCAATCACTTACATAACTTTGTATATGACACTAATAAATAATAGATGAATTTAGTTGTACACTTAGTATCAGTTTGATCATATAATTTAACCAATAGAAATTTTGGAATTTTGAAGGCATAAATTATTTAAGTGAAAGTGAAAAATAGAGCTATATAAAATATTAATTAAGGAAGATTGTGCCTGGAATGGTAGTTGATATTTTCTCTCTCCATTACCTAAATTAATTTCAATGCCTGACATTTACAGAACATATTTCTTTGACAGGTTAGAAACACCCTCAGTTAAAATATATAGTTAGAATTTTATATAACACCAAATGGATTCAAATATAGTAGAATAAATAGACTAAGACACATTTTTAATTCAAATCTATTAGCCTTAAAATGTTATCATTGAACATTTAACTAATTAAGTATTTATAATTAGTATCAATAATTTATAGTGAAGAATTTGATGAGTAGCATGCTACCATTTGTTTAATTGGAGCACATGACCAAACTGCAATGTTTAAACAAATTAAAATACACAAAGGTAATTTTAGATCTATAACATTCTTCTTTTGTAGTCACATTAATTTATTCATAAGTGGTTTGCTGGTCCCTATGTTTTGTATCTAGTCTCCAGAATAAACTGAACTTATTTAAAAACTTAAAATAGCATACATGCTTACATTCTAAGACTAATACAAATATTGATCTTTTTGTTGGACTAGACAGAAAAATGGTTGGTGCAATGATAATACTAACCCCTAATTTCTAAATTGAGCTAGGTCTACAGTGAATATTAAAGAGGATACACATTCAATTTATGAAAAAATCAGAGGGCTCCATTATGCCATTTTTGAGGGTTACTAGAGATTGAACACAGGTGCTTTACCAGAAAATACATTACCACTCTCAATATTCCTTCACTTAAAGGTACTTTTGTTACTGCTAATCCAATGATGTAGCTACAGTAGAAATGAAAACTAATAACCACTGTTTATTATGCTGAGAGAACACATTGTTTGGTTTCATAAATGTATACAGAGTGATTTTAGTTATAATGTTATCACCCTGACACTGATCCAATATTACAGAAACCATTTGCTAATTCACAATCTTCATATTTTACTGTCAGTTTTCATTTACTAAGTTAAAAAATGGTCATGTATTCCTTTATACTCTTCTTAGTTAGAGTTTGTGACCCCTTCCTGTATAATGGAAGTCATAATGACAATTTCTGGACCTAAACATTGAGATCTAAGCCTCTATTACTTGTCCTAACACTTTCCTCCTTGAAGCTCTATGGCAGCATGGAATAAAAGTCCTGATAGGCACTAAGACTACTACATTGGAGCTGTAATTATAGTTGCTTAGCACATAGTCCCACATGAGCACAGCCTTCCAAACAGCCCTGCAGATCAGCCTTTTACCAAGTGAATTCCATGGAGGAATTCCATGGAGGAAATGTGAAAGAAAATAATTTTCTAGCTGATTACTGCCTGCTTACTCACTTGTAATATATAACAGTATGGTTGTTACTATAATTCTTTCTCCTGATTTTCTGTCTCAAGGTGGCTTGGTTCAAAGCAATCAACAACTAGAAGACATTGCCTCCCTTTTCTAATTTCTTGTTATTTATCCCAATAATAAGATTTTCTTGATTTTCATCCTACTTTCTTGCTAAATTATTTTTCATTTATTTACTTACTTATTTACTTTCATGTTTATTTGTTTAAATAGCTATATAAAGAGATTTCATTCCAACATGCCATTTTATGAGTACAATGTATCTTGAACAATGTTCCCCTTTTCATCATTCTTCTCCATGACTCCTTAGTTCCATTTTCACATATAAACATTGAATATTAAGACAGAATTCTCCCACCCTTCTCTGTCTTCTTTGGTCCTTCCCTTCCTGGGTCACACAATCTTTATGATTCATTTCTTTGGATTCAATCCTTGAACCTCTTCCATTTTATATGTGATTTTATATAGTCTCATAGCTTTATTTTTGTGATCTAATATAGTCTCATAGCTTTCAAAGCCATTTGTTTTGTAATGACTCCAAAAGGAAATAAGATATTACAAAATTAAATATACACTACCTTTTTCTAAAGACAAAACTTATGAACCACTCCTAAATTTAATTACTTCCTTGTCTAAAAATTCTACCAGAGACAGGAAATGCTGGCTCACCTCAGTAATCTTAGCTTCTCAGGAGGCTGAGATCTGAGGATCACAGTTTGAAGCAGCACAAGGAAGGAAATCTATAAGACTCTTATCTCCAACTAACCACCTAAAACCCGAAAGTGGGCCTTTGCGTTAAAATGGCAGAGTACTAGCCTTGAGTACAAAAGCTAGGTACAGCACCCAGATGCTTAGTTCAAGACCCATGACAACCCTCCATTCCTAAGACTACGTAACAGTATCTTTTATATCAGTAGCTATGACACAAGCATGTAACCTAGCACTCAAACTAGATATTTCCAAGGCAGAAGGCATGTATTATTGACACACAGTAGGATAGAGAAAACTAGACTGTAGTTTTAGCTTAGAAATTGATCTTTTGGTGCTCAGACAAAACAAAAAAGCTGGAGCCATTTCTGATATCTTTTTTTGTATTATATAATCAGTAAGATATCTGTCCTCAACTACACAATCGTTTTGTGTGTGTGTGTGAAGAACTCTATCCCTCAATTTTACTCAGAGCCAAGAATAGTCTTCAAAAAACATATGCCCTGGGTCCTATTGATCCTCTCTGTATTTCTGACTTTCCTTCCATGCACACACAGGATCTTTGTAGTGACTGTTCCTTTCTCTAACATGATCTTCCAGAAATCATTTTGACTTGCTTTTTACCTGTTTCTTGTTTCTCTAGTGTCATTATCTCTATGAAGGCTACCTTGATACTGGTTTAACAATTGCATCTGTTTCCCCAATAGCCGCATTCTTGATAACCTTTTACACTGCCAAAAGACAATGTTATCATACATTTAGGTGCAGATACGATTCCATTTTAATCGTGATTCATGAATTAAAGGAGTGTCCATTATACCAAATGGAATGAGAGCTCCCATTGGCCAGTGGGAGATCAGTGAATTTGGAAGGTGGGAATAGGAATTAGATATATAGCTAGAACAAGTGATATCCAGACTGGTTAAAACCAGATTACTTTAGTTTTCTATAATTTTAAGGATTGATATAGAAAGGACTCCTTAACCATACTGAGTCAGGTTGACTAGAGTTTCTTGCTTACAGAAAGAAATTATCTACTGTGAGATCTGCTGCATTAAAGTTTTAGTTTGATTTTTGTGTCATTTTGCATGAGTAACTCCATTTTGGTTTGATATCATTTTTGGTGTCTAGTATAGGAGCTCAGACAAAAGCAATGTCCCCTCACATTTTTTAAAAAGTAAACTTTTATATTATTCTATTACTTGCTTATAGGTGAATTTAAGTTCTGAATATTCTGCAACACATTTCAAATGCCTAATATTTGGCCTCTTGTAGAACTGAAAACACATCTTTCTATCTAAATAAAGAGTAAGTAAGTGATCACATCCTGCTCTTTATAGATATAGATACTGCCATTGGAATTTCATTGAGCCCATTGAGGTATAGAGAGGATTATTAAATTGCAGTGGGATAAAAATGAGGGAGGGGATAACAAGTCTGACAAGAAATGCACTCACTACCTTAAATATGTAACTGTAACCCCTCTGTACATCATCTTTACAATAAAATTTAAATTTAATAAAAATAAAATTACAGATTAGAAATAAAAACTGAATTGAATTGGGAATGCATAATTTCTGAGACAAAAATCAGTTGAGTATTTTTCTCACATTGTTAATGTTTTCATATGTGTACATGCTATTTACATTGTAAGAACATTTGTATTTCCTTTCAAAGATCTATTTCCTGTTTATGCCAAGGCCTTATTCCCCATGAAGAAAATTGTTAATAGGGCTTAGAGAGAAAGCAGTGATACGCAATCTGCTACATTTCTTTTCTAGCTTGACAGTTTTGTCAGCTCTGAGATTTACAGTCTGTTGTTTTTTTTTAAGATGATGAACTGTTTTCATCTTGCCTTTTCTATTTAATAATTAAAAGTTTAAAAAGTAATAGATTTTAATATAGGTTTGTTAAAAAATAACTTTGCAATGGCTCTATCATTAAAACAGAGCCTTCTTAACTCTTATTTTGATGTGGGTATACATAAATATTGCCCAGTTCCCTCCATTCTGATGAGGCTAATATGCCCGTCTCCCAGCAATCATTATCACTTCACAGTAGGTTGACTAACATGCATTCTGGTTATTACTTAGTCATCATTTTAAAGACAATCCATTCCAAAACTATTTCTTGGATCACAGGGAGCAATACATTCACACATAAACTGACTAAAGGAGGGTATAATTAGGAACAGAATCTGAAGGCACAATTACTCTGAACAACTAAAATACTGTGTATCAAAACAAATACCAGGAACTGGAAAATTTTTGAAGGGGTGGGGAAAGGAGGGCACAGGAATGGATCAAAGAATAGTGATCAAATATAATCATTTTATTCAATGTACATTATGATAATAAAATGAACTATATAACACGAGGGTAGGGACAGTGGGGAGAAAATGGGGGAGAACAAAGTAGGGGAGGACACTGACCAAGAAGCATTGTACTCACAACTTGACTGATGGGATTGTAACCCATTTGTACAACTACTTCATAACAACAACAATAATAAAAAAGTACTTGAGATAAAGTGCCTATCATGTGAAAGGAAAACTTATTTCATTTATAAAAGAGGCAAAACTATGGAAATCACAGTTGCTTCACAAATCTTTTCCTAAAATAAAAGCAAAAATAAAACACAAAAATGCAGGGGAGAGGTTAACAATGCTTGACATGAAATGTATTCACTGCCTTACTTATATATCTGTAGCCCTTCTGACATCTTCTTTAAAATAAAGTTAAATTAAAAAACAAAAGTGAATTTATTAGAATGTATACAGTTAATGCTGATTTACTATTATGTGTGTATAAATAAAATATTTAAAAAGAACTATCACCACATATAGAACTTTTTGATTATTGATATACATGTTGCAACATCTGTGGGTATTGTGATGGTTGATTTTAATTGTCACTATTCTCAAGTTCTGACAAAGCATTATTTCTGAGTTTATCTAAGGTTAACATGGAGAATGGTATGTGTGTCAGTCTGAGTAGGAAAGATCCATGTTCAGATGGGTGTTGTCCATCTAAGTGATTGAGCTAAAAGTTCAAACCAAAGAAACAGGCAGAGGGAAGGCAGTTCTTTCCTCTCTCTCTCCCAGGATCCTTTTATCTTTTTGCCCTTGCATACCAGTATTCCACCTTCTCAAGTCTTTGGATTCTAAAACTTTCACCAGCAGTCACTCTGCTTCTTAGGCCTTGAACTACAAACTGAAATTTTCTTCATATCTTTCTGGGCACTGGGGGTTTTGGACATTCATGAGCTGTGATTCGCATCTCCCTTCTGAAGTTTGCAGACTTCCAATGTGGGATAATTACATAAGCCAGTTCTAGCAAATACATATTCATCTCTCTGTGTGTATATATGCATGCATGCATGTATCTATGTATGTAGTCATGCGCGTGCATGTAGTGTACATATGTATGTATGTCTTCTATGTCCTTGTCTAACTATCCATTCACTCACTCACTGTCCAAACATCCATCCATCATCTATCCACCAATCCATCCCTGTAGTTATCTATTCTCTTTTTCTGTGGCTTTCTCCACCTCCCCTGCTCCCTCTAGCCTAAGTGTCTTTTTGTTTTTGTCTTATGGGAAAAACCTAACTAGTATATGTGTTTAGAGTAACTTAAAAAACTTATATGAATATTTGTATACCTTTTATTATATACATTTTATAAAGAAAAATTCTTGAAAAGTGCATGTACACAAAATTTTCAATTTGTTTTCTTAATTTTTAGTGTAATTACAATTTACTTGTTCAAATCAACATGTTATCAATGTCCCAATAAAATTATATATAGGTATAGATTCTGAATATAGAATTCTGGAATGAACTGAATCTTATGTTGAACTTCCTCAGTCTCTGTTTGGAAACTTGATTTAGTTCCTTGAATAGCATAAAAGGTAGATTTTTTACCATAGATTGCTAAATAAAATTTTTCAAATAATCTAATACTTTTAAATTCTTTATTCCAGAAAACTAGTGTTACATGTTTCTATAACTACAATATTTCACAAAAATGTTTTATATAATGCATAGTTTTAGTGTAAATACCTGACTTAGAAGTAGAATTCTATTGAATTACAAGTAACTACTTGACCATCAAATAGATATCACTTAATGTGAACTTGTTATGGCAGGTCTGACTTGATGCCTTTTGTCTCTGATGGAAAAGAAAGCCTAGTGCTAAATTATTGCTTCTGCTCTGGCTTGTTAGAAAGGGAAGGGAAATAAAGCTAAACCTATAATTATCTAATCATTTGCCTTTATAGAAAAAGCAAATCAATGTCAGAAAATCATTCTGTGGGTCTAGAAGATTGACATGATGGGAAATTTTATGGACTAAGTTGTTGGTTAAATATTCATCTGCTGCTATGAAGGTCTTTTCAATATGATTACCCTTTAAATCAACAGATGGAGAACATCAGATTGCTTACTTTTCTTAATGTGTACAGTACTTACCCATTCAGGAAAAAAGCTTTGAATGGAGGCTGAGGCTTCTGAGAACTAAAGAATTCTGCTCCAGACTGACTTTTAATTCAAAACTGTAGTCTCAACTCATAATAATATAAGAAATTCCAGGGCTGGGGATATAGCCTAGTGGCAAGAGTGCCTGCCTCGGATACACGAGGCCCTAGGTTCGATTCCCCAGCACCACATACACAGAAAACGGCCAGAAGCGGCGCTGTGGCTCAAGTGGCGGAGTGCTAGCCTTGAGCAGGAAGAAGCCAGGGACAGTGCTCAGGCCCTGAGTCCAAGGCCCAGGACTGGCCAAAAAAAAAAACAAAACCACACACACAAACAAAGAAATTCCAGACTTACTAATTCCCTAAATCTTGAGGAGCAATTTGTAACCCTCTATACCTTTGTGTCTGCCTGTCCATGCTTCCCTTCCTCCCTCCCTCCCTCCTTCTCTCTCTCTCTTTCTCTCCTTCCCAATGAAATATAGGAATATTTGGAATAGTCCATATATCATATGATTCCATATATCATCTATACATGAACATATGCACATCGTTCATATATGATATTTTCTGTTTCTCTGGGTAATACTAATGCAGATGATGAAGATCTAGAAAAAATAAGAAAACATAGTAGATTTTACTTTCTCACTGTCTCTTTTAACCTAGTCCTTATCTATTTTATTCTGCAATTTGCATAGGCATGCATTTATAAGGCAACAGACCTAAACAAACAACAGCAGCAAGAATCTTGCGCACGGTGTATGAGAAACAATGGAGTCGTTTTTAATAAAGTCCTGGAACTAAGGGTATACTGGATAAACACACATTGTTTTACTAAAGGAATACTTTTCACATTTAGCATTGCATTTTCCAGCAATGTTAAGAATATAGACTGCCAATAAGAAATATTGGATAGTTTTGTATTTCTGTTAACTTTCCTATGACACATAAATGTTCTTTGTAAATACAGGTACTGAATCATATAGTTAAGCCAAACTTCCAATACAATCAGTGATATATAAACTGTTCATTCAATAATTCATATAGTCAAGGAATATTGTGAATGCCTGTCTCTTCCAACATCCACATTTATTCACGTAAGTTCTACCATTTAAAAGCCTCCTAAGAGGCTTTAAAGTATTTTTCTTCGTCTTTCATTCATTACTGCACTTGTAATTCCACACTTGCTTCAATTCATCTAAGTTATTATATTTTGTCATTCAATTAAATATAATTGCATTGCTTCTGGGATAAAGTCTATTTTCACATTGCAGTGTTCCTTCTCTTTCATTATTCAGATCTTAACTACTCTTCCTTTATCAGCACTATTCTATTTCTCTATCATAAGAAGTAGGCATTTTTCGTATGTAATTTTCAACTGAATTAGAAGATAATTTTGCCAATTGTCTTCAGATTGGAAGCCTGGCTTAGAATTAAAGGATATAGAATAGGAATAAGAAATGTATTTAAACTCCAGTTGTTAATTTGTTTACTGACCCCAGTGAGCAGATACAGTCAGGAAACCTCTAAATCTCGATTTCTTCATCCCTAAATACAGGTACTACAAAAGTTCCTGCTTTCTGCTTTTGAGGGAGATAATAGAATGATACATGTAAAGTGGACCCTTACCACAGCTTGTGACTAAAGTACACAGCAAATTCACTTGGTTAATTGAAAAGAGAATGTTTTAACCTCAAAGACAATTACAATCTTCTAATTTTTTTTTACAGCGATCAAGTTAAATGGCTATTAAAAGGAAAACCTTAAAGATGGCCACTCACCTTTCTCTTTTCTTCAGATAAATCCAAAATATTTTATCTTATAAGCTGATTTTGAAATAATAACTCACTAATAAAATTCTTATTGACGTAACATATGACCTTTTAAAGTGAAAACTGTATTATTATTATATTCTGTGATGGTTGGATTAATCATCAAAACAGGTAATATCCTATCAGCGCGATTTAATAGTCAGAGAAAGTATTTAGACACAAATTTACTGTTTTATTTTTCGCCATGAACTTTCAAGTAGTGACTAAGATTAAAATAGGTGAATTTAGACATTTTTTTTCTGTTTTATTTTTTTATTTTTTTTTCTCTCAAATTTTTATTATCAAACTGACGTACAGAGAGGTTACAGTATCATACGTTGGGCATTGGATACATTTCTTGTACTGTTTGTTGCCTTGTCCCTCATGCCCCCCTCCGTCTCCCCCTTTCCCTCCCCCCCCCAGGTGTTCAGTTCACTTACACCAAACAGTTTTGCAAGTATTGCTTTTGTAGTTATTTCTCTTTTTTTACCCTGTGTCTCTCGAATTTGGTATTCCCAAATTTAGACATTTTTATATAAAGTTTATATAGATGAAATATGTGTGATCTATATAATCTATATATGTATTCATCTATTTTCTATTACATATGATTGTCAAATGCTATGAATAACTTTTTAAGGAAATTATGGTAATGGTTTACATTTGTTTTATTAAAAATTAACTTGGCATTACGTATTTTTGATTCAGAAACAGAGCTTCTGCACGGCAAAGGACATAGCTTGCAAGATAAACAGAAAGCCCACAGACTGGGAAAAGATCTTTACCGGCCATTCAACGGACAAAGGCCTCATATCTAAAATATATGCAGAACTAAAAAAATTACCTTCCTCCAAAACAAAACCGCAAAGAACTAATAGCCCACTCATCAAGTGGGCTAAAGACCTACAAAGAGACTTCTCTGATGAGGAAATGAGAATGGCCAAGAGACATATGAAAAAGTGCTCTACATCACTGGCCATAAAAGAAATGCAAATCAAAACAACATTGAGATTCCATCTCACCCCAGTAAGAATGTCCTATATCAAGAAAACTAACAATAACAGTTGTTGGAGGGGATGTGGCCAAAAGCGAACCCTACTTCATTGTTGGTGGGAATGTAAACTGGTTCAGCCACTCTGGCAAGCAGTATGGAGAGTCCTCAGAAGGCTAAATGTAGAACTCCCCTATGACCCAGCAACCCCACTTTTGGGTATCTATCCAAAAAACCACAAACAAAATCGCAGTAAAGCCACCAGCACAATAATGTTCATTGCAGCGCAATTTGTCATAGCGAGAATCTGGAACCAACCCAGATGCCCCTCCGTAGACAAATGGATCAGGAAAATGTGGTACATATACACAATGGAATTTTATGCCTCTATCAGAAAGAATGATATTGTCCCATTTGTAAGGAAATGGACGGACTTGGAAAAAATTATACTAAGTGAAGTGAGCCAGACCCCAAGTCTCCCTTATTGGGAATAATTAGCACAGGTTTAGGCAAGTCACAGCAGAGGATCACAAGAGCCCAATAGCTATACCCTTATGATCACATAAGATGATGCTAAGTGAAATGA
Organism: Perognathus longimembris pacificus; assembly: GCF_023159225.1. Taxonomy (NCBI): domain Eukaryota; kingdom Metazoa; phylum Chordata; class Mammalia; order Rodentia; family Heteromyidae; genus Perognathus; species Perognathus longimembris. The sequence continues at coordinate 110,293,622 of NC_063162.1, forward strand.
ACTCCATTTTATGGAAATGATTGTTATATCACAGTTGTAACTACTTTCAACATCCCATGTGTATCTGTAGTTTCTATTGATGATGTTCGTGTATCACCTTCTTGTGATTGTATCTACACTATCTCTGTAATCTTATCTGAGTGTATGGGAAAAAGTGTGTACTGGTATTAGAATTAGGAAATTCAAAGGGAATACCAAAATTGAGAGACAAAGGGTAAAATAAGACAAACAACAACAAAAGCAATACTTGCAAAACTGTTTGGTGTAAGTGAACTGAACACCGCGGCGGGAAAGGGGGAGGGGGGAGGGGGGTATGAGGGACAAGGTAACAAACAGTACAAGAAATGTATCCAATGCCTAATGTATGAAACTGTAACCTCTCTGTAAATCAGTTTTATAATAAAAACTTAAAAAAAATATTGGCACAGCTAGGTGCTTGTGGCTAATACCTGTAATCCTAGCTACGCAGGAGGCTGAGATCTAAGGGATCGCAGTTCAAAGTCAGCCTGAGCAAGAAAGTCCATGAGACTCTTATCTCCAATAACCCACAAGGAAACTGGAAGTGGCCTTGTGACTCAAGTGCTAGAGTGCAAGCTTTAAGATGAAGAGCTCAGGGACAGCTCCTAGGCCCAGAGTTCAAGCACCACAACCAACCAAAAAAAAAAAAAAAAAAAAAAAAAGAAGCTACAAAATCCCAGTAAGCCTAGAACACTTTCCTTTAGCATCTAAATTGCATAACACTTGGATTTCCTTACTTGATGTAAAAAAAAAAAAGTATTTTAAATTTGGCAATGATAAAACTAAATGATTTCAAAAAATCAATAAGGAAAATTTCTGTATTATATTTAAAAATTATGTTTAGATTTTTAAAATTTGATATCTGTTATGAGTCACTCCTAGTTAAATTATCATTTTTGTAGTACATTAAACCAAGTTTAATTAATGTATATACCTCATTATTTATAACAAGTACAAAGTATACTTTAAAATTTTATGTAGATGTAAAATAGAGTACTATGAATTATTAATTGATGTTATTCATTGAAAGTTATATTCGGAATCATCTTAGATTATTTCATCCAGTTATCATTTCTGACCTTATTATAAACATAAAGATATGGGAGGCTTTATTCTATTACTTGGTTGTTGTTAAACTATTTGGTAATAGTTCAATGATCTCTCTAATATCTAAATTTGTATAGATTATATTCACCATAGTAGAATAGTTCCACCATTTAATGAAACATCTTTCACTCTGGAACAATATTCACAAGGATGACATATAGGCATAATAATCTATAACCATATGATAAGAAATTTTTTGTTTACTCTCATATTTGGTATAAAAAAGCATTGCAGTTTGTATCTCAGAGTGAGTTATCAATGTTCAAAGCAACCAAGTTACTTACAATGTTTATTATATTTATACTATACTAATGTCTTACTCGTAGAAAGTTTATTTGTTTGATTAATCCTTTTAACTTCCTCAAAGATCAGTACACTATTCTGTATAAATTGTTAGTATGAATAATTTCTAGGTTTGTGAATTATGAATTTCTATATTACAGAAATCTGTTAACTTCTTGAAACAAAGCACCTAACTAGAATTCTTTTCTTTCTTTTTAAAATTTGATTATTTTTGAATATTTTTATTATCCTTACATAGTTACACAAAGGAGTTGCTATTCACCAAAGCAATGGTCACCCGTTTCAACACTCTCACCTGCCCTTTTAACCCACACTTTCACTTACTTATCTTTAAAAAAATTTTTCCCTTTTTTTTAAATTGTGAAATTGATGTATGTTTCCTATGTAAAGCAGTGCATACATGCCTTATCAAACTTGTTTCCTTCTCCCTCATTTTAATTTTAGGTTATGTATTGATTTTTTTTTTTGCCATTTATCAAGGTATTTTAAATCTATGAAGCATCTTGATCTGTGTCAGCACATCAACATCATAACCTCCCTTCAATCCATTGAATTCACTTCACCTAAAATACAATGATGTGCTCATCAACAGGTTTTCAAATAGTCAGGAAGTCAGAAATATAAATGGATTAAAAGTATAGCATTTGGAGGCAGGGTCATTGTTTCTCTTCAGTGGTTGTGTTACCTCAGGCAACTTTTTTTTTTTTTTCTAAATCAGATTATTTTTCCTTTTTGCAAAGAAGGAATAAAAAGGCACATTTCATATTGTTTTCAATTAAAGCATTATATTGAATGACTGAAAATGTAAATAAATATTTAGCAAATTTTAGTTTCTTTTCTCTACCATTGTCTAAAAAAGAAAAAGCATGATTAAAAAAAAACCAAAAACAATGGGAAGCAAATCTCAGAGGGTAGCTAATTTTTTATTTTATGATCTTGCAAACCAGAATGAGATTCCGTTTCCCTTAGTTCCCCAAACTTGATTTTATTAATTTCTTAGAACAAATACTACTTTGATCAATGTTCTTTCTTAAAAATCACCACATTGGTGCCTCATACCTGTAATACTAGCTACTCAGAAGGCTGAGAACTGAGGATGGCAATTTGAAGACAGCTCAGGCAAGGAAGTCCATGAGACTCAAACCACTAGCATTTCTCCTGCCTCAGGTCCTCTGCTCCTCCCATTAGCCCCCAGATCCACTCATACCTGAACTCCCTTCCCTAGAGCTGCAATGGGCCACTCCCACTCACCATTAAGACTTACCTACTTCCCCTTCAGTCCCTGAGAAGCTGCTACCTGGATAAGGGGCAGCCGGCCATGTTGCTCCCTCTCCCATGGGAGATATGGCCCCACTAATAAACCTCCTTATGAATGAATGTTCTTCTCCGGTCTGTGACTATCTCTGCATGGTCCCCTGGGATGGCTGGGACATATCCTTTCACAAACCACTCAGAAAAAGCTGGAAGTGGTGCTGTGGCTTAAGAAATAGATCACTAGCCTTGAGCATAAAGAAGCTCAGGGACACCCAGGCTCTGAGTTCAAGCCCCAGGACTGTCAAAAGAACAACACTAACAACATAAAAACAGTAACAACAACAAAAAAAAACAATTCTAGTAAAAATTAGTTAAGCTAATTATTTTGCAGTTTGGCTTAGCTCTCCAGGGTATGGATAATATCTTATTATATAGTTTTGTCTATAGTACATTCTTTTTCAAATTCAGCATCCTGGAAACCTGACTATTCTGGGCTTGCTAGGTCATGAATTACATAGGTCATCTACTCCCTGTAATGTCTGATGTTTATCATATGCATGTATGCATCATAGTTAGCAATTGGCATTTATGTGCTTTATATTTTGGAGAAAAATGTACCATTAAAGTATTGAGTTTCTATGATATGGAAAATACATTTGTTTAACTGGCCTAGTCTTTATATTGTTGAAAAGTTTTAACAATGCCTGCTTAAGTTAAACACTTCCTTTCTCAAAGTCCACCTTCAGGCCCTCTTTGATGGCTCTAATTCAAAATTTAACCACAAACAAAACTAATCCTCATAAAAGCAGGCATATTACTACAAATTCCATTCCTACAGTTGGGTTGTGTGGGGTGGGGTGGGGCTCAAACCAGTCTACTTACTCCAAGCAGTGGATTGAATATGATGATCCCAGATTTGCAGACTGGTTTGCATTGTGTCCATTGTGTCAGCAAGGATCACATCTATTTTGGAAATCTCAATTTTTTTCTTTCCTGGTTTGAACTTAGTTTCTTCTGTGAGACTAAAGACCAGTCCATCAGCTAGTCTCCTTTACCTTTGACAACCTACTTAATCTACATAAAGATCATATTCCTCAAAGGTATATTTTCTTTATTATTTCTCTTCTACCTACTAGTACCTGGGTCCTTTTGGTGGTCTTGTCTCTACCCTTGAGTTGTTACTACTAATGAATGCCAGCCACCAAACGCTAGTGAGTAGAAAAAAAAAAAAAGAAAGAAAGAAAAACATCCAATAAGGTCAACCTTGTTTACCATATAACTTAAAGCATTTGAAAAATATTAAGCTGTATAGTTAAATCTGCCATTATAGATAATTTTCCACACTGTAGGCTTAGAACCTCCTGATGTCTTGTTGAGTACATTCGGATTTATTCGTGGTGCACTACTGCATGAGCACTGGTATTTTTCAAAGCTCTCCAGATGAGTTTCATGGACACTAGGTAATGAGAGCCACTAATTTTGCGTCCTACTCCAGTCTACCCTAATGCTTGCCTCAACCATACCTTCACTTTTCATGCACATACTTCATGGAAATCTCAGTTTTAGCAGTTTGAATAAATACAATAGCAAATTTCTGGAGTTAAGTTATGCAGCCATTCTTGTTTATTAGCTCATCTATCCTTGGAAGTTCATTTTGAGATAAATAGAAAAGAGAATTTATTTCAAAAGTGTACTGCTGCTTCTAACCAAGGGTGAAACAACAACAACAACAACAACAAAAATACAGTACTACCCAATAACAAATAAAGGATTAGGGGAAATGAAACTATGATCATTTCAACAGCAAGTCTCTAAGCTGCATGCAGAGCAGAGTATCAAATGAGCTATTAGCATATTAAATATTAAAAATTCCATTTCTATCAGAAATGTTTTGTGAGAAAAAATGTCAACATAAATATCAAAGTATCAACATGTCATCAGGGATTGATATTTGTTAGGTCATCTCACTTAATTATTTATTTACTTTATGAATTGCCGTCCAAGTTGTGTGAGAGGAGAGGCCTGCAGTATCCCACAGCTTTAGTGTGTCAAAATGATGTGTAGCATCTTGAAAAGGTAAGTGCCCTCAAAAATGAACATGACTCACAAAAGTCACTTCAATAAAGGTATAGGCTGTTTAAAACAATAAAAGAATTAAAGTAAGACCCTGCCTAGTTTTGACTTGCAGAAAGGTTATATAAAGATGTGGCTCACACCTTTAAACTGAGACAGATTGAGATCCAGAAGAGCATGAGTTGAGGGGAGATGGGACATTAAAAGATCATCTCCAAAATAACCAATAAAAAAACATGGCTGGATGTATGACTCAAGTGGTAAGAGTACCAGCCAAGCAAAAAAAAACAAAAACAAGCAATGACATGTGGTCTAGGGTTCACACTATTGTACTGGCAAAAAATAAAACCAAACCAAACCAAACAACATATTATGGAAATAATTAACAATTGAATATTTTGCCTATCATTTTAATTTAATAGGAACAAGATAAAGAGGATTCATTAGACTAAAACATCTTTGAAAAAGCTAAATTTCTCATTTATTTTTATTGCTAAAAACCTGAAATATTTCTATATGTTGTTTACCAGTAAATGAGAGGTACCATGATGAGCATTTTAGGCATTATCTTAGAATGAAAATTCAATCCCCACAATGTAGGAAAACTTCTTTCAGTCTGGCTTCTCATTATTGTTCAAAGAATATAACTTCCTAGAAAACCCTCAAGAATTCCTGTCTCCCAGAATTCATGTTATAGGAGTTCTTCTGATCAATATCTCATTGTGCAAGTGGTGTCATGACTTCCAGGTTTAGGTTAGAAACCACTGTGGTTTCTGTTTTGCACTCTTTGAGTTCTATTATGGGCCTATGAAGAGACTCATGTAGCCAAGAAATGAGGAAGGCTGCAAGCTCACAATTAGAGACACCAAGGACTTGATTTTAGCAGCATCTAAGGGAAACACAAACAATTTCTCAGAGATGGAACCTAACACTGACTATGACTGCAAAATCTTAGGTGCTGTCATTGCTGTTACAATATACAGATGAGGAGGTTTTTGCCCAATAATTTACAAACCTAGGTGTGGGGCACAGGCCTGAAGCTTTAAGAGCTGGTTCTAGCCAGCCGGCCTATTCTCCCAGTCCTGGAGACATGTGGCTGTTAGCCCCACCTGCCTTCCAGTCCAGAACCAGAAAGGTGGCTCTAATCATCCAAGCCTCCCAGCCTATGGACCACACACATGCAGCCAAGATGGCCACTGGTGGTGAACCCAGAGACAGTCCTGGGGGCCCTGGACATAGATTTACGCCACCCTTAGGGAGGTCCCTCGGCTCTCCACCTTTGACAGACAGCTCAGGCAGCCAATCAGCGCCTATCTAGGTGCTCTACACCCCTCCCCTTCCTGCTGCCATTTTCCCTTTATAAATATGGTTCCCCCCTTATTAAAACTGGAGTCTGCATGACCTTTCCCGTACTTGTCTGAGTGTCCTTAAACATATGGGGGGGCTGGGAGCGGGTGGTTTCGTCACTCTACCTCATCTTGGCTCGTCCAATGGGGTATGTTCCCTACCTCTCCTGCTGGCTAGGAGAGTGCTGGGGGCAAAGGACCCCAACACCTAGGGACAGGCTTTGGAAATGTTTCTCCTCTTAGCTTGACAAGGCATATTGTTTTTCTTCTTCTTCTATGTCCACATTATCCATTTGTTGCTTAATTTTCTGCAGTGGCTCTTCATAGAAAGACTCTCTGATGCCGGGTGCCAGTGGCTCAGGCCTTTAATCCAAGCTACTCAGGAGGCTAAGATCTGAGGGTCCCTGTTCAAAGCCAGCCCAGGGAGGAAAGTCCTGAGACTCTTATCTCCAATAATCTATCCAGAAAAAGCCAGAAGTAGTGCTCTGGTTCAAGTGACACAGTGCTAGCCTTGGGCAAAAGAAGTTCAAGAACAGTGCAGAGGCTGGAGTTTAAGCCCCAGGACCAGAAAAAACCACAACCAAAACAAACCACATGTTGGGAGGCATAGATCTCATTTACAAGAGTTTTTCTGATACTCTGTTTCCTCATCCCAAAGTGTGGTTATGAGTCTAGTCCTTCTGATTATTTTGAGGATTAAATAGGAGTTTAACAATTAGAAGAGGAGAAAACAAACAAGAAAAACAAATGGTATGTAAGAGTGTTAAATAGTCATAGGTATACTTCAGATAGCAAAAATGTCTTAAATGTAACAAATCTTTAGGGTATGAATGATATAGACTAAATAATATATTTTTGCTGTAGGTATTTTGCTGACTATAGATGTTCGTGATAGATGATACTCCAGAGGAAAGGGTAAAATAGGGTATATGTATCATTTTGCATTTCCAAATTCCCTCAGGGAACTGAATTAAAACAAAAATCTGTCCAAAATATTTCATAAAAATAATATGACCATAATACTATTAAATACAATGAATATTTTGGATAAACTTTTATGTAAAAGAAAGAACTCCTTTAGATATGGCACACTGAACTTTTTAGATTTATGTTAAAACATTATTGAGTTGAAGTGGCACGATTAACTTTCTAAGTGGCAATTGATAAAATTAATATGACCTTTTAAAAGCTGTTCAAACTGAACTGAGGAAGAGATCCGTAATGTAGGTGAAATTAATTCGAAAATTAAGAACACAGTTGGGACTAAGAATCCTTAATTTGCTGGCTTTGTGTTTAGCTCTTGATTGTACAGCATCCTTTTCAGCTCAAGTACAGTGGGGAATGACAAATTTTGCAAATTCATCTCTGTAGTGATATGGGAATTCAGCCTATATCTTCTATATATATTCTTATTGAAATGCAGCCACTCAAAGTAAATTTGTAGGGGAGGGATCAGTGCCTGCCTATGATGTTTTTATGTGCCATTTGTTCATGTAAACTTGCTCAAATATGTATTTTAAAAGATTGTAAGGAATGTAACAAAATATGAACACATTGGCAAATGCACAAATCTATATTGTCAGATTCACAAAAATGTAGAAATTACACTATCTCAACTAATACTACAGAATATATTTTTGTTTAAATGATAACAACATGCTTTGTAGTACTTGTAATCATCTAATATGTTTGGATGCCAATGTCACCTAGTAAGTTATGATTTCAAATTGTTTTAAACCCTCACCCGTTTTACCTTTAATTCAATTGAGTTAAAGTAAGTAAAGTACAATTCAGAACACATTCCATTTTAATTTATTTTTATTCTTTCATTTTCTTTTTTAAAATTTTATTTATTGTCAAAGTGATGTGCAGAGGGATTATAGTTTCATAACAAAGCAGTGAGTACATTTCTCATCAAACTTGTTACCTCCTCCCTCAATTTGCTTCCTCCTTCCCCCTGCCCCACTCCCACCCCATGAGTTGTACAGTTGGATTGTAGCATATAGTTTTGTAAGTATTGCTATTGCATTAGTTTGCCTTTGTCTCTCTGTTTTGTTGTACCCCTTCTCTTCTCTAGTTCCAATAAACATATATACAATACCCAGGGTACTGAAATCAGTAAGAGTGACTTCAGGGGTAAAACCCTGGGGAAGAAAGAAAAAAGAAAATGGCATAATTTCACATGGTACATTGAAAATAATGACAATGGTAAACCATTTATTTTCATAACTTGGAGTTCATTTCACTTAGCATATTTTTATGTGTTCATATGTACACAGCTTTTGAGCTATCAAGATCTTCTGTTAGGACTATGCTATAAGTATTCTAATTATTTCCAATGAGGGAAACCATAGAGTCTACGTTTCTTTGGGTTTGGCTCACTTCACTTATACAATTTTTTTCCAAGTCCTTCCATTTCCTTATGAATGAAAGAGTTTCATTCTTTCTGATAGAGGCATAGAATTTATTTTATTACTTAATATAATTCCATTTAATTTATTCTTTAACACATTTGGATATTTATGCCAGTAATAGACAAAAGTTTGGACCCATTTTCTTGTGATAGAAGATTGCCTTTCTCGACAGAACATTTATATTAATAAAAGATAAATTTAAGGATTGTGTTGTTTTGGTATGAAAGGACAATAAAGTAATAATTTGGTATATCTACTCTCCAATTGTGAGACTTCCATATGTAAAAAAATAGTCGCTCTTCTATGTGTTGTAACAGATGCTCTGCACTTTCATATATTTTATAACACCAAATAATGAAAGGTAAGTTTCAGGTGAGTGCTATGTCCAATATTCTTATGGGACGTCTAAATCTACTATTAGTCTATGTAAATTATTTGCTTATTCTTTTTACAAAATTTGAATTATAATATTTTCATTTCCTTTGGAAAACTCCCATTAACAGAATGAAGGTTATTTTAGAATGAAAATCCACCATATCGGACATTTTGTTCTTTTTTATGATTATCTGCAATATTATAATGAAAACAGATGTTTAATTGTCACAAGTTCAGTGAACACGTGCCTGTCAGTAGTAAAATAAGTGTATTGTTTAGTGGCATATGTAAAAATTGTGTAATACAAATTTTAATATTTATATTAAAGTTTAAGTTAGTTTTAAACATATAACATATTTTATAGTTAGAAAGCCTTCATTACACACATTAGGGATTTTCACATTTAAATTACTTTATTACGTGTCATTTCTTGAAGTAATGCTGCCTGAGAGCTAATTACATGAACTAGATATTTGTGTTCATGATTTCTTAGAATTCAATGGGATATTTGGCTAGAATTATTTTGAGGTTTTACAGAAAAATGATGCACAGGAAATAAGTTTAAAAAATAATGTCTCCATTCAGATAAAGCAGACATAAGAAACCTTACTTTCGCAGATGAACAAAAGAAGAAAGAAAGTCAGAACCATACCTAGAAAAAAATGGCATTTGAAAAAAAAATGTAATCATCTTAGACAGATGCCCTTCCTTCTCTCAAAATGAGAGTCTCTTTATCTAATGACAGGAGCAAAAAGAATGAAGAAGTGAAAATTTGCAACAAATCCAGGATGTAGCAGCAAAAGAAAAATAAAATTCCTGTCCCTTTGGAATGATTAGAATAACTGACATAATTACTAATTACATGTGGTTGAGATTACTGTGACATATTGATTGGCAGAATGTAGAGTTAGAAGGTGCTCACTGCTGTGTACCCCGCTGAGCTAGTTAACCCCCTCCTAGGCTTTACCCACGCATTGCATTTCAGCACACAGAGGCATCTGAGTCTTTGAAGCCTTTGCTAATTCAATGATCTAACACCTGAGTGCATAACTCAACATGGAGATTGCCCAGTCAGCAGCACCTGTTATATGTTTTTTCACATTTCCCATCAAATAGAGTAATTTTACAAACTTGAAGTGTGACAGTGACATTTGGTGACAGACCATCAAATGCTGTCATTTGGGCATTAAAATAATTAGCTGATTTCTCAACTTTAATTAGCTGGCTTTTCCTACTTTCAAAGCAACTCAAATTTGATATATAAGAGAGGGTGCTGAATCATGTTTGAATCTGTCTGTTTTCCTCCTTGGGGAATTGAGCTGCAGGAAGCAGATTCATTAGCCACACATTGCTTAGTGATGAAAATAACTTCTGAGAAATGCATTAATTGGTGTTTTAATGGGCAAACAATAAAGTGTGTACATACACCAATATAGGTCTATTCTGCAACACACTTGTATTATGACTAGCTGTATCTAATATTCTGTATCTTTTTCTATATGGAAAACCCATTCTTCCTAGGGCCATGATGAGCAGAGCAATCTGAGATTAAAGCAAACACCAGTGGAAGATGAAATCAAGAGATGCAGTAAGCTGGGTTCTAGTGCTTCACACTTGTGATCCTTGCTACTCTGTAGGCTGAAATCTGGAGAAGCACAGTTCCAAAGCAGCCCTAGCAGGAAAGCTCAATGGACTCCATTCCTAAAATAATTAGCACAAAGCCAGGCTATATGCATGGCTCAAGTAGTAGCATGCCAATTAAGCATGCGAGCTGAACATGTGTGGTAAGCCTTAGTATTGCCAAGAAAAAAGAGAGAGGAAAGAGAATAAGTATACCACATATGAATCTGTTTCTTTGTCAGTGGCACACTTGTTTTACAGCAATATTTTATATGTAGGTAGACTATAGATTTGTTTATACCAGCATCATCACAACCACATGAGTAAGGAAATGTGCTATGATATGTGATATCATTAGATGATAGAAAAATTTCAGTCCAAGTATAACCTATGAGACCACCCTCATACACAGTTTGTGGTTGACCAAAACATGTTTATGTGGTGCCTGATCATATTGTAAATGCAACATAAGTGAAAAGCATAAAAGGTATGTATGTGTCATAGAAAATAATCATAATTACTTGGTGATTTCTTAAGATAGAAACTATTATGTCTTACAGGACAATGTGACTTGCTTTCATTTGGGAGTCTGCATAAAGTCTTGTAGCGTGCAGACTGGTGCAATAGTTGGCATTTTTAGAATATAAAATGTAATAATGAAGATAGCTGAAATCATTTTAGACTTAGACCATCCTACTTCCCAGGGAAACAAATCAATCTAAATCTAAATTTCTTTCTGTTTAAAATGGAATTTTATATCACAGGTTTCTTTGAGGATTACAATTAGGTGCTGAATATCACTACTCCAGTGGCTAGCACATACAAGGAGTTATTCAATAAGGACAGTGAGTTTGGTAAGAAAATGTGATCAGGATAAGTGGGGGAAAAAACAATAAGTCAGAATTAATACAAATACAAAACATTAATCAGTACAGTGTGTTATCTTAATTAATATTTATGATTAGTATGTCACAAAATTCATGTAAAATATTATTTTAGCTTATATATCATAATTCAACATAATATACACTAAATATAATATTCCATGGATATACAGTGTCTTATAAAAATCACTTAATAGGGTTGGGATGTAGCTCAATGACAAAGCACTTTCCTAGAAAGTGCAGTGTCCTGAGTTCAGTCACCAGTACCCAAAAAGAAAAGAGAAAAAAAAAGTTACAAAAACTCAAACAACAACAACAAATAATTCTATAAGCCTGGCCTATACAATATCTTATTTTTTTTAGAATATAATACCTTATAAATTCATATTGAATATATTATATAATTAAATTATAATTATAGTGTGAATATGCTAAATAATATTAAAATATGTTAATCTATACATGGCTATTTTAAGTGAAATCAATAAATGAGGAAAAGTAATTTATAACTACAACACAGAGATATAAAGTAACGTATGTTTGGGAAGCTCCTTTTCAAAGCTGGAACCCATGTAATTACAAAGGAGAACCAATGTCCAGTGGCCTCCAACTTGGGTGTTGGAGCCAAGTTGGAGGCCACATGGCAGCTGCCTCTGAGTATATAGTGGAAGTTGTGAATTTAGCCCCCTGGGAGAACTAGGGCAAGAAAGAAGAGTTCTAGAAAGAACAGAGGTGCCTTGAGGTGATTCCTATTCTGAGAAGTTAGGAATTTCCCTTTTTGATCTTATTTTCTCTATTCCTGTAAACTTTGTCTTTTGAACTATTTTGTAATGTTGATTCACTGCTTTTTATATTTTACTTTTTATTTCTGACTTTAAAAACCAAACATTTAATTAGTACCAATTCCTTCAGCTTTAAGTAGAGATAAAATAGAAAGTGTAGCCAATTAATACCACACAGTAAGATGGCAAGATTAACATTTGCAACATTTGTTGCATTTCTTAGTTCATATCACAAATTTGGGCTTAAGGAATATTGATGTTTGTTTATACTGGAGATAGAAGAAAAGTGGATATCTTATTCAGAATTACATTTTAGTAAAATATGAATTCTCATGTAGTTTTTAAACTATAAAACATGTTTCATTTCAACAACTGCAATCTAGTAGGCTGTTTTGAGTCAAAGACTAATTTGAAATACCTAATTTTCCAGACAACATAGATTAACCAAGGCACAGAATAGAATATTGGTTATCAACCCTCACTAGTTTCAGCTGACTGTAAGGTGCAGATTACTGTTAATTTTCAATATCACAAGAGATTATGTGATCACATCATTATCCAAGATTAAAATTTAAAATGGTTCATAGTTTCTGCTTCAGTGGATGCACATCACTTTCATATCATCATTAAATAAAAATCATAACAAATCATTGTAAGCCACAAATCATCTGAATGGAGATAAACATTCAATAAGATTTTTAATGTTTATACATTTTAAGGTTGAAAAACGTAAGCTATATACAAATATACATATATAAATGTATACACATATAATGTGGAAAAACTATGTAAAATATTCAACACAACCACAAGGAAAGAAAGTTAAAAAATTTAAGCTACACTAAAATTAATGCGTATATCACATTTGGAAATTTCCAAATATATAGAAAATAAACAATCTTACTCAGAAGTCAGCTCCCACCTACTTTAAAACATGAAAATTTTATCTTATCAATATAACTTAAAAATTAAGTCACTTATTCAAGTTTTATGCTATGTAGCATCACATGGTAAACTAAAGTACAAGTGCACAGACACACACATATATGCACACAAGAAACTTTCAAATACTACAGCAAAACTTACATGACTATAAAATGCCATAAGCAACAGTATATTCTTCATAATAAATTTCTAAAGCAAAAATTAATAAATCAATGCAATAAATTTCTGAAGCAAATTAATTAATACAGATTGCACAATATTTCAGAAAATAGCCCTGGAACCACCACAATGAAATATCTAAACATTACAGAAAATAAAACAAAACAAACACACACACAGAACTGTTGTTTGCTGGTAAAAATTGATGAAGTACATTATGACAATCATGAATTTGTTCTATTTATTTTTTACAATACAGTATGTTTGTTAAACTTTTTAGAAAAAAAATTATTTTGATTTCTTTCTATGATTAAAATTTCCACTGCTGGACCATAGGAATAATTTATCTCTTACTTCATATTCTCCAAATGACTTTAACTTCATGTGAACATGCAAGCACAAATGTATGTATGTGTGTGTGTGTGTGTGTTTGTGTGTGTATACACATGTATTTTTGGAGTGAAATAAGCAAACAAATTTATCAAACTGCATAGTATAAAAAGCAGGAAGTAAAGATTCTGCCCTGAAAAAGAAGCAACTATTATGCATTATTTGAGTTGGAAATCAAGAAAGTGTGATATATAGCAGACTCTAACATCTATTTTATGTGATGATGCTCTCATTAGGTAATTGTAGAGATAAAATTGTTCAAGCTTGTAGCATCATAAAATCATGACAGTAAATTATTTTCTCAAGGCTCTTTGAAAAGTAAGCATGGCAAAATACTCACCAGAGAACTGTTAACTGATATGAATCATTTTGATAATCTGACAGATGGGAAAATCAAAGGAACCTAGTTACACAAAAGCTCCTGAAGTCATAGGTGAGATACTACAAGGCAGAGAAATATATTTAAAGACTACTTAATGCTCCCATTAACATCTCTCTTGATAGACCCCTCGTAAAATTGTAGCAGGGCATTTATGCAGTTTTTAATTTGTATTAGTAACTATTCTTTTAAAGAATATTTTATTGTTATTGTAGAGGTGATACACAAAGTGGTTACAGTTACATGAGTCAGGCCATGAGTACATTTCATTTTGAACCATACATCCTCTTCCCTCATTTTCCCAAGGTTTTTCCCTCCTGTCCCCATCAACATAAAGTACAGTTCATTTGTCACATTAGTGTCTAGTGAGTACTCCTGTTATATTTGTTCACCCTTTGTTCCACCTTTTCTGTGCCCCTTCTTACTCTCCCAAAGAAAAACAATCAAACAATACAAAAGAAAAAACCAACAGAAACAGCAGCAACAACAATGACAAGAACAACAAAACCTTTGTTTCTGTTTTTTGGAGTTAATTTTATAAAAATTATTTTACATGATCCTATACACATAGCTACCGAGTCTTTGTGATCCTCTCCTATGCACAACCTCCTTTGGTCTCAACTGTGTGAATGTCTAGAGAACTGTATAATTTATCATGACCCAGTGTATTTTTTCAACAATCCAGTGTGTTTACTTGTAGATTTGTAGGCACATTGTAGTTACCACTAATAAGGGAAATCATGCAACCCATGTTTCTTTGGATCTCGCTTACTTAATATATATTTTTCCAAGTTTTCCATTTCCTCATGAATGGCACAACGCCATTCTTTCAACTGGAAGTGTAGAAATCCAATTTGTATAGATACCACATTTTCTTGATCCATTTGATTGACCCACTGAGAAACATCTGGGGTTACTAGCACAACCCTGTTCAGTGCTGCATTGCTTCCAATAGTAACTATTCTATACTAGCAAACATTTCGATATCCATGGAAGTTTGAATATTTACATTTCCTTTCATTTTCCAATATGTCTCATTCAAGAATGCCTGTGTTTAGCACTCTGGATCCACAGCAGCTGGGACAATACCTATGATACTAGAGACACTGGTATTTGTAATACTCACTAAATGATGGTTTTAGTCCCTAGATTTGAACTCAAGGATGCTCTTTTAAATATTAGTATTGTCTTGTTCAGTGCCATAGTTTCAATATGAATTGTCTGTCCCACCATTGATTGTGCTATTCTGGGACATTTAAGAAAATTTACGAGATGGGAGCTTGCAGGAGGAAGTAGGTCACTAGTGGCTAGTCATTGAGGGTACCCTGTCTATTGTTTCTTCATATCTTCTACTCTGCTTCCTGTCTACCATGTGATGAAGACACTCCTTCATTATATGTTACCAATCCCTTTGGGTGCTGCCCAAGTCTATGATACCAAACAACCATGGGTTAAAATCTTAAGCCCTGTGAAATTTTGTTCCAAATAAATCCTTGTGAGTAAGGGTTCCTTTCTACATATACTTCCTGTTATTTAAAGCCTACTTGCATTAGGATTACTCTTCTTTTGGGCTGGCCTTCTTTCTCCAATTCCTCTTCCTCTCTGATTCAGTGAACTAGCTTCAGGTGTTTAGTTGCATAACATTAAACCAAATGTTACCTTTGAAGTCATATTTACTTTTTCTCTTAGTTTAACAAATACTTTCTTCCTCAAAGCACTTGAATTCTTTTAATCATCCTTTAACAGCAACAACAAAAAACACATTCTGCTACCAGGGATATTTAATGGTCACCTATGTTCTATTACTAATCCAAATACATTTCTAAGCAAAACACTATTATAAGTCTATCACTGTTATCTGTGACTGGGATTCAGTAAAGCTAATGAAGCATTGTTTTATGTTCTGGCAAGGGGACTCCTTGTTTGTGAAGATACTTAATTATTTCCTGAGAAGAAGACTTTAAGAAATCATCTCAGTGTTTCCATCTCATCACATGAACCTTGTTTAAATTCTAGCAACAGTGAAACAACCATAATGGCTAATTAATTCAATTTGATAATAGCATTTTAATAATTACACACTTCAAAGGGTGAGGTTCAAAAATGCATGGTACATTTACCCAGCCACACCTTTTGTCATTGGTAGAGTTTTGCTTGGCTTATATTGCAAATCCTTTTGGTGGAGTTTCTCTCTCTTTAAATTAGCAAAGTATGCACCAGGTGTCAAATTAGCTAATTGCAACAGTTAAACAATTCTTAAAAGAACAGCATTCTCAGATAAACATGTACTGTCCAAAAGAGTAAATTCTGAAGTAGGCATACTTGGATTTTACTCAGCCTCAGTGTTGGGTTACCTTAGATGACACATTCATGACAACAATCTGTCAGCATCTTTATCTGTAAATGGAGATAATAATAGTACCTGAATCATGGCCCTGCTTGTAGAAGTCAATTAATGTCAAAGGTTTGGCATGCAAGGTACACATTATGTGCCTTTTTAATCTTTGTCATTTTGATGATTACTGTATTAAGTCTCGGTGAGCTCAATGCAAGAATGCTCTCACCGAAGACCCTTCACATATCTGAATCTCTGGGTTTGCAGAGTTAATCTCTAATGATCATGTCCTGAAATGTTTTTCAATCTCTTAAACATGTTGCAGTGTCCAGTATAGGAGATACATATAGCTAATGTATATAATTTAAATATATCCAGTTAGAAATGTGTTCACTGGTGGCATTAGCCAAATTTCAAGTGTTCATCATCAACAATGAATAGGTAGTCCTCTACGGACAGCATAGGTAAAGGTCATTTCCATTTTCACAGAAAAATCTACTAGAAAACAGTGCTTGTACCTTACACTCAATGCATATAACAATCCTCAATCTCAATTCCATGCATTCTAAGTTTCCAACAGATATTTAGTGCAAAATTAATTTATATATATATATTCATCCATACATCTTTCTTTTGTTGCTCTTATTATTGCTGCTCTTATTTTTAAGTTACTATTGAAAGTAGTGAAGGAGGTAGAAATTTGCACAAAATTAAGAGTTAAGAACAAGAGGAATCTAAAAATCAAGTGATATCAATTGTTTAGTACAAGGTTTAATGTCTGTATATCATGTTGTCAATACATAGTCTTGAGAGTTCTGGAGTTTCCAGACACTTTTTAGAAAACATGATTATTAACCTGACTTACATTTCCCTAAAATAAAAATAAAATACATGCAAAGTCCTCACTTTTCCTGGAAGTGGGCCTGAAAGAAATGACTCGTAGGGCTTTCTATGTTGGAAACACTGAGTAACCATACCTAAGGTGACAAGTTTCATATGCCGGTTCTAGAGTTCTCTAATACAAGCTCAGGACAACGCACATGGCTCCTTCAGGACCTGGTTCTATAAATGCAACCTTCTCTGTACCATGAGCTAATTCAGAGACAACCGTTAAAAAAATAAAAATGTAAATGAGTTGAGATTAAGTCACTGGTGATTTGGGAGAAACTTTGGTGAGGAAGTTCTGGTGGCAATTATGTAAGCTGTAGAGTGCTTAACTGAACAAATTTGGGGTACACGGCTTTGGTTTAGTCCTGTTACTACCTCTCACTGAAGAACTTTAGCAAATACTTGAACCCTCTATGCTGCTTACCTCTTTGTTAAAAAAAATAACAAAAACATATTTCTCCTTTATATAACAGTGTGTGAGGACTGAATAAGCATATATATATAAGCATATATAAGCTATATATGCTATATATATGAATATACAAGCATGTATATGAATAAGAATATATGTGTTTGTGTTCCAGAAAAGTGGGTCTGTCTGGCCCATGTCAAATGCACACTAAATGTTAGCAATTATTTTTAACTTCAAATACTAGACTGAATAAGGCACAGAATAGGCTATGAGTACATTTCCACTGGGGTTAATAGGAGACTATCCTTATTCCTCTGATTTTAGCTCCCATTCTATATGGTAGTGACTTTCATGCTCTAATTGCTGTCGTATTTTCCATATTTTTATGGGTTTTGTTGGTGATGTTCCTATTAAAATAGTGTGGACCTACTAGCTAGTGTCCCTATTGTGATTAAGGCTGTGGTATACTTTTTTTTTTTTTTTTGGAGGGGGTGGGAAGAACTCCAGGAAGAAGAAATAGCAGTAACAAAAATAAAATGAAGGTAACAAGAGTCTGGTCCTGAGCTGTTTGTTGTATGGTTTGGTGTGTCTGTAATTGTGCGGTTGACAGACACATTCAATTGATTTTGTCCCTAATTATAGAGAAGGAAGCATTACAGAACACTACAATTGTAGAAAGTATGTATACTTCTTCATGCTAAAAATATTGGAGAATTATAATACATTTAGGAATAATTCCTGATCTTTACATTCTTAAAATAAAAGGTGGTCAGGACATTATTGCCTTTTCTTTTCTCTGCTGTTTTTCTGTTGTGAGTGTTTAACTGATTTTGCAAGCATTTATGTTTATAATTTTTGCAGGATAAAAGATTATCTGATTTTTATATTTCATATCAATTTTACACATTAAAAATCAACAAGGTCATTGATGATGAGTTTTATTTACATAAGCAATTCCATTAGACTTACAAAGTTCATGAAGCCAAGCTAAGATTACTGAGTTTGGGGCTGGGGATATGGCCTAGTGGCAAGAGCGCTCCACATATACAGAAAACAGCCAGAAGTGGCGCTGTGGCTCAAGTGGCAGAGTGTGTTTGCAATGAAACAGTTGCTGTTCTACACAGCACTGGGTTTGTTGAGAAGAAAGAATTATGAACGTATGTAAGTATTGCAGCTCTGCACCAGGTTGTAGGCCTAATTACTAGTTCACAGTTTATGCATGCCCAGAGAGAAGACGGAAGGCAGCCCTGCCTTTGTAACTTATCTCCCTACACCTCTAGGCAGGCAGCCTTTGTAGAAAGGTAGTGTATTTTTATAACACACAATTCCTCTGTGGTTGCACAGTTGTTTCCGTGGGCTGCAGGCTAGTCATCAGTGACTTATTCTGACATGAAATGTTAACAGAGAATAATTGAGGGTCCTGGCTGGGCAAGGCACCTTTTCCCACTAAGTGTGAGAAATACACTTTATATAGTTCAAAGGAAATGTGAACTCATGGTTTACAGCTATTACTCAAAGTAAATGTCATTTTTTTCTCTCTTAGCTCGATAAAAAAATTGCAGATCCTTTAATGGAAACCAATTACATTTGAATAAAGCCCAGTGATATTTTAAAAACTATGTACAATGAACAGAAATTAGGAAATAGAATAATATGTATCAGCCAGTTTTAGATCTAAAATACTACTAATCCCTTAATCCTTATATCCACTTCTATGGGCTTCCATACCTCATTCTATGTTTTTATCTTTAGGCTCCATCACTATTCTGATTTGAGGGCTGATCATTCCTTCTCTTCCTTTCCTTTTCTTGTTTGTTTGAATGCTTTTTTGCATGTATAGACAACCTCCATATTGTTAGGTTTAATTAGTTTCTGAATTTATTAAAATATTTTCTTATTGCTTCTAACTTCTCTTTTCTCTAATATGATTCTAGTAAGGTATTTTTTTATGTATAGCTAGAAATCATTTATTTTTTTATCCAATAACATCAATAGTCTGACAAAGATGACACCCGTATACTGTAGTCTATGTTGGAATGTATATGACCTATTTCCTACCTATGCTTTATATATGCTAACACCAAGTATCTAGAGCTTGGCGCTTCTATTAAAGAAAATAACATTGTGGAAAATGCACCTGCTTATCCTTATAGACTATAGCAAGTAATCCTTTAAAGTAGTTGTATGAAAATCATTCCTACTAGCTGTGAAAGAGTTCCCTTGATCCACAGGCAATTGGAACCATCACGGTTGTCAAGCTGTTGGAATTCCTATATCTCTAGTGCTTGTCATGATGAACATTTTTTCTATATCAGTTCTTTATTTTACTCTGCAATGAAATTCTTACTCACAATTAGACAAGAATAACCCATTGTTGAGAAAATTTTTAGATTCATAATAAAATTGATCAGAATGCTCATAGATAACTCCTGATCCCCATCCTACATATACAGCATGCTTCATTGTCAACATAGCCCTGTTCATTATTTTGTACACTTAGCTTATGTACTTGCTGTGAGCTCTTTCTGGATATTCAACCATTTAGTAATTTCTGACTTGTATCTTTACTCAACAATCATTGTATGGTTATTATCAGTTTTATTCATAAGACCCTACTATACCCAAAGACCATGAAAATATCTTCTTACAAATTCTTAGAAAAGTTGTTCTAGATTTTTTTCTGTTACATTTGAGATTTAATCCTCCTTTAATGGATCATTGTGTAATAAAATAGGGACAGTGTATTTGGAGTTAAATCTGTATCTTTATTTTTCTCACTCAGAATGGAAGGGCTTGAATAAAGTTTCATACTGATCAACTCTTTATGCCTATGTAATATATTGTTATCCACTATTTTAGATTTTTAAAATTTATTATCTTTAGTTGTACAGAGAAGTTGCCATTTAACAAAGCAGTGTATGAATACAATGCGCCTTGATCAATGTCATCCTTTTCAATATTCTCACCGACTTCTGCCCTACCTACCTCTTCCCTCACTCTCTTAATTTTGTAGGATATACATTAGATGCTGTTTTTTTTACAGTAAAGCCACCAGCACAAACATGCTTATTATTGAAGCA
Source organism: Perognathus longimembris pacificus (assembly GCF_023159225.1). Lineage (NCBI taxonomy): Eukaryota > Metazoa > Chordata > Mammalia > Rodentia > Heteromyidae > Perognathus > Perognathus longimembris. Next base: position 110,314,386 of record NC_063162.1, read on the forward strand.
CTATTCACCATACCTAAGTACAGAATCAACCCATATGTCTCTGAGAGGACAAATGGATCAAGAAAATGTGATATATATATATGTATGTATATATGTGTGTGTATATACACATATATACATACATATATATATACATACATTGAATTCTTGGTTACATCCTTCCCCTTATCTCCTCTTCTTCTATTTATCTATTTCCCTTTGACTCCATCTCATGCTTTTCATGTATTTATTTTGTTGAACTTTGACTACTATGCCTTTTAATGGAATTGCATGGTTTGACTTCTCTCTTGACAACCATATTTCAATTAAAACATCTCCAACCACTTTCACACTTCCCAACATATTTACTTTTAAGTTTATAAGCTAGATCTAAAGTCTACAAATAAGGGAAAACATTCATCATTTGTCTCCCTGGACCTGAAGGATTTAACTTAATAGATTTTTTCAAAGTCTTTCCATTTATTTACAAATGGACTAGTATCATTCTTTCCAATTGGTGAGTAAAATTCATTTTGTATATATACATTTTCTTAATCCATTCATCCATTGAGGGGCATAAGGTTGATTCCATATCATGCCTATCATGTATAGTGGTGCAATGAAAATAGTTGTGCTGGTGGCTTCATTGTGTTCTAGTTTGTAAGTTTTGTAAGTTTTGTTTTCCTTTTATTTGAGTACTCCCATGGATTATGCAGGTTTAAACAAGCCTTCTCTCACTTCTTACTCTTCTCCAGTCTTTTTATTTTTAACTTGATTTTGAAATAGTACCTTAATAACTTTGTTTATATTGGCCTTGTTCATGATCATCTGACTCTGAGTCCCTAGCTTCTTGTATTATAAAGCATGTGCCACCACACCCAGTTTATGTTAGGTAAACATATATCAATATTTTATTTTCATTTATAGGGATTCCTTCTTGTTCCTTTGTTTTTCAATTCTGTCCCTCAAAGTTCACTTTTGTAAAAATTTTTCATTTCCCAGAAAATTTTATTGGATATTTTTCAAAGTTACTTGCTTTTACTAATGGTAAACTGAGACTTTGGCAATTTTTATTATAGATATGCATTCATTGGAAGGTAGAAATTTGCAGCATTAAAACATGGTTTTACTATGTTTTCAAACACCTGTATATAATAAGATGTGAAAACATGTGCAAAAGTTCTTGAGGAAAAATTTAATAATCAACTGAGATATTATAAACTTTCTTTTATTAGAAAGGTAGTCAGTATAAACATGGTTTCTTCCTTATGTCTTACTGAACAAGAAATAGTAATTCATCATCTTATATGGCTGATCTAGTTCTTGAGATACTATCAACAATTTTATTTTATTTTTACATATAATGTCCTGCTTGTATTATGTTAGAAGTATGAAATCTACTTTGAGTGGTATTTGATGTGGTCATTTGTTGCATAGGTTTTATACTAAAAAAATCCATTTTTATTTTTATTATTACCATAAAAAATTGTTTATACCAATAAGCACCATGAAAAAAGTCCAAATTAAAAATATTATTTTAGGGTTGGGAATATGGCCTAGTGGCAAGAGTGCTTGACTTGTATACGTGAAGCCCTAGGTTCGATTCCCCAGCACCATGTACATACCAAACGACCAGAAGTGGCTCTGTGGCTCAAGTGGCAGAGTACTAGCTTTGAGCAAAGAGAAGCCAGGGACAGTCAGTGCTCAGGCCCTGAGTCCAAGGCCTAGAATTGGGAAAAAAAAAAGAAAAGAAAAAGAAAACAGAGAAAAATAATATTATTTTAAACAAAATTGACTTTAAAATTTAATTTAATTGTACTCTAAAGGTGATATGCAGAGGGGTTTTAATTACATACGTAAAGTAGTGAGAACATTTCCTGTAGAACAGTGTTATACCCTCCCTCACTTTCTCCCACTTTCTCTTCCCTTTGACTTCCCTCCTCAAATTGTAAAGTTAGTTTTCAACATAGTGTCTTGCAAGTATTGCTGTTGCATTGTTTCCACGTTGTCCTTTGTCTTAATATTTTGTTATTCCCCTTCCTGTCCCCACTTTACATAAATATATATACAAAAAACAGAGCACCAGTATCAAAAACAGTGACAACAGGTGATAAAATGAAAAAAAGAAATAACTTCACACAGTACATTGAAAGAAAAACAAAAGAAAACAGTAACAACTGACAACAACAAACCTCTTGCTCCCATATCTTGGAGTTCATTTTGATTAGAATCACTTTATATTGTCATATGTACATAGGAAATGTTTTCAAGTATTCCATTAGCAATGTCAGTATTACAAACAAAAAAATTAGCAAGGTATTTGCCATATATCTTACATAAAATGATTTTAATCTTCATAAATGGAAAAGCTTCTAAAATCAATAATAATATGGAATCCACAAAAAAAACTGACCAAAGTCTAAACATGGAAAATAATTCACAAAATTTCCCAGTATAATTTTTATAAATTATATTAACAGCATTGTTTTGATTAATTTGTTGGGCATGTTCTTAAGATATTAGTAGTTGATGTATGTTAGATTTCGAATAAACTCTAAGACATTTGAGTGACCTCTATCAAAATTGAAATTGTAATTGGACCCAGTAATTTTTATTATGCATCCGTTTAGAAATGGTTCATTGTTCTGTGAAGCAAATTGTTAGAAACTATGGCATTGTCATCAATGAATAATCAATTCAACAGATTATGGTAAATCAAAATAAAGCAATTTTTATGCAGTGATGTAAAATGAAAATTTGGATATTAATATGGCAAAATTCCTTAGATGAAAACATACTTAAAATTTATGAACATGCAGAGGTTTCAGCTCATTCAAAGAAATTTTCAAAATTAGGAAAACTTACATAATGTTATTTACATAATGCCAATAAAATTATTTAGATATAGTTTCATTCTAGCAAAAGTGAAATAGTGCTTGTTTGATAAAAACTAAATTAGGGATTAAATTGCAAATTAAAATCATCTGATAATGCTGTTTTTACTACCAGATAAGAAAATACACAACCTGATAAACATGGTTTGAGGAAGTGTCTGGTAAATTTTCTACCTCATACATAGCTATTCTGTCAACTCTGGAGATTTATTGCCCTTGTCTCAATCTTTAAATTTCAGAGAATCTTCCTCCCTATATAATAGGTGTGGACTTATGCTTCTAAATTTCTCATCTTGTAACTTACATGTGTATTTGCAAACTTGTACAATGTAAGTTCACAGGTTGTTCTGGGATTCATTCATTTCTTTTTTTTTTTTTTTTTTTTTTGGCCAGTCCTGGGCCTTGGACTCAGGGCCTGAGTACTGTCCCTGGCTTCTTCCCGCTCAAGGCTAGCACTCTGCCACTTGAGCCACAGCGCCGCTTCTGGCCGTTTTCTGTATATGTGGTGCTGGGGAATCGAACCTAGGGCCTCGTGTATCCGAGGCAGGCACTCTTGCCACTAGGCTATATCCCCAGCCCCATTCATTTCTAATGGAAAGTAACACAAAGAGGCTACTGATCACTCTATAATACATTTTTGCACTTAGCAATTATCTTGGTCCATACAGAGACAAGGTGAAAACTGTGTCCCTTATTTGAATTATATGGAGATACTAATTTTGTTTCTTCAGACACTTTTAGATGTATCTTTTATTTGTAGCTGGAAACTTTCTGACTAGTTCATAAATTTTATCAAAAGGAATCAAAATTTAGCTGCAGAGTAACTTCATCCATTTATTATAACACTTTTTTCCCCCCACAGGTCAAATGTGGAAATTTATAAAGCCTAAAAAAGTTTGGAGGGAGCAAGCCTGAGAATATTTTCATGGGTGCTCTTGGTGTTGTTTTTTTTTGTAAAAGTATTTATAATGTGTTAAGTACATATGATTTTAATCTCATCATCAAATGCAATTTTGGAGAATAAAAGATAGAAATATAATTTATTGAATGAACATGAAATGTAAGGAAATAGCTTCTCAATGAACAATGATAGTATTGACGGTAGTCTTTCATGTCTGCTGATTTTATCTCTTGCAGATGACAGCCCTTCTTTGTGATCTGGATCACTAAAATAATGATCATCCAGAAGAATTTCACATGAAAAATCTTGCCTAAAGTATCAGATGGCCAGCAATATACATACTTCTCATTACTTCCATTGAAATCACTCCTCCCTTACAAAACACAGGAAACTGACCTCAGTGAAATTATTACTTAAAAAAATTAAGTCTATACGCTAAAATGATTTACTTTATGGCTAAAGAAATAGCTCTATATTTGTTTACCTAGCAGGGATAAGTCCTTCAAGTGACCTCTGGCAAAATGAATACATGAATAAATAAATAAATAATCAAGAAGTAAACAATGCATTCTTTTATGTAAAGAATCATTCACTACATCATTTGAAAACTACAAGTGAAAACATTCATTTCTACTGTGTGTCTCTCTGCTAGAATCTAAAATGATTCCTCTTAGCCCTGTTTTTACCAAGAAAGAATGACAATTACTGCATTCTCATCCCACTTACCAGGGGTCATTGTCTAATCTTTTTCTAGTTACATTTTATTTTCTCCCAAGCTATTCCTATTCTTTTTAGAGCCCATCATAATTGACACAAAGCTTATGCCACTAGTGTGTGTGTCTTGCCATTTACCTCATTTTATATATATATATATATATATTATATATATATATATATATATATATATATATATATATATACACATATATATGTACAAATCACACAAAATGTTTCCAAACTTAATCTAATTTTATTCCACTCCCATTACTCATGGCCATTTTACCTAGTATTTTCCTTCATTCTGAAGTATCATCTGACTTCAGACATTTCTCAAGAGTATTACTCCCTTGTTTGCTTTTTTTCACCCAGCAGACAAAGCTGCAGTGTGCTCATAATGGATAGAGTACATGGAAAGAATAAAGCTTTGTTTCATTTACCCACAAGAACAATCGGCTTCCTCAATCTCAACAGGTGGTATTTTATGTCACTCATCTTCTCCATTAAAGATATTAGGAAAATATGCTCTGTATTCCCTCTGGGCTCTCTGACTTCTAAGTTAGGTTTTTGAGATTCCACTGACTCATGGAAACAGGAAAGAGGGCCTTTTAATACCCCGATGAAAATACTTAATGAAGAATTTTTAAGTGAAATTGTGCAAAGACACATTTAGTGATAATGTTTGTATCTGAAGAATTGAGAACACTGCTAATGACTGGCTATTTTTAGCTCTTTCACTTCACTGGTGTAAAATACTTAAGTACTGAGTGTATCTTAAGTGCACTGAAGCTCTAATGGCATCAGCTTATGATGAAATTTCTCCGACTTCACATAAGTGAGTTTGCTTTCCCAAATAACTTTGTTTCAGAGCTAAAGAAGGAAAATGTCATTAGTAGTCATGGCACATTCACTACCAACTCGTTTCCATTTCCTTATAGAAAGAGGCCCTTTAAAATCTATTATGGGAAATCAGATTTGTTAGTTCTTGCTCTTATTTTCTGGGCAATTGGAGTGTTTTTTTTTTTTTTTTTAAAGAAATAATTATGTGTGACTTCCAGAATTTTCCCTGTTTCCTTGTGGTAGTCTGAAAGTTTGAGGTCTTGAGATTTTTAATTTCCACTTGGAGTTGGATTTTCTCTTCCTTTTCTTTCCCTCCTCCTTCCCCCACATTGCTGGGCTTGAACTTTTGTTCCCATTGTTGGGCTTGGTCTAGGTACTGTCCCTGACCTTTTTTGCTCAAGGTTAGCACTCTACCACTTTGAATCACACTGCCACTTCCGGTTTTCTGATAGTTAATTGCAAAATAAAAGTCTCATGGACTTTGCTGTCTGGGCTGGATGTGAACCAAGGGGCTCAGATCTCTGCCTCCTGAGTAGTGAGGAATACAGGTGTTGGCCACCAGAACCCAGCTGGATTGAATTTCTATACCTGGAGACTAGGGGTTCAACTTTCAGCCTGTTGTATGGAGATGGCCAGTTATATAAAAGATGCTGTCACTTCTCCGTTTGCATTCTCTGCATAGCAAATGAAACAATCATTAGAACTAAGAGACAAGCCACGAAATGGGAGATAATTATCACCAGGAATTCAATGGATAAAAAGTTGGTATCTAGTAATATACTAAGTGCTTAAAATCTTAAACATCAAAAGAGTAATGCAATTTAAAAGTCAAGTGGGCAAATCCATTAACATTTTCAGAAGCACAAATGGCTTGACAGACACATCAAGAAATGGTTCAATACCCTTAGATATAAGGATCTGGAAATCAAGCTACACTAAGACTTTATTTCACCCCAGATAGAATAGTATCCATCAAGGAAAAAGAAAATGCTGGCTATCATGTGGAGGACGTGAGCATTTGTATGGTGCATCCATACCAGCCAGGGCAAAAAAGTCTACCAGATGGCCTCTCTGTGGAGGGGAGTTAGACATGGTTCATGTCTGTCATCCCAGTGATGACAGGAAGCCTGACACAAACAGATTCAGGTCCAGGTGTGAGTCTAGCAATAAATGAAACACTATCTAAAATTTAATCCAGCGAAAAGCAACTCTGGAATTGTGCCCCAATGGCAGAATACTGGTCTAGCAAGTGAATGCCTTCAGTTCAAACTCCAATACCACCACAATTATACTTCTATTTTCATATCTGCTAGATTAGTCTGACCTCACTGTTCTTTCTCAGAGCACCCTTACTGAATTATACTTACTTATATATTTTTTTAATTTATGTTCAAGATGAAGTACACAGGAGTTACAGTTACATACATTAGATAGTGAGTATATTTCTTATCCAACTTGTTACTCTCTCCTTCATTTTTCTCCCACTTTCCTCCTCCGTAATCCCCACCCAGTTGAATGCTGAGTTTACAAAATATTGATTGTAGGATTGATGTTGCATTGATTTGACTTTTACCCTTTGTCTCAGTGTTTTAATATTTCCATTACCTTCCCTAATTCAGACAGACATATATAAAATCCCCAAGGTACTAGAATCAAATACATTATGACAGAGGCTAAATCATAGGGAAGATGAACAGAAGAAAAAAGAAATAATTCCACATAGTACATTGAAATGGCAACATCAATGGTCAACCATTTGTTTCCATATTTTGTAGATCATTTCTCTCAGTCTCATCTTATGTGATCATATGTATATCCCTGGCCATAAAAAATGCAAATAAAAATGACATTGAGATTCTACCTCATCCCAGTTGGAATGGCCATTATCAAGAAAACTAATAACAGCAGTTGATGGCAGAGATATGGACAAAAGGGAATCCTGCTACACTATTGGTGGGAATGTAAACTTATGCAACCACTCTGGAAAACAGTGTGGAGGTTTCTCAAAAGGCTAAACATAGAGCTCTCCTATGACCCAGCAATCCCACTTCTGGGCATTTACCCAAAGGATCACAAAAAGGTCACACTAAAGCTACCAGCACAACTATGTTCATTGAAGCATTATTTAATACACAGTGTAATTCTATCAGAAAGAATGACATTGTCCCATTCCTATGAAAATGGAAAGACTTAGAAAAAATCATACTAAATGACATGAGCCAGAACCAAAGGATCATAAATTCTATGGTCTCCTTTATTGGTAATAATTAGTATATGTCTAGGATAGTCCTAGAAGATTATCATAATAGCTCAGTACTTATTTTTTCCCATGTGAAATTCAAAAGTTGTATACTGTTATACTTCTAAAGAGTAAAAGAGTATATTGCCGAATTTTATTTCTCAGTTCTCTCTAGGTGTGTCTATCTAGGAGTGGGACCACTGGATATGCTTAACTTACCAACTTGATGCTTGGTTATCCGCTGGGGGCTTTGTCTGCCCAAATAATTGTTGTTGAACAATATATTAAAGCTGTCACCGTGGTGTGCTGTGGTGATAGTTACCTGCAACTGAGCTGGGAACTAGTTCAATGGTAGAGTATTCAAACAACTTACTGGGCTTGATCCCTACCACCACACAGGAAGAGAAAGTGAATAAGGGCAACAGAAAAAAACAAGCCAAGATGAATGAAGCCAAATCAAAACACTAGCAGTCACAATACAAGGAAATAGACAAATATTGAGGTGGTGGGAATAATGCAGTACAAAGTACAAGTTTAATTTGGTCTGTTAGAAAGCAGGGTATCTGAGTACCTCTAACCCATAGTGCTGATCTCTTTTATTTATGTGTTCTGAAGTTAGAAGCTCTCAATGTACCCCAGACCACAATAAAAAAAAAATCCTTTCTGATAGAGGCATAAAATTCCACATTTTCCTGATCCATTTGTCTACTGAGGGGCATCTGGGTTGATTCCATATTTCAGCTATGACAAAATGTGCTTCCATGAACATTGTTGTGCTGGTGGCTTTAGTCTTCTTCTTTGTGGTCTTTTGGGTAGATACCCAAAAGTGAGGGTGCTGGGTCATAGGGGAGCTCTATGTTTAGCCTTCTGAGGAATCTCGATGATGCTTTCCTGAGTAGCTGGTTCGTAAGGAAATGGAAGAACTTCGAAAAAATTATACTAAGTGAGGTGACCCAAAGAAACATGGACTCTATGGTTTCACTCATAGGGAATAATTAGCACAGGTTAGGCTAGTCACAGCAGAGGATCACAAGAGCCTAATAGCTATGTCCTTATGAAAGCAAAAGATGATGTTAAGTGAAATGAACTCCATGTTAAGGAAATGAATGTTATATCACTGTTGTAATTACTTTCAATATTTCATGTGAAACCATAGCTTCTTTGGTTGATGATCCTCTTGTATCCCCTTCCTGTGGTTGTACCTGCAGTAGCATTGTATCTCATCTGAGTATACTGTGTACTGTATATACTGGTATGAGAACTAGGGAAGTGAAAGGGAATATCAAAATCGAGAGACAAAGGATGAAAAGACAAACAACTCCAAAAGCAATACTTGCAAAACCATTTCATGTAAACCAACTGAACAACTCATGGGGGTAGAAGGAAAGGGGAAGGGCAGGGAATGAGGGAGGAGTTAACAAACAGTACAAGATATGTACCCATGGCCCAACTAATTTAACTGTAACCCATCTGTAGATCACTTTGACAATAAATAAGTAATTATTAATAAAAAAATACCTTGAGAATATAACTCATTTGATTGAAAATGCAGAACCAACAGAACAAATGTATTAAATATATGCAAGTAGATGATACACATATACATACATACATACATACATATACTATATAAATAAATAAGATTTATATTTGAGACTTTTTAGTGTCTTGAACATGATTTCTGTTATTTTAAGTATTCTTGTTATTTTCTGTGTTTCATTTGCCTATTTAAAGCCTGAGATGGATTCAGTCAAGAAAACACAATTAATTCTTGGCGTCTTCTAAAGATTCTGTGCTTCTCTGTCTCTTAACAGTCTTTAGTCCTTGCTATCACAGCAAATATTTGCTAGCTGTACAATACAAGCTGAGGCTCTACAATAAGGGCCACTGAACTGATTTGATTAGCAGCATCAGGTACGCAGGATGTTTGCCAAGTAAGTGTGCCAAAGCACTAGCTTCTCATCATTTGGAAAATTAAATCCCACTTAAGTTCTGATTTTACTTCCAGATTTAGCAGAAGAAAGCTCTCTATTTTCTCCTCTTTGTCTCATTCCAGATTTTGAAGTGTATCTTCTCTAACTCCTTACGTTGTCTTGAAACAACCCTTTGATGCACTCAGCATCTTTTATATATTTTATTACATATTAATTTTATTCTTTAGGATAAGTAGATGAAATAGATGTCTCTAAATTACTGGTAACTCAAGAAACCAGAGACATGATCTAAGTTATGAACATTTTACTGTATGTTAATATATACATCCAGAAACTCACCAAATAATATTGGATGACATTGAGGACTTGTCTTGTGGCAAAAATAGCTTTGTCTCAGTACACTTCATATTAAATGTCTCTCTGCTTTATTTATACTTATGTTTTACAGTAAGTAAAGATAAAGATAGCACTGTTGACCACCAATGTGTAGTTTGATTTTAAAAAATCTTAAAATTCACTTTTCATGTATATTTTCTTAATTTCTAAGACTGCGTATAATTTAAAGAAAATGTAACCCACATGTTTTCATTCATTCCTACTTACAATGTGAAAATGTTCCCTTTAGGAGATCTTTGAAGTTCAAGGATATTTTAATAGCCCTTTAAACTGTTTTATCTTCAAACTAGAATTATGTTTTGCCAAGAATAAACAAAGACAAACACCTAAGGGTTAGGGTTCAGTTAGAAATTCTGAGTGCTCATATTTTTCTCCATGTGTTCTAAACTTAGAAATTCAAACAAAGCCTCCCTTCTCTAACCCCAACCAGAAAAGAAGCAGTGGGAATGTGGTAAGTGCCCTCTTCCCGTGTCTCTATTCATTGAGTTATTAACCTGATTGGCTTATTTGTCAAGAGCATTTATATGGGAGAGATGGCTTGATTATGAATTGCTGGTGATGACTGACATTTTCTCTTAGAAGTTAATTAAGAAGAATACATGATATGATTTTCTTTGTTTTATTATGCAGCTATGATACCTGGTCAGAAGTTTTCATTAATTATATAAATGTGTTTATTTTGGTAATACTATGTCCCAAGAATAAAGAGAGAAAACTCCTTTTGGGTCAATGAACAGAAAATAAAAAATATGCAACTGGGTAGAAACACCTGTGACACAAAGCGCAAAACTATCTTAGGTTGACATTGACATGTTGAATTGCTTTCTTGTAAAGCATATAAATACACATGAAATCACATCTGGGGCTATACATACATATACATATTACCAAACTGGCTCAACTCAGGGGTGAGTTTCCATGGTATAACTCCTTTGAACAATTAACAGCACTTTAAGAAACTGAATACCAGGCAGCTGAAATATGTATTGCATGAGAGACATAGAGATTAAGGAGATAGGGTGGTGAAAGTAGAGAAAAACATTGACAAACAGTTATAATTCTTAATGTACATACATGAAAACAAAATGAAGAAAAATTTGAGGAGATAGAGAACCTGATAACAGATGGCATGGAATGATGGAAGGGGTGACATTGAAAGGATGTATTGTACACATAAATTGTCATGTTGATTTGAAACTCCTTTATACAACTTAAGGGTAATAAAAAAAGAAAGCAGTATATATTTTAGATGTGTTTTGAAATACAATATATCCAACTTTTATTTATCCTTACTTAGTTTACCATTTCAACTTCATTAACTTATTACTTTTCACTAAATTAGTCCAGACTGAAAGAAAGACAGTCAGAAAACAACAGAAAGACCAGTGTGCATTTGGTTTCTCAGTAGTGGAAATGTACCATGAACCCTGACTGTAATTCATAGGTCCGAGAGGAAGCGTTATGCACTCAGCATGCAAATATCACTTCAGCATTTCAAGTGTGGAATTAGTGTAGGAACAAAATATCCAGTTCATATTGCATTGTCTTACTGAGGCCTCGTGGTCAGCATAAGCCCTTAAGTTGTAAAGTATGATCAGTGTAAATACACTTGATCAAAAAATGGAATGAAATATAAATATTAGTGTCTGTAACTTTTTAAGTATCAAGAGGTTTGCAATATGATGTAATAGACATGAGAATGTAATAACTGCATAATATCTTTCAAACTCTACTTATCATCTAAACCTTACTCAGTAATATATTTTTGTCCTTTTGTAACATCTCTGAGGACTGTGATATGATTTGGCAATCCTTAGCCATGCGTATGAATGAAAAAAATGTAGTAAGCAGATGTTAGATGCCTCTTATATGACATTTCATAAATACACATTTTTCTTGAATGATTTTTGTGATTATTTATTATAAATTATACAAACATTGAGATTGTGTAATATTTTTGAGACAGTACTAATAATATTAAATTTTCTTGTTTTTCTCCTTTATTAGAGTGGGCAATTTTTATTAAAAAAAAATAAAGCTAGCTAGGTGATGGGGGCACACATATGTGTGATCCTAACTACTCAGGAGACAGATCTGACAATTGCAGTTTGGAATTAGTTCAAGCAGGAAAGTAAGCGAGAATTTTAATTCCAATTAACCATCGGAAAACCAAAAGTGGAGCTATGGTGAAGTGGCAGAGCATTAGCTTTGAGCAGAAATGCTCAAGGACAGTTTACAGGCCCCGAGTTCAAACTCCATAACCAACAAAAAACAAACTCACTAGCAAACAAATAAATAAAATAAAGCTAATTTATAAAATGTAAGGTAATTTTTTTTTCCATACACATATCTTTTTTTTTTTTTTTGGCCAGTCCTGGGACCTGGGCTCAGGGCCTGAGCACTGTCCCTGGCCTCTTTCCGCTCAAGGCTAACACTCTGCCACCTGAGCCACAGCGACCCTTCTGGCCATTTTCTGTATATGTGGTGCTGGGGAATTGAACCCAGGGCCTCATGTATACAAGGCAAGCACTCTTGCCACTAGGCCATATCCCCAGCCCATCATACACATATCTTGGTATATAATTCTACTGGGCAGAGTCTGATCTCCTTTCCTCAAGGATTCAGATCTACCAATTTGAGCCACAGATCCACTTTCAGTTTTTAGGATTTTAGTTGGTTAATTGGAGATAAGCGTCTCATGAACTTTCCTGCCAGGGCTGGCTTTGAATTGTGATCTTCAGATCTCAGTCTCCTGAATAACTAGGATTACAGGCTTCAGCTACCATTGCCCAGCTAATTCCATATTTATATGTCTGTGTCATTAGAGAAATGTAGGTTGCACTGCAATGTCTATTGGGAATTTCTCTTAAGAAAAACCAAACAGACAAATAAGAAACCAAAAGAAAAAAAAAGAAAGGAAGAAAGAAAGCTGAAAACTTTTTGGACATGATTTTTTATTTTGTAGAACTCTTAAAAAATGTAATCTGTGGCTTGGGTTAGGGTAAGAATACTGTTTCTAGGGAACTATCTCTAGAATTTATTACACACAAACACACACACACATGCACACATACATGTTCTTGGTACTTTACTACTAACAACCTAACATTTTAATAAAAGCAGATATATTAACATAAATTTTTCATAGATTTTTCATATCTCAGTTTTGCTGAAGTCCTAAGCCAGAGTGGAGTTAACCATGCCCAATTGGTAGAGCAATCTCAAGGCCTACAAACTCCAGTTGCACATACAAAAAGGGCCTCAACACTCAACTCTTACATGTCACTGAAAGACTAGGGACAGTGTTGCCAGTAGGAGCACTTGGACAGATGTATTCACTAGCATTCAAATCTGGTGGAGTGCTAAAATCTGATATCTCACTCAGCGTTAGATGCTAGCTCATTGCATTTCTATTGTACCTGTTACAGGAGGGGATTTACAGAAGGTTGCTGATTGTGTTATCAGTGTCATATCAGTGGAGCACAGAGGACAGATTGTAATACAAGTACACTGAAGGAAGGTTGAGCAATGAAAGAGTTTGGAATATAAACAAAATTTCTGCATGGAATTTTTCTAAAGGAATGCAAAGAAATGAGGCACCAAAAATGCTCAAAAGAGAATGATCTTTTATGTTCTCTTACATTGAGCAATAAATATGCACTAATAAAAGCATGTGAACTTTTATATGAGATCTCATATATACATATATATGTATATACATATATGTATATGTGTGTTTTGTATGTATCTGTTGTGTGGCTTGAACTCAGAGTCTAGGTGCTATCTCTGAGACTCTTTGTGCCCAAGGCTTTTGCTCTACCACTTAAACCAAAGTGGCACTTTCAGTTATTGAGTGGTTAATCAGAGATAAGAGTCTCACTGGGATTTTTCTGCCCAGGTTGGCTTCAAACTGAGATCCTTGGATCTCAGCCTGGGGAACAGCTAGGATAACAGGCATGAGCCACTGGTGCCTCGTTCATATTTGTATATTTTATGGGAATGATCTAGTAGGAACAAATAATAGTTTGAGTAAAAACCGGGTTCATGACAACAGTAACCAACTTGTAGAATGTGTGGAGAGATGGGATACAGCACAGTGGAGAGGAGGACTTGGGTAACTTTGGAAATAATATGTCCTTAGAGGAAAGAGATAGAGTAGAGCATGAAGACCAAAACCATAAAGTGAAGGAAAAGACATAAAATTATCTTGCTTTTATTTCCAGCCAGATATGGACTCATCTTTGTGTACTCTGAAAAAAGATTCAACTTCTGATTTCTTCTATACTTCTTTATTTTTCTGCCATCTGGCTCTACACACACTGTCTGTACAACCGGGGTCACTCTTGCATGAAACTGAAACTTTCCTCTACAACCTTTACTACTCTTTACATTTATTACTCTTTTACATTCATAACTGTGTTTTGTGATTAAGCTGAAACATGTTCTTATGCTTGTCTTCCTTCCTGCCTCCAGCTTGCCTTCCTTCCTTCCTTCCTTTCTTCCTTCTTCCCTTCCCTTCCCTTCCCTTCCCTTCCCTTCCCTTCCCTTTCCCTTCCTTCCTTCCTTCCTTCCTTCCTTCCTTCCTTCCTTCCTTCCTTCCTTCCTTCCTTCCTTCCTTCCTTCCTTCCTTCCTTTCTTTCTTTTCTTTCTCCCTCTTTTTATTTGTTTTTATTTTATTACCTTTAAGTGATTTGTAAGTAAAATGTGTCATTCTCCCATGTTCCCCATCTCATCAAGATCCTCAAGTTGCATGGATCCATTTTCACATATATTTGTTGAATATAGTGACTATATTCTCCCACTTTTTCTCCCCCCATTTACCATCCTCTATTCCCAGACAAAACACATTTTGGGTTCTTGGTATTTATTTTGTTAGAGTTATTTGTTAATTGTTCAAAGGAGTTATGCCATTGAAATCCTCCCCTAAGTATAGCCACTTTTAGTCAATTTATTTATGTATTTGCTTAAGACACCATATATGTTTAGAATTTAGTTCTAATTTCCATACACTTAGGTATAACTCTCTGAAACTTGAACTAGGCTATGAACTCCAATTTATGCAAACAAACAGCACTCTAAATTATTTACTAATATTACTTTCTCCTACACTTACTTGGGTGCTATTTTGATCCATTGTGAGATCCATCTGGACAATGGTTAGTTCTTCTTCCAAAACTTCAATGACTGCTAATAGCTGATATATGAGAAGACAGACTATCTCAATTAATCAATTGAAATTCAATGACTGATGTAGTGCACAGTTGAGTGATGGTCATTAATTGACCATATCACCTAATTAACTAAAAATCTACCATCCATTATTTTATAGTGAATCCTTTAAATTCGGAAAGCTCTGTGTACATCAAATACAGGGCTATTATATGGATGTCCAATGGCTACTTAACAGAGATCAGAGTAAGCCAAGAAAATGAAAGAAGAGATAAATAAGCTCAGTGGAGACAGAAGGAATCAGTAAAAGATCTGTAGTACTGAGTAAGGATTTGGCACAAAATTGACTTAATGGAAGGAAGAAAGTCATCCTATTTTCTAAGAGGAGGAAAACACACACACAAATGTCCATATACTCTGGTTTCAATTCAGTAAAAAACACTGGTCTTTTCTTTCTGTTAACTTGATCAAGCTTCAGACTTATGCTCAATTTGGAGAACTTGATTACTCCTAACTATGGTTTGGCAATAACATTTTCCATCTTGCTCCCATCTACTGAATATCTGCTTTACATTATTTTTTCCCAATTTTGTTTTGAGAAGTTGAATGCCAACCAGTTTTCCAGTGTAAATATTAAGTTTTTGTTTCCTTCTGTATTTCTGCCTTGCTACCTTTTCCCACTCATTCTTGAGAGATCACTATGTGTTTAATCCATATTTGTGGACATGGTATTTCTAGAAATTTATTACATAACATTAACTGTTATATCAGAGAGGAATCCCTGATATTTTCTCTCTATACAGAACACAATCTAATCATAAAATATGGTTTATAAAAAGTGGCCACAACTCCTGGAGGATTATAACTGGTATCCTTCATAGACCAATGAAGGAATAACTGTGTTGAGAGAACTGAACAGGTTTCAAGGATAACCAGGGCTAAGAGTTGTAACCCAACAGCACATTCAAACAGACTGTTTTTGTGATCAGCAGAGTGGTATGAAGCATATTTGTGTAAAGTTACTTCTTTATGTGACAGGGAATGTCTGTATACAATTAAGTAGGGATATGATTCAAGAAATGGTAGCTTCTGTTAAAGTTCACAAAATGAATGCTTTCTAAAAGTTTATTTTGTTTGTGACATAGTGTAATTCAAAACCTAGATTTTGAATAACTAATCAAGTACAACTAATTTGCAGAACTGGTTGAAATTTGAGAAATAAGGAACCTAGTTTGATGGCCATAGTTATGAAAAGAGAGAAATAAACATTGGCACTTGGAGGAGGGAACAAACTCGCATTTTGTTGTTGAACTTCCACTAAATGCTTGGTTACAAACTGGATTCTTCATAGAATATTTTAATTAAAGCTTTCAGCACTCTTATGAAATGAGCCTTTTTCCTGAGATTTGCAAGAGATAATATAAGTAGCAAGATATATGTAATCATAGAATAAGTGCTTACTCTTGCCAACAACACAAATAGAGGCCCAGAGAGGGAAAGTAATATACAAAAGTCACATGAGTTATAAGTAGAAAACTAGGATGCAAATTTAATATGTTCAGACCCAGGTTTCTAATTTTTTTTTTTTTTTTTTTTTTTTTTTTTGTTGCTAGTCTCGGGCCTTAGACTCAGGGATGAGCAAAGTCCTTGGCTTCTTTTTGCTCAAGGATAGCACTCTGCCACTTGAACCACAGCACCACTTCTGGCCGTTTTCTATATATGTGGTGCTGGGGAATCAAACCCAGGGCTTCATGTATAGGAAGCAAGCACTCTTGCCACTAGGCCACATTCCCAGCCCCCCAGGTTTCTAATTTTTTAAAAATCACTTTTATTAGTACCTTAGGAAAAATAATTCAAATTTCTGTTTACACCTAGGCTTCAGTAGGGTGCAAGTCAAAGATGTATGTGCGTGTGTGTGTGTGTGTGTGTGTGTGTGTGTGTGTGTGTGTGTGTTTGTGTATGCTGGTGGTATATATTTATAACTAAGATGAAAAAAGGAGGTAGCTCCAATAATAGCACTTTCCCTATCTGACTTTCTGTTAAGGTTTCTTTGGGAAGGAATGGGTAGTCACTGATCTTTGTGATTTTTCTCTCAGGTTTAAGGAAAGTAAACATTGTATAGCAATTGCTTATTTTGAAATGGCCTAATAGTGATCTCAAGGTATTATTGCATCTGATCACATTAAATTTGTTTACTGCTTTATTCAGTCCTCTTCCAAAATTGAGGCTGAAATATTCTACACTACTCTTGAGTAGATAAGAAAGTGGCAGGATGCAAGATCAAGTGTCTGTATAACCAGTAAGTTGCAAGCTGAAAAAGAAGTTAGGAAACAAGCCCATTTGCAACAGCCTAGACATTAACTAAGGGAGTGAACGAACTCTACAATGAAATACTACAAAGCCTTGAAGAAATTGAAAAGCATATCAAAAGACAGGAAGATCTCCATGTTCAAGCACTGGTAGAGTTCATATGAAAATGACCATACTATTGAAAGCATTCTGTACATTCAACATAATACTATCAAAGTCCCAATGTAATTTTTCTCATAAATAGAAAATTCATCAATAAATTCACATAGAAGCATAAAAGGCCATGAATAGCAAAAGCAATCCTTACTAAAATGAGCAATAGTGGAGGTATCATGTAAGTGCTGATGGGAAAATAGACCATCTACTACAGGAGACTGAAATTGCCTACTATATGTAACTCCAAATGGAATAAAGAATACATTGTGATACTTTAAGTCTACTACATGAAGAAATGCTCAACAGCCTTAGCCACAAAATATATACAAATAAAATTTATGCAACTATTTCATTTCATCCTGAAACAATTATTATTGAAGATGTGGAAGAATAACTAACTCTCATTTACTGTTGATGGTATGGAATTATTGTGACCACTATAGAAATCAGTAGCAAGTTACTGAAAAACTAAATATAGACCTATATTGTGACACTGCCATGTCACTCTTGGTTGTAAACCTGAAGCAGTGTAATCAATATACAAAAAGGATACCAATGTATCTATGCTATTTACAGCTCTCTTCATAATAACTAAGCTGTGGAATCAGCTGAGATACTTGGGTTAGCTTCAAACCATAATCCTGAGATGGCCATCTCCTAAGTATCTATGGTTGCAGGCAATGAGCCACTGGCACCTCGCATATGTTGGAATTTTTTTTTTTTTTTGGCCAGTCCTGGGCCTTGAACTCAGGGCCTGAGCACTGTCCCTGGCTTCTTCCCGCTCAAGGCTAGCACTCTGCCACTTGAGCCACAGACCCGCTTCTGGCCGTTTTCTGTATATGTGGTGCTGGGGAATCGAACCTAGGGCCTCGTGTATCCGAGGCAGGCACTCTTGCAACTAGGCTATATCCCCAGCCCGGAATTTTTTTTTTTTTAAGAAGGGGAGGATACCATGGGGAAGCATGATGGAAGGAATTACACTTATCAGGATACCTTGTGTGCATATGTGGAAGTATTGCAATGTAATCATGCTTGTATAACTAATGTATGCTATGGAAAATTAAATTTAAATTTAGAAATCTGGAAACCTATGACAGGCAGCTCCTTCAATGCTGTTCATTTTGCTGGTTCACATTTTTAATTTAGTTGTTGCTGTAACACCACCTAACAATAGCTTACGTTTATAAATTCCAGTTTCCTCGCTACATAAAAGTTTAGACTAATAGCCCTTATGGATTTTATTTAACAAATAGAATACTGTAGGATTCTGAGATTTGATAACAGTTATAGCATGTACACATGAGGTCATTCATTCACATTCGTAACCACATTGAAATGAAACTATAGTGTATGTTACTCCACAGTGTGCTGTTTCATTGAAACATAATGTTTAAAAATATTATTAATTTATGAAATGTATTTTGTAAGACATGATGTTGAAAGAAATACAACATCTTTGGAAAAATAGATTTGTAACAATTTCTTTCTAAGGATAGTTTTAAAAGATGTATCTTCATGGTTGACATTCTTGAATTCTGCTTTGCATCCTTTTTACTGTTTACATTGTGTTTATTTGAAATTAATTAGCAAAAGATATTACTTTCACTAAAATAGAATATGATAGCTAGAACTATTATATACAACTGTAAAAGATAAGATAATAAATGATAAACAAAAAGAACAGGCAAAATTCTGTCAGAATACTGGATTTATGTATGTGATTAAGGCAGTGGGAAATAATGCATGATATGGGGTGTGGGCAGACGGGATGAAGGAGAGTAATGAAAGGGTGGCTCAGATCAGGAGGCATTGGATATGGTAAATTGTAACCCCTTTGTACAACTATTTGAAGTTTAGAAAAAAAATATACATATACATATTTCAGTTTTTACTCTTAGGTTGCCTGGATTAAAATAAAGATCCTACACACTGAGATAAACCAGTGAATAGTACTGAATATACCATTAGCCAGTAGAAAGCAAAAGTATATTAGCAACAAAGAAATGGTCAAGGAAAATATATGATGAGGCCACAGAGAATGAAGGGCATAGAAGAGATGTTTCCACTGCTATAAAACATGAGCTGGGCAAAAATGAACATAACAATGAGATTTTTAGGCTTCTATTTTTATAAATGTTCTAAAGTTCTCTTTCCCATGAAGTCTGCAGTGAAATCTTCATCCCATTTTAATATTATTTTAAGCCCTTTACTCACTTGTATAAAGAATTTTTCTGTCTTGTGTTCCTGAAGGTAGTATTTGTAAATAGCAGTTGCTGCTAACTTAAGTGTAGAGATTGATCAGAGACTAGTAATTCAAGTAATTTTGTATTTATCATGATATTCAAGAAATGACAGTGCTCTAAGACTCTCACTCTACTTCCCCTCCAAACTTTGGCCTTTCAGCTAACCACAGATTCACTTTGTGTCACTACATTTGCCTTACAGATGATTTTATAATGATATTACAAAATTTTATGACAACAAATACTTTCTGTATGCTTTATTCACCTAGCTCAATATCTCCCAAAGTTACATTTCTCTATTTTTTTTTCTCTATTTCCTATTTCACGGGTTTCTATTTCTATTATTTTCTTCACTATTTTTATTTGGTTATGAATTTCTCTGTTTTTCAAACTTTTTTTTCTTTTTTTGCTAGTCCTGAGGCTTGGACTTAGGGCCTGAGCACTGTCCCTGGCTTCTTTTTGCTCAAGGCTAGCACTCTGCCACTTGAGCCACAGCACCACTTCTGGCCTTTCTATATATGTGGTGCTGAGGAATCGAACCCAGGGCTTCAAGTATACGAGGCAAGCACTCTTACCACTAGGCCATATTTCCAGCCCTTTTTCTAGCTTCTTAAAATAGAAATTTTCTGTTGAAATTCTCTGATAAAGAACAGTAGCAAAAGGAAGTGAGTCAATTTACTTCTACCTTTAATTTTATGCATTTCCCCCCTTTTGTGTGATTTAGTACCAAATGAAGGGATAAGGGACTTTAAAAGAAGGCTGAATATATTTTCCTCTAGGTCCTAATGTGGAACTGCTTTTTTCTCTATTGCTCTGTGAAAAATGGCTTGCATTGGATTTTGTTCAGAAGCCCCCCAAAATGAAAGGAATCTGTGATGGATAGCGTGTGCCATACCAGTTTTATTTTATTAAATCAAGGCTATGATTTCTCTGTTAGACATGATGATCAGTTTTTATCTTTTATATGGAAATTACCTTTGATCTTTGTTTACCCCTTTCTACTTTTCTTGGGATAATCCACATCAATGACATGAAGCCATGTGAGGGGAGAAGATGGTAGAAGACAAAAGCTTATCATTTCTTTATCACTATGATTCAACTAGTTTTCATGCTCTCCAGAAGATTATCTGTTGTATTTAATTCCATTATTGTTGAGCAACTCATGACTTTAAAGGCTGCCAAATTGGTGGAAGCTATGGATATATTAGAAAAAAAGAAAAAAAGTTTAGACGTGAATGATTCCAAAGTTAAAGTGACAGGAGAGAGTATCACTGAGAATGGTCTTTGTCCTCTTTAAGCTTGGCTTGCCACAGAAAATGCTGATTCAGAACAGAGATCCCTGAGAGTAATAAAGATTCGGAAATAATACAGGGCAGCTGGGAGCATTTAACTATCAGAATTCAGGTGGGAGCAATTACCATACAGAGTAGTAATGCCTGAGTGACAGATCTTGACCTACAATTACTGAAAAAAAAGTTAGAGTGCTGAGGCACAACTTAGCAGGGAAGCCAAAATGAATATTGCTTCATCTCTATAGTGAAGAAATTAAAAATTACATTTTGAGGAAGCTAAAGGCAGCCTACCAAATATCAAGTCACATTCTTCAGGCTAGTTTCCAGACATCAGGCAGTTTGACTGGAATTCCCTGTCTGAGAGGAGAGGCCAAGACCACAAGAGCACAGATTCTGTAATACCAATGTGTGCAGTAATGCTACTGCTAGTGAGATCCTGAACAATTCCATGACCATACACTTAGCAAATACAGATTGAGGAGAGATAGATGGAAACAAGTCTGAGTTAGACAAAGATACAAAGTGATTGTGGTATCAAGTTGGAAATATATGGGAATTTAGGAATAAATTCCTGAGCAAAGTTTGGGTAGGTTCATACATTCATGAGTTAGTATAGTTTTCTTGGTTCTTAAATTTTCCAAATAGGCTAAAAAATGAAGAATAACCTTTTTGAAGATAGAGGTGTTAAAAGTGAACTGCAGACAACACTATTCCGGAATGGGGCACCATTCGCCAGTGTACCCAATCCACTTGACATTGTTTAGAATTTCAGTTGAGAAAACTCTCACTGACTGTTTTCATCACAGTATAAATACTGGGAAATTATCAAAAATAAGTTCACACCATTAGTGATACTGTTAATGATTTTGAAAGCCCTCTTTAAAGACTATTGAAAGTTTTATATGATGACAGTTTACATAAAGGAATTAGCTTCTATATCATCACTACTTCAGAACCCATGCAGCTCTCAATGCTGACAGAACATACAATGATTAGCGTCATGTGCTCGTTTTCCATTGCAGCATCCTTAGGCTCCAGAGTTGAGCTCTTGAGAAATATCCTTCCTTACACTGAAGGAAAGGGCGTTTCCTAGCCAAACACCACACTGCCAAGCAGGCTGCTATTTTCAGAGCCTAATTCTGGGACATGCTTAATTAAATGTGCTTCCCTCAAGGTGTAGTAGGAAATTAGATGTACAATAATCCACTGGTAATTAAACATCACCTATGACTGAGCACACTGAGTTCCTTATAGTGTGTCTTGAGGTTCATGGTTCACAACTTTGTTACTCGTAAGAACTAATAGAGAATTTTAAGAAGCATTAGATTTCTCTAGAAATTCTCGTTTAGTAAATGAGGTGGGGATCCCAAGAATCTAGGTTGCAAACGAGTTCTGCCCTTTCCATTCCAAAGCATGGTGCTTTGAAAAGTAGCACTGCTCTCACTGAGGAACTATGAAAAGTGAGAATTACAGGTTGCACACCTGGACCATTTGAGTCAGAATACGAATTTCAGTAAAACTTTCAAATGCTTCATTAAATCATAAAAATTGAATAACATCAGTCTATTGAGTCTGACAGACTTGCATATGTGCTAAAATGATAATGAAAATCCAGGGAAGGTCTCATATGACATTTAATTTTATTTTTCTCATCTCAAATATTGGATATTTCATGGTCAAGAATAACTTATAGTATCAAAATATTCATAGAGTGAATGGAATAGACTGAACAAAGACTCCAAATTTCACTCACAGGATCTATTAGGCCACAAATGAAAGCAGAATGTCTTAACTTGACAGCAGAAGTACTAGCAACAAAATTAGGAACACCATGAAGCCAGGAGCAACAGAATCTGAGTCATTCATAGCAGACCCTATGTGGCCTGCTCATGTGCATAAAAAGTTAAGAGGAATATCCTGAGATTACATTCATATTGTAAACTTCATTTCCTATTATTAACACAAAATAATAAGCAAAAGAAAGAAATGTGATAGGATCATTTTTTCTGAATAATTATTTATTGTCAAAGTGATGTACAACCGGGGGGTTATAGTTTCATACATAAGGCAGTGGGAATATTTCTTGTACAATTTGTTACCTCCTCCCTCATTTCCCCCCTCCCCACTCCCTCTTTATCTGTCCTCCCATGAGTTGTTCAGTTGGTTTATACCAAATGGTTTTGTAAGTATTGTTTTTGGAATTTTTTTTTTATCCTTTGTCTCTCGATTTTGATATTCCTTTTCTTTCCCTAGTTCTAATACCAGTATATACAATATCTAGGGTACTCAGATGAGATACAGTGATAACACGGGGACAACCACAGGCAGGGGATACAAGAGGATCATCAACACCAACAACAAAAAGCTACAGTTTCACATGGTATGTTGAAAGCAATTACAACAGTGACATAACACTTGTTTCTGTAACATGGAGTTCTTAAAGCCTTTTAGTAAGAACAAATTTTGTTATCACTTGATCGAAGTCAGTGATCTCTCAAGAGAATAATCAGACCTGATCTGAAAATAATATCAAGAAATTTGACAAATGGCATTGAAATCCCTTTGGATGGGTGAGAAGTATGAAGCCAATTTGCCTAAATGTCCTGGTCATAACATGAAAAGGTGATAAAGGGTTTAATGAGTAGTTTAAAGAAGTCTATCGGCTGGGGATATGGCCTAGTGGCGAGTGCTTACCTCTTATACATGAAGCCCTGGGTTCAATTCCCCAGCCCGACTTATACAGAAAATGACCAGAAGTGGTGCTGTGGCTCAAGTGGCAGAGGGCTAGCCTTGAGGAAAAAGAAGCCAGAGCCAGTGCTCAGGCCCTGAGTCCAAGCCTCAGGACTGGCAAAAAAAAAAAAAAAAGTCTGGAGGCAAATGATTCTTAATCATTTTATGTATTAAGCCATGTTCTTGTATTCAACATTCTCAATTATTTTCATATAATTTGTGTATATACAGGTAAATTATCTATCTGATTTTCTGTCAAACAGGAAATAGAGAATAGGATACCTTAATCCCTTATAGTTTTAGGAGACCAAATTTATTAAGCTCCCGAAGAATCTATTCTCTGTTTTCTTGCCCCCTAGCTGGATGGGTATCAATCATTGCATGAACTGAGGAAGATAAGGAATATTTTTGCAAGAAAATTGGCAGAATATGAGTAACACAGGCACAAAATATTTTTTTCAGAAATTATTTTATACCCTAAGAGAGGCAGACACACAGCAAGGTTGATTAAAACATATAGTAAGCACCACTAAAACACCTACCTATTTTGACACACCTAGCAATAATAAACTAAACAAAACTACTTTAAAATAAGCACAATATCAAACAAGTTGGAAAGAAGCAGTGATATCTATGTTTAAATGAAAAGGGAATTGCTTCATGTAGGAAAATAAATTTCGAAAATATACTCTATCATGGTTTCAATGCAAGAAGAACAATTTCTTTTTTGTAATTTATTCATTTCTTTATTGTGCAAGTTATGTACAGAGGGGTTACAGTTTCATATGTAAGTCAGTGCATACATTTCTTATCCAACTTGCTATCTCCTCCCTCATTTTTCTCCCAGCCTTCCACCTTTCCCGTTTTCCTCTTCTCCCATAATTCTGCAGTTGGGTTACAGAATATAGTTTTGTAAGTATTGCTGTTGCATTGGTTTGTCTTTTTATGCTTTGTCACTTGATTTTGAACACATTCTACTCAGAAATTACTACTGGAAATTTTTTAACTCCTGGTTTAAGTGGTTCTTCTCTCTAGAAATATGAAAAATAATTAACTTATTATAATATTTCCACAAGGCACAGAAGGTCTTGGTTGTACATAGTAAACAAAATTTCCTCCAGTCTAATTAGAGTCATATGATTTTTACTGCCTCAATGAATAACTGTGTCATATTCATGTATATATGTACACATATATTCTCAAGTAGATACTTGGCCAAAGAAATATCTGAGAACATAATACCTGAAGGTAAGTGCTAAGCACTGGCTTTAATCTTGGATGCATCTTGGAATCAGAACTTTAAAGGTATTTTTCCTGGGTCCGATTCCTGTGAAGTATGTTGATTAAATGACTTTGGAGGAATAGAGTCAGGCTTTGGAAGTTTTTTGAAAAGTCTCCAAGTGAGTCAAACATGTGGATGGACACAATAAATATCCATTTCTCTTATACACACATGCACACACACACACACACACACACACACACACACACACACACACATTTTTCCTCCCTCCATCTTCTGGTTTTTGAAGATCATTGGATGCAAAGAAGACAGTTTCCCAGCAAGGATGTAGTTGAATTTTTCCATCCCAGTAGATCAAGTGGAGATGGTGAACTGTGGGTTGAGTCACTCCCTCCATATCATCTCTGCCTGTGCCATTTACTCAATATCAGGGTCTCTAAAACCCTTTGAAGTTTCCCATTACCCAGCTCCAATGTTCACTGTCATTGATAAGAGGGTAAAAACAATAAAAACTGACTATCTGTGTTTTGGCTTGTTATTAGATGTAGCATAATTACTTAATGATTTGGGTTTTTGGGGGGGACCACATAATTTGATGTTTTAAATGACTACTGAATTGACTTGAATACTATAAACCATATGTTGTCACTGCAGGCAGGATTTATGACACTTTCTGTTAGCCATTATATGCATTGCCTCCAATCTCTCAAGTTTTCAAAGGCTGATCACACTCAGACCTCAACTGCAATTCTTCATGTTTTGTGCAATATTGTGCAATCACACAAGCGTCCACCTATATTTTCTGCCATTGCTCCCATGCTCACTCTGTCAGCATATCAAGTTACCTGCTATTCCTTACTCATACAAAGTAGAGATGGTTTCAAGTCCATTGCACTGGTTTTGCCTTTCTGAATTTTGTTCTCTGGGATAGACAAGTGGCTTATTTCAAATCTCTTCTAAAATATAACTTTGTCATAGAGTCCATTCCTAACCATTTAACTACACAGGCCACACACACACACACACACACACACGCACACACACTTTATCTTAACCTAGTACATGCACAAGCACACACACATATACACACAAACACAAGTACATGCCCTCATACACAGGAACGTAAATACAAATATGAAGACTTTTCCTCTAGTTTTGTTCCTTATGCACTTATAAGTTATAGCATCTACTCAATAAATATCGCTTAAAGAAAGAATATGATGACATAAGTTGGCTAGCAATTTTTAAAATCTATAACATCTAGAAATTTTTGACATTCATATTTCTTGACATTCTGAGTCCATTTAAGAGTTGAAGATCTACATAAGATTAGTGAATGTTTCATAGCTATTAGACTGTTTATACTGATAATATTTTATGTTTCTAATGGATTTTTATCTAGGACAACAATATATTTAATTATAGAAATAAGGATATATTTGAATATATATTGATGTGCATTCCATATATAATATATTCAAATATATCCAATAGAGTATATATTATTATATGCATATATTTGATATATATAATAAATAATTATTAGTCATATATCATATATATGAAATTGATTTTTTTCTAGGGCTTATAATATTTGACATACAAAATAATGTTATGACATTAAAGATAAAGATAATTTTAAATTCTATTTAGTATCTTATTTGCATTGTCAGAATGTATCTCAAATGTAAATATAGACTAAGCCATTTACACAGGGAAAATCATGTTTTAATGTTGAAAAACACTTTCTATAGGAAAACTTTATTGAGAATCAATGAGTGGAATACTGTTTAATAATTGAAGAATATAAAAAGATTTGAGATAAGTGCTTGGCTCCTGGTTCTCTTATGATTTCTTTTTTTTTTTTTTGGCCAGTCCTGGGCCTTGGACTCAGGGCCTGAGCACTGTCCCTGGCTTCTTCCCGCTCAAGGCTAGCACTCTGCCACTTGAGCCACAGTGCCGCTTCTGGCCGTTTTCTGTATATGTGGTGCTGGGGAATCGAACCTAGGGCCTCGTGTATCCGAGGCAGGCACTCTTGCCACTAGGCTATATCCCCAGCCCCCTCTTATGATTTCTTAGCAGACAAATTTATCTGCAGGAAGAAGAAATCAAACTGCAGGGATGATGGCTAGCTAAAAGTAGAAGTAGCAAGTTAAACTGATCATGAATGACATCCTCCTTCCAAAAGAGACATCCGAGTGCCAGTGCACTTATGTCTATGCTGGCTGTTCATGGTGGCTCAGGCTGATAAACCTACTCCTTAGAAAGTACAGATCAGGGGCTGGGAATATGGCCTAGTGGCAAGAGTGCATGTCTCATATACATGAAGCCCTGGGTTCGATTCCCCAGCACCACATATATAGAAAATGGCCAGAAGTGGCGCTGTGGCTCAAGTGGCAGAGTGCTAGCCTTGAGCAAAAAGAATCCAGGGACAGTGCTCAGGCCCTGAGTCCAAGGCTCAGGACTGGCCAAAAAAAAAAAAGAAAGTGCAGATTAGGGAATGTCAGTTAGAGGCCAGTTTAGGAAAGGAGGTTATAAGACTATCGAAACCAGTATTTGGATGCTGTCTTGGATTTCTATTAGCTGATAGCTGGTGGAAACACAATGGTGTGTGGTTGCTAATTTCAGGTACATCAAGAAGAATCAGCAAGGATGATTGCTGCCCAACACTCCTGGGAATAAAGCAAGACTCTATCAGGAAAATAGCCATTTGGAAAAGGGGCTGGAGCACCTCTGAATACCAAACCTGTTTCATACTCAGTGCCACTAAAATAAAGTTATCTATATAGTGTTGGGGCTGAGAGACAAACAGTTTATTAAATTACCTAAGTAAAAGCCTATTTAAGCAACTGGCAGAACCTTAGCTATTTAAAGCTGAAATAGAAGAATTAATTATGAAATTAGTGTTCTCTGAGTCAGACAAGATTATATGTAAAACACTAAATAACTAACCAACTTCTACTAAAAAACCCAATAATTTCCATTATTTCCAACGTAATAATTTCCATTATCTGCAGACGTATAACGATATTGCTGATTTAGTTTCTATTTTGACAATTAACACAGTCTTTCAATGTTTAAATGCCTATTGAGTTGCCTATAACTTACTGGTACAAACCATGTTTGTCTTTTAATAACCCACAAAGAGATGACATACCAGAATAGAGTGAACAACCAGTTTGTAATTCTTATTCACTCTGAAAGTCTGTTAACGTCACTTTCTTGGTTAGAGTCATTTCTTGCATCATTGTCTACTTTTCCTTCTTAGACCAAACCCATCAAGTTACTGTAGTCTATGTTTAACCTTGTCTACAGAATATTTTGATTGTAATCACCCTTTTCCCATCTCTGATGTTTGCCTTTTCTCTCAATAGTACTCGTAATCCTCCCAAGGCATGTTTCAACACATATATCATATATTTGAACATATATAAAACATATTTTTCAGTATATATATGTCCATTATATATACACATATACATCCATCATACACACACAAACACATATACACACATATATCACTGTGTTAATTATTAATGTAGATTTGACACTGGTATCTTCCACCAGTATTTATTCTCTTTTATCAGATTCATAATATACATGCATCCATATGATACTGTTTTTGTTGGCACATGTGTTTGTATTTTGTATCTTACATCCACATATGAAAGAAAACATGTGGCCTTAGGCCTTTTTCCTTCTGAGCCTCGTTTACTTCATAATATCATTTTTAAATTTCCTTCTTTCTTTAGTCTTCCCTTGGTCCCAACCACTTCCCCATTCAGGCACAATCACAATCACACACACACACACACACACACACACATTTATACAAAAGAGTAGTAGGTGTACATGTGATAATGAAATCATTTTACTTGTGTTAGAATTTAGCCTAAGGTCAGTCTCTCTCTAGCCCCTAAGTATAGACTGAACTTAAAGCTTTTCATGGAAATATAGAATAGAAGAAATAAAGTTTTCAGGGGAAGTGCTTTGCTCAGTTCAAGTATTTATTATTACAAGTAGTATTTGTCATGAGAGTGATTTTTTTTGTCCTTTTCTCACTCACTATCGTGATTCTTAACAAATCTGGCAAAGATATATTAGTATGTATTTGTTTCTAATTTTGATTATTTAGAATTTTATAGACACAATTTTTTAGATACATTATTATGTGTGTGTGTGTGTGTGTGTGTGTGTGTGTGTGTATACCCGTACTTGGGCTTATACTCAAAGCTGTGTTCTTGCTCAGCTTTTTCAGACATATCTGTGCCTTGCCACTTGAGCCATACCTCCATTCCAGTATTTTACTAATTAATTGCAAACAAAGTCTCATGGCTTTACTTTTCTGAGGTTGGCTTTCAACTCTGATCCTCAGATCTCAGCCTTCTGAGTAGCTGGGATTACAGGTATGAGCTCCTAGTAAAAGATAATATAAAAAAAATGGAAATGGTACTGTTACATTGATATTATAGAATGTCTTTCTAATAATATCATTAGAATGAATCTTTGTAAAATGAAAACACTAGAATTTTTCGTTCTTCAGTTTGAAATGAAAAACTTGTACTTGTGTAAAGTTTGAAGATTCATATCCATGTCAATTTGCTTCCTCTAAATTCATCAGACTAAAATTAATCATAGAGTAACTATAAAGAATTTAAGTTTCTGTTTCCTCAGATACTTCAGGTTAATAGATTTCATATGCTGGAATGCTGGATCCTTTGTAGTTTATATGTAAACAGTCCAATTTCTCATTTCCTACCTGGGCTATGCATACCCATTACCAAATAAACTTTTCTTTCTTTCTAATTCCTTGAGAAGATTTTGCTGAGAGTCATAAGCATAAAAAAGTATATTTATATAAACTTAGTTGAAATTTGAAGATTTGGAAAAGCAAAGTATGTTTTCTTCAAATAGAAATCATGGTGATAGTTCAGAGGGATTTTATTTTACTTTCTAAGGGTAGGACATTTCAAATAAAAAATTTAGATTGGAGAGATCATTATAGAGAAATAAAAATAGAAACTCCCTTAGGATATTTAGCTATTAAATTTATTTTTGCACTCAGAGTGCTAGTAACATTTTATTCAAGTACTTTAATATCGTTCCTCTATGTACATAAAAAAATAATTCTCAGAGATTCTTCTGGAAGACCCAGTAGAGGTCTCTACGGGCAGGCAGGTGTGGCAGTGAATAAGGAATCCCATGGCACTCGCTTCAACAGGAGGAAATCCTTTTGTGACTTCCAATATTGGCCTTTCCTGTTAAGATTCACTACATGGAAAAACATATGTTACTACAGGACTTCTACAAAACAGATGTAAATATGTAAATTCAAATGTAAGATACTTGCAGAAATCTCTTAAAAAGATTAAATAGAAGGAGGGAATGACAGAGAAGATGTAAGGTCTAAGCTCTTAGAGAACCAGGTGTTAAATAAGATATTAAAAATCAAATTTTTATATCAAACATGACTATGTGAAAGGAAATAAAAATGGGCTAGCATTCCAACTATAAAGAGATAGGAAGGGGTGAATACAAACATTACAGATAGCCTTCTAGTCTCATGTAGCCCAATAAACATGGAGGGGAGTTGTCTGAGAAACCCTACAACGACCAGGAATAAGGTGACCTCTACTAGAGTCAGTATTGGAGCATCTCATGGAAAACATAATCTTTGTACAACTTGATAGTGAATATCAGAGCAA
The DNA here is from genome assembly GCF_023159225.1 of Perognathus longimembris pacificus. Lineage (NCBI taxonomy): Eukaryota > Metazoa > Chordata > Mammalia > Rodentia > Heteromyidae > Perognathus > Perognathus longimembris. Next base: position 110,345,134 of record NC_063162.1, read on the forward strand.
AGCCAATGGACAAATAGACCTGCAATTGGAACTCTCTAACAAACACTTTCTTGGTTGCCACATGGGTGAGTTTTATGCCACAATGTTGGTCTAATGAGAAAGGATGAGAGGGAGAGGGAGGGAGGAAGGAAGAGAGGGAAAGGGGGAGAAGGAGGGGGAGAAGAAGAGGATGGGGAAGAGGGGGAGGGGGAGGGATTAGAGAGGAGAAAGAAGAGAGAGAAGAGAGAGAGAGAGAGAGAGAGAGAGAGAGAGAGAGAGAGAGAGAGAGAGAGAGAGAGAGAGAGAGAGAGAGAGAGAGTAGAGAGGAAAGAGGAGCAAATGCTAGGAGACTGAAACTATAGTGAGGCAATGGGGAAGAACCACCTGGACCAAATAGCACATGCTCTTACAATGTCATTGGTCTTGATCATTTGGAGCAGTCTTAGGAGAAAAGAGAACACCAAAACAAAAACAAAATTAGGAAACAAAATTGTGCTGACACAAACACACAGCACTTCTGAAGTTGCAGGAGCCGGAAGCCTCAGGAGAAAGTTCTGGTTAGTGCATCTTCATGGTTGCAGCAGGATTTTATGGAAAAAAATATTTCAAGATTATTTTTTTAGGAAGTTGCACCTTTTGAACATTGTAAAGTTTAACACTGTATTGATGTGAAATGGCTATTTAAAATTATGTTCTTATCCAGGCACCAGTACTCAGGAGACTGAGATCTGAGGTTCTAAATCAACCTGGGTGGGAAAATCGACATGACACATCCAATCAACAACTAAAAAGCCAGAAGTGGAGCTGTGGCTCAGGTGGTAGAGTGCTTGTTAGTATTATGCAGAAAACTTAAGGACAGTGCCTAGGCACCAAGTTCAAGCCCCAGGAATGGCATACACTTAAAAAATGAAAAATGAAAAATAAAATAGGGTTGTTGATTTTTCCAGGCCAGGCTAAAACCCAGTCTGTTCATCCCCTATGAAGAATTATGCTGATCGCACTTCTATGTTTTCAGCATTCAGTTGTGTACTGTATTAAATGCGGTCTCTCATTTTTAGCCTACCACCAAAGCCTTCAATTACAGGATACAGATAAATCACAGCTTGGACTTAGATTACAATTTAATATGTCTTTTCTTCTATTACAAAATTCGAAATTGTTATTGAAATGACCAGAGCAGACCTTTGGTCAAAAGTTCAAGATAATATGAGGCATTCATTTATTCATTCATTGAATTCAAATAAACTTGAATAAATAAAAGTGCTTAGAGTCAACGGACTCTTGGGAACAATAATGAATTTAAGAAGACATTTACTTGGAATAATGAGCTACTTTCATGAACTCATTTAGAGTAAGAGCAGGTTATTCTTTCAAAAGCTAACCCCGTCCCTATATTCAGTCCACTGTATTAAAATATAGTGACATTAAGATGAATTCCACTCATAAGTATATATGTTGAAATGAGAACCCTGTGTACAATTATTTAAAGAAAATAAAATTGATTAAAATACCATTTTATAATTCACAACCTATGGGATGTACTTACTTAAGTGAAGCTCAAAGATTTTAGTATTTTCATAGAACTGTGAAAACATTGCTAAAATTTGTTTAACACATTCTTTGTAATCCTTAAAGTAGTCTTACCAATTAATGGTATGATTTACTATTTCTTTTATTCTTTTGCAAAAGTACTGTTGATTTGCAGATGAACAAGTAAGACCATCATTAGGGTTAAATGTTCTTACCTGCCTGAATAGTAAGACATTCCAGGATCATCCAATTCATTTCATCCAGAGAACATCCAAGAAAACTTCTCCTGGCTTTGGAGGTGGTTATCTACATCTCTTTGAAGATGATACTTTTGACAATATTTCCTTTCATTGGTTAACAGAAAGTCATAAACATCTCTCATCTACATTCGATTAACTGGGATGTGCTCTTTAATTTCTGCTTGTGAAATTTGGACTTACAATTTTGTGAAAATATTCTACAGCATTTTCTTTTCTTTCTAATATAATACTGTGTTTTCTTATTCCTAACAAAATGCAAATGTATGTTGAAGTTTAGAAAATTCATATATAAGAAATAAAACTAATTTTGCAAGGTGGACATTAGAGCTGTTATTTCTGTAATATTGAATCTCTTTGTATCTTTGTATTTAACCTTCTACTTTTTTACCATTGAATAGTGTTGCTATTAATTTACTAAACTAAATTTTTTGGCTTGTAAATAACAGCTTATTGTTTGAAATAGAAAACACCCTAACTCCTCTATGAGGATTTGTCTGACTAGATGCTCAGGGATGGTTTTTTGTTTATTTTTGTTATTATTTTCAGAAAAAAATCAAATAAAACAAGAAAAGCAGTATTGTAATTAACAGTATATGAAATTGACTTTAGCTGTAACTGTCATACATATGTATATATCCACATACATATCCACACATATATAAATATGCACATACCTTTACATGTCCATGAACATATATCATGCATATATGTTCATATGAATGTGTGTAAATGGAAAATATGGCTTAATGATCAATTATGAGGTAATAAATGTTAGTAAAATATTGAAACCGATTATATATTATGTTTTTAAAATTGAGACATTTTTACTTAAGGGTTAAGAACAAGGGGCTTATATCTAATGTGAAGTTAGAGATTAGTGATTTTAATTTTTCCTTGTGTATCTCTCTAGAAAATGTTCAATAAAGTACCAACCACATGGGTAAAAAAAATCACTGCAGTGCTGTAGAATATCTTCACTTTGTGGATTATGGCAATCTCCTCTGCTAGTTTTCTTTCTTGTGAAGCAATTGCTTATTATTTAAATGTCCTTTTCCATGTAATAGTTTTTTAATATTAGAGATAATTCTCATATTTCTATGTAGCTATGCAAATTTAGCTAAGTGTATATTAATATGCCTTCGCTTTAAAGTTAAATACTTTGCTTCTTCACATGTGATTTTAAATGTAGTCTGGATGTCATTAAGAGGCATGCCTACTGGAAGCATATTTATGAGGGGGAAGGAATTTTATTTCCTCGACTACAATGCAAACCAAGATCTTGATGAGAATCAAAGAGTTGGCATCTTCAAATTATCTGGAGAAGTTCCAGTGGAAATGGTAAAGAAGGATAAATCTTAAAAAATAACAGAATGAAAAATAGGTCACTTGCTTTCTGTCTTCATGGTTTATGCTCTCATTTTGTGTTATTTCATATCCCAAGGGAAATGATCAAAGCTTGTTTGTAATGGACAAACTAAGTGTCTGTTAAAAAGTGAGAAATTGGGCTGGGGATATGTCCTAGTGGCAAGAGAGCTTGCCTCGTATACATGAGGCCCTGGGTTCAATTTCCCAGCACCACATATACAGAAAACGACCAGAAGTGGCGCTGTGGCTCAAGTGGCAGAGTGCTAGCCTTGAGCAAAAGGAAGCCAGGGACAGTGCTCAGGCCCTGAGTCCAAGCCCAGGACTGGCAAAAAAATAAAAGAAAAAAAAAGTGAGAAATATTCTATGACATTCAGAAAGAATGGTTAATTTGTGGCTGTTTTCATATCTGGTTTATATTTTATCATGGATGTATTCTAGTTTGTATGATGCAAAAATTAAAGCATTTTATGTAAAACTAGGAGGGAGAAATAGGATTTATAAGTCTAAGTGAAAAGTACAACCAGATCTAGGATTTATTCTCTTTTATGTAAGTTTATTTTTTCAAGGAATAAGACACATATAAGTTTTACAGAAATCAATTTTAATCTCACACATAAGACCTCTTTTAAATTTTAAGGTTGGCTAAGTTCTCAATGCACATTGAATAACTATTTAAAATCAACTTCTAAGAAAAGGAGACATGTTTAGACTCAGTTACATAGGATTTGTAGTACAGGTGGACAGACACATCTACAGTCTGTCTTCCTGATCAAAGGAAAATATTGTATTTTACTAAAGTGATTCTATACAAACTGCTGTCAATTTTGATTTTTTACTGCATATTATTTCATACTGGAACTACTTTGAGTCATCTTATACAGTGGTGTACTACTTGGCATTCCAGCTAATTCCTAAAATGTAATTAGATATACAGTAAAGATGTAAGATTTGCTAGGATTCTACAAGTATTATGGTGTGTGCAGGGTTTATAAATCTCTTCAGAACATCAAAAAGAGAAATAAATATGCAAGTGCAGTAACATTATGTCCAATGCTCCAGCCTCTAATTCCACATATGTAAAATTTTCCACTAAAACAGTGAATTTTGTGCAAAATAGATAAAATTAAAAGCCTACTTAGTATGGGTTGAAAAATTTAAATTCATTCTTTCCTTCTTTTTGTTTTACTAGGTTCCCTCTTCATTTCTTCTGGAAATAGCACTCAGACTTGGAAATGTTCATTTCTCATCCACATGCTCTAGTGGGGACAGGGTCCCCAAATTTAGGTAGAACCTCAACTTTAAAAGCAGAACCTTAATTTAAGGCTGGCCAACTGTAAAGGTATCTTATCTTTCAACCCACAGGTATTGTCACAGGCATCAGACAGAAGCTTGAACTTTTATACAAAAGCAGTGAGAAAGGGAACCCATACTTACTACAGAATGACTACCTGGACTGATATGCTGGGATCTGTCAACAGCCATATGCTCCTAGGGTAGGAAATAAGTCTGCCTGCAGAAGGGAGGAATGAGGCCAGAGAAATGGGGAGAAAATTACCAGATGAACAGATGGATTAGAACCAGAAGATACCAGCTAAACTTTGGATTCCTAGATAAATATAGCAATAAATATCTTTGTTTTTCTTGCATAATCTAGTTTGGCTTGATTTCTCTATTTTGCAACAGACACAGTCCTTGCAAACCCAACAAAGTAAAAGCCTGAGAAACTGAGAGCAGTGCATAGTAACCTACTCTACTGGTAATTAAAGTTCATAGTAAAGTCACAGGAAACACATTGAAATGGGTTGTTGTAAAACAACTGAAGACACACAAATGATCAGAAGATTGCATTGGGTGAGGGGTTGTGTATGTAACATCAAATTAATTTTCTCTGTGGATTTGTGGGCTCTGGTCACATGTGTATTCATAGTGGTGACTGAGAAAATTACTACATAATAATGGAGAAAAAAACCTGAATATTTATCAAATAATGTAAAATGTGTTTTTATTTGGGGTAAAACCAAGAAATAAGTGCAAAAAAATTACATGTTCACATACTAAATGTGTGTTGTTTAGATGTGAAATTTATATGATAAACAATTGCAATCAAAAAGGAAAAATAAGAATAAAACATAAGTGAGTACATAAAAGTTCTATAGATAGTAAAGGATACACAGTCCTATAAAAGAATGAAGATTATTGAAGTCAGTGCATTTCAACATGCAAACATTAGAACATTGTGTAAGTGAAATGATAAAAAATAAACTCACAATAATATAGTAAATATTACTGAGTAAGTGATGAGGAGCTAAAGAAATACTGTGACTAATAAATGTAAATATGTTTACAAACATTCCATGTTTTAGAATTTTTGTTATGAACGCAAAATAAGATCTGACAAACTCAAGAAATTACACTACACTACTCATGTGAAAGATGGTCTCTAGTGATCTACATTTTTTAGTATGATCAATGTTATATGTTACACAAAGTTGTCCTTTTGAACAACTTGCATCTGATCAATAAAATATGGTCATGATAAGGCTATGTAATTGCTATGGTTTGGTTTCAAAAGACTGAGACTTCTCTCTTGTCACCCAACCCCAAGGAATTGATGGTTTGCACATTTTGATGATATAATCTGCCAGACTAAACAAATGAATGATGCCAAGAACCAAGGGTTATTTCCAGCCAATCCAAAGGGAGGACCCGTGGCTACCTACAAACATAAAGGGGCAGAAAAGTTGAGCCTTCAGGTCAGATTGCAGAAAAAAAGAGTCCACCTCATCATTTCTGTCTTCTGAGAAACTATGAAAACCGACTTAGACTGTCTTTTCTTTATTGACCCACAGAAATTGAGAGATTTATCAGATTTGGGGGGGGGGTGGGAAGAGGAGTAACAGAAACAGTGGGGCAAAGGGTAAAACAATTCAACAGTGATACTCACTAGACAATATATTGGACATGAAGTTTACAACCTGGTGATGAGAAGAGCTGGGAGGGGAATAGTGGGAGAAGATAAGGGAGGAGGTAAACATTGTTCAAAAGGAAATCTACTCATCACATGACTATGTTACTGTAATCCCCCTATATATCACTTTCAAAATAAAATTTAAATTTAAAAAATTCAAACAAAACATCTCCCAAAAAAGACAAAATGAAACAAAACATTTCTTTGTTGCTTCTACATTTTTGTAGTCTTCAGAATTCACTCTACTGTTTCTATTTTTGCTGTTATTACTATCAGCTACTAACAGGCAATAAGCATGCACTGAAACAGTTTTCTATTTTTAACTTTGTTTATCATAGACCACTGATGTCTTTAGTTTTTATCAAAAGTGATAAACTTACTAGTACCTTATTTTCCAGGGAAGAAAGCTGACAGATAAATCATTTATTTCACATCACATACATCAACTAAATGGGGAAACTATATTAAGATGAAACCATCCTTGTAAAAACCACCATCAGCCCTTCCAAAGGCACAGCAACCCATTCTGCACATTCCAGGGGCAGAGACAGGCTGTCATTTCTTGGCTAATGTCAGAAATATCATGATTCCTGGAGAAGATTCTTGTCTCCTGAACAGTGCACCTGCATCATACAATTATTGCTATGAAAAAATATCTGTAACTCAACTGTAGATGCTCTCTTGCAGTAACTTTTATAAACAGTATTCAACACAGTAATTAATTCCAACACTAAATGTTTTATGGAACATATAAAATCATATTATGTTTGTAAATTGAATAGAAATGTGAATATATTCTTAAATGTGTATTTCTATAAAGGAACTTTAAATGATGTGATTCCAATAAAAGACAGTGAAGTACTGATGTTTTCCTCCTGAGCTTCAGAATCAGTGATTAATGTTTCATTATCTAGAGTACATCATGCCATCTGGTGTACAGACTGGGTGCTGCTATGAATTCTGGGACAGTCAACAAACAAGCCAAGAAACTTAGTCTCAGAATCCTGTAAATTCTGTGCATTTCATTTACATAATGCAATTGAAAGACTATTGAAAATCTTTTACTCAGGCAAAGAATGGAAAGTTACAGTCATGTTTAATAACAGACATGTGGGTAATTATCTGTAGCCAGAATACTGTGCATTGATTATTTCCCTTCTTCCCTCTACCTCCTATTCTCTCAAACAAAGATATTTATAGTGTCATCTTAAAATCTTCACCACTAATCAGATTGTCTAGGTTTTGTTCAACTGATCAACCAGAATACAACAAAGAAAACGCTTGAAACATTATGAGTAGGAAAAAAAACCATATTAAGCAAAGTGAGTCAGTCCCAAAGAAACATTCATTCCATGGTTTCCCTCATTGGTAATAATTAGTAGATGTCTAGGATATTTCTAGCAGATATCCCATAAAATGATGCTAAGTGAAATTATTTTAGTATTCCATCTCAAGCTATCAAGTGAGTGGTATAAGATCCTTCACGTAAAACATGAAGGACAGTACTTACCACATAGAAAGAATGTAAAGATTGTACTGAAAATGTGTCTCAAGGCACTGGATACGTGGGGCTGGGGAAGGAAAACTCCTGCCAGTTATTTCAGAACCAGTCCTTAAACATCTTTAGAGTCTAATTGATTTCCTAGAAAGGGCCTCATTGTGAAACAGGCTTCAATGGCTGCTGTGAAATGCAAGCCAAGCTTTATTATGAAAACAAGGGGAATAGTTTTAATAAATAGTGACCTCCAAATCTCTGAAAGTGTTTCTATTTAAGTGTACATTTGAATTGAATTCATCAGTCATTAATGATGATGTGCTGCCTATTTAGCTATAGTTGGATTCCTGATGAGTAACAACCAACTATATAACATCTCTGCACTCTGGATCTTGCTTAAAACAAATAATGGAAGAACAATACTGAAAAAATAAAAACCTGGGAGTCATTCATTTCCTGGGAAATAAAACAAGACAATACAGGGAGGGAGGGAGGGAGGAAGGGAGGGAGGAAGGGAGGGAGGGAGGGAGGGAGGGAGGGAGGGAGGGAGGGAGAGAGAGACAGAGACAGAGACAGAGACAGAGACAGAGAATAAATAAATTCACTTCTCAATGCAGAGAAAATCTGTAAATGTCTTTAAGCACTCTATAACTTTATTTAATATTATTCTGCTAGAATAACCTTTTCTTTTCCTTTGGTGGCAGCAAGTGTATTTCTCTATAAACATCTTTGGTTCAGAAAACCTTTTAAAGCCTAATAAAATACTTGAGCTCTTAAATTCAAGCATGAGAATAATTTAAAAAGGGATAGAAAATGAAAGCAGTGTTGAAGTTTAGGGAGAAAATATAGACAAAGAAGAAGTTAAGGTGCTGAAAAAGTGTATGTTCCTAATTTTCAGGTCTGTTCAGAACTAGTTGACTATTTGGCACCTTCAGTTTGGGAAACTAACATTTGCTTTGCTGTCTTAGTCTATATAATAAAGTTGAGTCACAAGTTGAATCCTTGCATTCAGGTGTTCGTTTTCTGTCTTTGTTTTCTTTCCTCTCTTTCTTTCTTTTTTTCTTTTTTTTTTTTTGTTTTGTTTTTTGCCAGTCCTGGGACTTGAACTCAGGGCCTCAGCACTGTCCCTGGCTTTTTTGCTTAAGGCTAGCTAGCATTCTACCACTTGAGCCACAGTGCCACTTCTGGCTTTTTCTAGATATGTGGTGCTGAGGAATCAAACCCAGAGCTTCATGTATACAAGGCAAGCACTTTACCACTATGCCATAGTCCCAGCCCCTCAGGTGTTCTTTTTCTTTTTAGAATTTCTTAGACTTTCTGGCGTCCTGTTGGTTTTCTTGCAGAAATAACTTTCTCAATGTTTCCTACCTATTGGATTCTTACTATCAAAAACAATTCTATTTTGGAGTTAACTGTTGGCTAATTGGAAATTACTTTACTTCTTTATGGAAGGTAGAGTCTCACTTTTTTTTTTTTCTGCTTGAATGGTATCAGTTATGATCATCTGATTTCAGCTTACTGGGTAGATAAAATTACAACTGTGAGCCACCACAACTGGATCCAGGAAGTCTTCACATTTTGTGACTTGATGTTTTGTGTAATGTAAGATTTATGTTTGTGCCGATAAAAACTAGAGCATATACCACATATCAAAACATAAACTTGATATGAAAACAGTAAGCAATGTTTGTTCCAATTCCTTTTCTTCTTAGGTTAATGCCGTTTAAAAATGGTTAAATATAGACACTGAATGATCAAGGAAGTTTTAATTTTTGAAGTTCAATAGCCATAAGGCTAGCTTTGTGGTTTAATATAAATTTTCTTCAAAAAACAACCTCTATGAAAACATAAAATTTGTTTATTAAAGATAAGACATGTGAGCTATAATATATAATAAGTGAAATAAACTTTTAACAAGATAAAATAAATCAAAGCTTAGTTGTAAGGAGCGAAAACATTCTTGAATTATACTGTGTGTGCGTGTGTGCGTGTGTGTGTGTGTTCTGTTATGTACTTTCACACTATGTGAGTGAAGTTGTCACAAATTGAAGTGTATGTTCCCCTTGGTATTCTCTTCCAGCCTCTGTATGTGTCTGACATATGTTTATACTCAGTGGGAGCATACTGGGAAAGTAAGTGGCTTACTCAAAAGAAAATATTCTGAATATAGAGACATCAATTTAAAAAAATAGGTCTGCTAAACTTTGAAAGTTGTTTTAAAGTTCAAAATTACTACTACTCATAAATTGTCCCAAATTTACCCAATAAAAATGGTGAAATGTTTTCTTTTTTCCTCCTTTAATTTAATGTGTTTACTTTTTTAGTTTTTATGGTGGTACTAGCTTTGTACTCAAGGCAATGCTAGGCAAGCTCTATAGCACTTGAGCTACATCCCCAGCCCTTTCTGCTTTCGTTATTTTTTTTTACACTGTAGTGGCTGCAGCTGGTAAGAGACATGGGCAAGATCACATTAAACATTTTATTGGTCAAGATACGATGCCACATCTGTGCTATGGATAACCTCAAGCCACAATCCTCCTAATTTCAGACTCGCAAGTAGTTGAACATGTAGGTATGATAAAGCAGATTGTGTTTAATTTTTTAAGATACAGCTGGACATGGTGACACACACCTATAATCCTAATAATCCTAGCACTTTTGAAGTAGAGGGTAGAGGATTGATCATTTGAGATCAGCTACATTGTTAGGTCTATGTCAAAGCTTAAAAAATATCATTTTTTAAATAGAATAGGGTGATAGTGGTTTTAGTAACAATCATGATCCATGTCACACATTGAAAGTTTTGAGGCATTTTAGAAGATGTGGAAAATATGTGGCCAATTCAAAATTTGATTCTAAGAATGAGGAACAATATCTTAAAGATAAAATTAATTGATATATTAGCAACTCATCTCTGCAGCTTGATTCCTTAAATCCTTTTTGTTATTACAATAGTTATCAGTCACTGCTAGAGATAAGTGAATCAAGTTTTGTACTTCATAAGTTCACCAGTGTAATGAAAAGGTGTAAGATATATACATCCATAAACCATAGTTTATTGTGTTTTCATGAACTTTAACCTGGTACTGAGTTTTCCCATTGTTAACACAATCTCAAAATATTCAGTCCTTCATCTCTTGTGTCAGACCTCCCACTGAGTGGGACAGCAACAATGAATTCTCAGTGATCCTTTTAGTTTCTTCCTTTAGTCCTGTGAACTTGCAGGATTCACATGTGCAGGTCTAGAAAGAGACACAAATTTCTAAGAGCTATTTATTAATAGCTTAACTATTGATGCCTGACATTTATGCTGAATAAAACAAGGATTAGTTGTCACTGAATAAAAATCCCTGATATGAAGTGAGAAATAGGAAACTAAGTATATGAATTAGTCTCATCAAAATAACATTTGAATCATTTAGTCTTGCAAGGAATAAACACTGGAAGCCAAAACTATGGGATTTTTTTTGGATGGCATCTGTAAATCACAACTGAAAAATTTGCATTTCTTATTCAATTTCTGATTTATGACTCTGTAAAACTTACCTACACCCCATGACTTACTTTTTCACTATCAAGTAGAAGTAGTATGTATATGTTTGTGTGTGAACCAAGAATATGTACGAATGTAAGCACTGTTTATTATTTATAGTAAACGAGGGTATCACCACACACACAAAGTTTCAATTTTCTTCAAATTGCATTATAAAAATAAGGATCTTGTGGGCTGGGAATATGGCCTAGTGGTAGAGTGCTTGCCTAGCATACATGAAGCCCCAGCAGCACATATATAGAAAAATCCAGAAGGGGTACTGTGGCTCAAGTGGTAGAATGCTAGCCTTGAGCAAAAAGATGCCAGGGACCGTGCTCAGAACCTAAGTCTAAACCCCAGGACTGGCAAAATAAATAAATAAATAAATAAATAAATAAATAAAGCTCTTTTTGCTTAAGTCTAGCACTCTATTACTTGAGCCACTGCTTTTTTTGTGATTAATTTAAAAATAATATTAAGTGAAGTAAGCTAAACCCAAAGAAACACAGGCTCCATGGTTTCCCTTATTTGTAATAATTAGTATATGTCTAGGATAATCCTAGCAGAGGATAACAATATCTCAATATCTATGTACATATACCATATAAAATGATGCTAATTTAAAAGAACTCCAAGATATGGAAACAAGATTTTTTTGTTTATTTTTTAATGTACTATGTGAAGTTATTTCCTTTTCCTTTCATTCCCCCTCCCCCCTTTGATTTATCCTCTGTCATAACTGTTTTTTATTTTGGTACCCTGTGTCTTGTATATATGTTTATCTGGTTTGGGGAAGGGAAGGAGAATAACAAAATGGTGAGACAAATGACAAAGGGTGAACCAATGCAACAACTCACAAGACACTATGTTGGAAATGAACTTTACAACTTGGTGAGAAGGAATGGAGAGGAGAGGGAACGTGGGAGAAAATGAGGGAGGGGTAAATTTTTGACAATAAATGGACTTATTACTTTACTTAGATAAATGTAATTCCTCTGACACGACCCTTACAATTAATTTAAATTGAAAAAAATGCATCCCTAGGACTTTCTTGCCCAGGCTGGCTTCCTCAATTCTATGCCTCTATCAGAAAGGAGGACACTGCCCCATTCATAAGAAAATGGAAGGACTTGAAAAAAATCATACTAAGTTAGCCAGATCCAAAGAAACATGGACGCTATGGTTTCCCTCATAGGGAATAATTAGTACGCGTTTAGGTTAGTCATAGCAGAAGATCACAATAGTCCAATAGCTATGACCATATGAACACATAAGATGATGAACTCCACGCTATGGAAAAAAGTTTTATACCACTGTTGTACTTATTTTCAACATGCCATGTGAAACAGACCTTTTTTTTCTTTTTTCTCTCATATTCCCATTTACCCCTGCTGTCACTGTATCTGATCTTAGTACCCTGGATAATGTATATATTTGTATTAGAACTAGGAAAGGAAAAGGGAATACCAAAGGGAGAGACAAAGGATAAAAAGATAAGCCATTCCAAGAGCAATACTTACAAAACCATTTGGTGTAAACAATTGTACAACACATGGAGGGGGAGGTGGGAAATGAGGGAGGAGGTAACAAGTTGGATAAGAAATGTACTCACTGCCTTACATATGAAACTGTAACCCCTCTTGTAGTTCACTTTGGCAATAAAGAAAAAAGTATGATCCTCAGTTCTCAGTCTTCTGAGCAGTTGGGATTACAGGTATAAGCCAAAGGTGTCAGGTTCTCCACTGTTCATTTTTATAGCTAGCTGTCATTTCCACAAGGTACCTGTGCTACAAAACATCATTCACCTAAACACTTTCCTGCAACCTGTTCTGGCACACAGAAACAGTCTGTGTTCTGCACGTTTGAATGAGGCTTCGTTTGCATTTGGTTCTGATTATGTCCCCAGGTTAGCTCATCTATGTTAGAAGATTAAGCATTTCTCTTTAGAAATGATTGCATCAATTTGTTTGATAAAAAAGGTCTCTGCCATAAGCTTACTTGGATTTTCTTAGGAAGAACTCATGCATTTCTAATTTAAGCTGGCATGAGACTGGGGAAAAAGTATATTTATTTTTTATTCATTGATTTCAGAATTTTTACAAGAGTCATGCATGAAATAGTTCCATATGCCACCATACAAAATAATAGGGTCATATCAAGTTACTCTGCTGCTCAGGGATGGTGATCTTATATTAGACATCCTTTTCTAAAGCCAGTAAGAAAAAAAGGACATAATATTGAGTAATTAGTGGTTTTCTTTTATCACTTTTGTCAAGCATATAGTTAGTCTCTAAGAATATAAGTACTTTAATACGATAAAAGTGATAATTACAAACTTCTGCAGATAATTCTTGTGTCTACTTCTGGAACTGCCAATGACAGGACATAGGTTTTTAGAAGGCTTAACCTTTAAGTCTTAACAATTTTATTAAGCACTTATCATAGATTTAGTACTGTACCTAGAAATATTGTTGAAATAAGGATGGATAAATTCATAATCAAATGCCTTTGTGCTAAAATAATACTAGGTGTTTGTTTTCTGTATGGTATAATTTATCATTGAATAGAGAATTCTAAAACTTGACCTATAAGTAATAACAAAGGAGAATGATATCTCTGATATTTCGTTTCTTCTCTTTCTTTCTTTCTTTTTTTTTTTTTTTTTTTGGCCAGTCCTGGGGCTTGGACTCAGGGCCTGAGCACTGTCCCTGGCACAGTGTCCCTGGCACTTCCAAGGCTAGCACTCTGCCACTTGAGCCACAGCGCCACTTCTGGCCATTTTCTGTATATGTGGTGCTGGGTAACCGAACCCAGGGCCTCATGTATATGAGGCAAGCACTGTTGCCACTAGGCCATATCCCCAGCCCTGATATTTCTTTTTGACAGTAGGATTTTTATTAAAATCTCAATGAAGGGGCTGATTGAGTCATTAGATTTTTTAAATTCAGTGTTCTTTGAGTAATGGAATGTACAAATTTAAGGCAATTTATCATCTCAGTTTTGTGGGTACCAGTTTACATTTGGCTTAAAATTCCTCACATAATGTTATCTATTATATAATCCTTACTCAATATTAATAACTTAGTACCAAGTGTGAAAAGTAACATGTAAATTTATTGATTTTGTTCTTTAGATTAAGTATCCATCCTCTAACTTGAGCCACCTGTATCTTAATAAGACATTATATATCTTAATATATTATATATCATTTATTTGAATTTCAGGAATTCAAGCATTCAATGTTCCATAAATATTAGTAAAATGAGTCAAAACTTTATTATAATATGACTTCTTTGTGAAATGAGGAGAAAAAAAATTATTATTTTGTAATACAGACTGTTCTAGATTTGACTGATCAAACTTACTCAGTTTCCCTGGAAGGACCTAGTGAGAGATATGTTAAAGTATAAAAAATAACTTGAATTATTTGTATTTAACTTTAGTGTGAGTATTTGCTACTGGAAACACTTAAAAAATCTCTGTGATCAATTTCTCTCTCTTTCTTTCCTTCCTTCCTCCCTCCCTCCCTCCCTCCCTCCCTCCCTCCCTCCCTCCCTCCCTCCCTCCCTCCCTCCCTCCCTCCCTCCCTCCCTCCTTCCTTCCTTCCTTCCTTCCTTCCTTCCTTCCTTCCTTCCTTCCTTCCTTCCTTCCTTCCTCTCTCATTTTCTGGAAGTACTGCAGTTTGTTCTCAGGGCTAGTCAAACAATGTACAGTTTTGGCCATGCCCCATTCCTTTTAAATTAATTTCCACATGGGATCTTTTATTTCTGCCCCAGCCAGCCTCCAACCACCATCCTTTTCCAGATGTTTTTCACGCAGTTGTGTTACAGGTGGAAACAGTCACACCTGGGGTTTTTGTTGAGATGAAACTCTGCTTTATTTTTGCATTCAATATCTTTGATCAGCAATCTATACATCTGACTCCTAAGTTGCTGGAGTTAAAGGCCTGGGGCATCATGCCTGACTTCCCTAACTATTGAGTTTTTTATTCCTTTGATCTGGAGTCCCAGGGTGTGCTGTGACCACTCCCAGATTTTTAACTGTAAATCTGCATGATTTGAGAAGTGAAAATGAGAACAGAATTAACAATGGAAGGAGCCAATTCCTTATTTTCATTTCAATTAAGTTAGTGAAGCAAAGACTGAAGTCCAGATTTCGGTTTAAGAAACCCATATTCAGACACCCTGAGGAGTCACATCTATGCAGTTTATGTTTCCTTTGTATTTTCATTCTTTCTTTGATTCATATTTGTTTTTTTGCTTCATTACTACCCTAAAATAAAAATTCAAGTATCTCCTTGCCTGGCATTATTGACTATTTCCAAATCTTTCAAGTTGTTACAAAGGATAATATGACAGTTTAGTACAGTTTAGACAAAGACTCATCCTGTGTTAGTTATATTCTTGGCTTTTCTGAAAATGCCATTGAATGTTACAACTTAAACTTGATTAACTTTGCCATTCTGACTAAAGTACTGTCTACGTATGTGTAAAATACTGTGGTGTTACAATTAGTATATACTAAGAAGTGAATCAGAGTTATGCATACTACTGGGAGGGAAGAAGCAAATGGGGAGAGTGGGAGGAAGGTGAATATGGTATACATTCTTTATGTACATGTGTGAAAATGGAACAAAGGTGTGTTTGTTAAGATTGATTTTGGGGGCTGGGGATATAGCCTAGTGGCAAGAGTGCCTGCCTCGGATACACGAGGCCCTAGGTTCGATTCCCCAGCACCACATATACAGAAAACGGCCAGAAGCGGCGCTGTGGCTCAAGTGGCAGAGTGCTAGCCTTGAGCCGGAAGAAGCCAGGGACAGTGCTCAGGCCCTGAGTCCAAGGCCCACGATTGGCCAAAAAAAAAAAAAAAAAAAAACAACCAAAAAAACAACAACAACAACAACAACAAAAAAAAGATTGATTTTGGAAGGGAGGATGAGGGAAAGTATTGGAGGGGTGAACCTGATTATGGTATTTTGTATATACATATGTGGACACATCAAAAAGAAACAACTCTTATGCAACTGATTTACCATAAGAAAAACATGGGAGCAAAACCTTTCTTTTTTTTCCTCAAATTTTTATTATCAAACTGATGTACAGAGAGGTTGCAGTTTCATACATTAGGCATTGGATACATTTCTTGTACTGTTTGTTACCTTGTTCCTCATACCTCCCTTCCTCCTCCCCCTTTCCCTTCCCCACCCCTGAGGTGTTCAGTTCACTTACACCAAACAGTTTTGCAAGTATTACTTCTGTAGTTGTTTGTCTTTTTTTTTACCCTGTGTCTCTCAATTTTGGTATTCCCTTTCAATTTCCTAGTTCCAATGCCAGTATACACAGTTTCCAATATACTCAGATAAGATTACAGAGATAGTGTAGGTACAACCACAGGAAGGTGATACAAGAACATCATCAATAATAGAAGCTACAGATACACATGGGACATTGAAAGTAGTTTCAACTGTGATATAACAATTTTTTCCATAACATGGAGTTCATTTCACTTAGCATCATCTTATGTGTTCATAAGGGTATAGCTATTGGGCCTTGTGATGCTCTGCTATGGCTTGCCTAAACCTGTATTAATTATTCCCAATAAGGGAGACCATAGAGTCCATGTTTCTTTGGGTCTGGCTCACTTCACTTATTTTTTGAACATTTTTCCACTGGAGAGTTCTATCTTCTATATCTAAACCATCTAAACATTTTAATATTGTTCATCATATGAAACTTGTTTTCACAATTGCACTCTCTTAGATTTTCTTTTCTTCTTGAATTCTTCTAATCTTGACTGACACTTTAGGATACCTCTACATTATTTTAAACTGAGGGATTAAATGATCTTGTTTTCACCTGTTGTGTTTGGAAATTATTTTTGTCTCTAATTATCTGATATATTTAATGTTATCCATGTGCCGGTGGCTCATGCCTGTAATCCTACCCAATCAGGAGGCTGAGATCTGATGTTTGTAGTTCAAAGCTGGCTTGGGCATGAAAGTCCCCATGAGACTCTTCCCTCCAAAAAAAAAAAGACTCAAAAAATCCAGAAGTGATGCTGTGGCTCAAGTGGTAGAGCTCTTGCTTGAGCACAAAGAGGCTTAGGGACAGCAGCCAAGCCCTGATTTCAAGTCCCAGGACTGGAAAAAAAAAAAAAAAAAAAGAAGAAGAATGTTAAAAATCAAGTATATAAATCAAGTTAGAATAAAAATCTTAGAGTGGTATAACTATTGTATTGTTTTTAAGAAAGTGTGGGCAATTATCCAATATGAATTACTCTCATAGGTTGAAGTGAATCAGAGGTTCTATATTATGTAATATATGTCCAGTAGTGAAGAAAGAGTTTAAACTTGATGGGAGGATACTGACTAATGTTTAAACAGAAAGTAGATATCAACTTCTGACAATACTTTGGTTTCATATTTCATAAGAACAGTATATACAAACAAAATATGACTCAGACATGCACTTAAATTATGAAGGCAGAACACTCTTTTCTCTTGAAATCATTTATATTGTAACAACACTTGGTTTGTGTCAAATCTTGGTTCTATATAAATGTTTATGTCATAAGTGCAAACAAAGGCTTAGGTCTTTTCTTAAAATTAGTGTTGAAGTTGAGAGTACTTGACCGCTTAGTTTCTGGACAAAAAGAACATTCTCTGGTACCTCCACTCTTATTTCCAAGAATGGCAGTCTTAATGGCTGCTCACCAAGCTATTTCCAGAAAGGGTTGCCTGGTCAGGGAATCATTGAAAGCTGGCAAGACACTTAAATTCTTTGGCTGGTCATCCTTGAGAGGAAGATTATTAAACAGATGTACAGGAAAGCTTTTGTTTACATTTGATGACAGCAGTTCAAGTGGAGAAACCAGAATTCAGACTTTTCTTCCACTTCCACAAAAACCTAATATTGTTTAATGAAACAATTTTATTTTTCCCTGTGCAACTATAAATAATATAAGATATACACAAAATAATATCATATATTTATTAAATGAAATACAAGCTTTCTTTATAACAGCTATTTTCTTACATTGTTACTACTCTATATGTCTCCCTCTCCATCTTATTCAACCATGAGAAATGTATTCTGATAAATACTCGCAAGCTTGAAAATGTTTGATTTATGTCACTGAATTAAGTATTTGGATAAAAAGCAAAAGCAAATATAAAACAAATATTGCTTTCCTTTTTTTTTCTTTTTGGTTAGTCATGGGGCTTGAACTTAGGGCTTGGGCACTGTTCTTGAGTTTTTTTTGCTCAAGGATAGCACTCTACCACATTAAGGCACAGCTTTACCTCTGTTTTTTTAGCTAGTTAATTGGAGATAAGAGTCCTAATAGGTTTTCTGCCTGCACTGGCTTCAAATGTCAATCCTCAGATCTCAGCCTCATGAGAAGTTAGGATGGCATGCCTGAGCCACCATATCTACCCAGTATTGAATTTTTTGTTGTCATTTCTATTTCTACAATAGAAATCAAGATTTTGTTGTAACTGAGTCACATGGGAAGTAATTAATTGCCTGGGTGTCTCTGGATCTTATTCTTCTGGCAGAAATATGTTATTTTATAATTGAAATAAAAAAGACTCACAAACATGGTGTGGTGTAGAAGTAGAAATAAATTGACTCTAGAGTAGCTTCCTATAATGTGTTTCAGAAACAAATATTTTCAGTTATAAATGTTGAGCCTATGTTAGTGGATAGAAATTCAAATTTGACATTCTGAGCACATATGTCACAGAGCTATTTCCAGAAAATGAGCATCAACTTCTTAATTCTCTGATTCATTTGTTCATACATCCTTGCAAACACCAGGCCAAAAGCCCTGTTTTGCACTGGTGATTTAAAAACAAATGTACCTTACTAAGTCATTTAAATGAAGTGGAGACAACACTTATTTGTATGGTCAACAATTCCCTTAATATAAATTCAATACAGAAAATGAGAACACAGAGGGGAGGAATGAGGAACTTTTGGAGTCATGAGCTGGGCCAGAAAGTGACAGCCTATCTCCCATGTAGTTATAGCATGAAAATCTAAGAAATGTCATCTGAGAAAGAAGTCTAGAGAGAATGTTAAATCTTATTGAAGATTTTCTAAGACTGATCTCAAGGTCAAGGGTGATATCCAAAGATAACAGATCTGGAAAAATGAGTTGGAGTTTGATGGCCCAAACATTTAAAATACACTTAAAATGAATTGTACGCACTTTATTTTAGAAAGGCTAGAATTCCATTTAAAGACATTTTTGACCATTGTATCTACTATCCAGATATATCTTCTAAGAACTAAAGTTACTAATATTGAAAGAATCACTAGCTGTAGACCTAAGTTGAAGAGCTTACGGAAGTTAATTTGTGTTTGAAGTGTCATAGACTAATTGATTCAAGTAGAACTAAGTATTGAGAGGTGTTGGTATCAATAACATTGAATCAACTCTTTGAAGGGGCAGAACTTCCCATACACAGTGGTGGATCAATCAAGGTATTAAAATGGAAGTTGAGTGAGCAGATAAGGTTAAGAGTAAAATCTACTTACATATGAACCTAGTACCATGAGCCAGGTCCATGCCTATAATCCCTGATACTCAGGAAGCTGAGATCTGACAGATCTCAATTCCAAACCTTCCAAACCGACCACAGAAAAAGACTTTTTTTTCTGTGAGATCCAGTTAGCCAGCTAGGGATAGAACACAAGCAGAGCAAGCAAACTGAATAAATGTGAGGCCCTGAGTGCAAGTCCAGGAGCAACAGTCTCTCTCTATATATATACGTATACCTCTATATATACGTATATATACATATACGTATATACATATATATATGCCTGGAGAAATAAATAATTTATATTTATACAAATACAATTATTGCACCACGTTTTAGTCATAACGTTAATAAATCACCTCTACAAAGACATAGTTTAGAAAATAAAGGGAACTTTGAACAAAAGAAACTCAGTGAAGTCATTAAAAGTTAGGCTAAAGTTTAAGGGTAGTTTATTGAAAATGCAAGGACTAGTTCCACAATGAATATTATACAGATAGAGTGCAGGGGTGGATGCAAGAATTGGGAAGTCATATCATTAGTGACTGATGAAGGAATC
Organism: Perognathus longimembris pacificus; assembly: GCF_023159225.1. Classification (NCBI taxonomy): domain Eukaryota; kingdom Metazoa; phylum Chordata; class Mammalia; order Rodentia; family Heteromyidae; genus Perognathus; species Perognathus longimembris. Next base: position 110,365,367 of record NC_063162.1, read on the forward strand.
AACCTAGGATTGGACTATTCTGCATAGTGCTGTGTGCCTGTGAATGGTTGTGTATGTGTCTTTCATGAAATGGTCATCTGTATTCTCTCAAGTGGATGATAAGAAATTTAGGTACTTTTCTTTAAACTACAGTATGAACTTCTCTGCATAAGTAGCTCTATGTTTTTAGAGTCTAATGATAATCCAGAGTTAATTCTACAAGAGTTCATTTAATCTAATATATTCTTTGAACGTTCAAATAAAAATTTTAATACAATTTACCATTATATAAACACTGACTATCTTAATATATTTCTCTTAAAATGAAGCAATTTTAATGCTTTAATTTATGAATGGAAACTGAATTTTATAAGGTAAATCTGTAAACTGAACACATCTTTTTTTTTTTTCTTTGTTTTGCCAGTCCTGGGGCTTCAACTCAGGGCCTAAGCACTGTCCATGGCTTCCTTTTGCTCAAGGCTAGCACTCTACCATTTGAGCCACAGCACCACTTCTGCCTTTTTCTATGTATGTGGTGCTAGGAATCGAACCCAGGGCTTCATACATTCTAGGCAAGTACTCTACCACTAGCCATATTCCCAGCCCAACATATCCTATTCTTAAGGTCTGGCTCCTTAGGCCAGTCCCTAACTCACCAGCATTTGATGTGTATTTCTTCCCCTCCACTTATTCAGATGTGTGTTTTCTGGACTGAATTTCAACATGCAGTTAACTCGTCTTATGCCTTTGTTTATACTGCTGCCCATGTCAGAAAGTAGTCCTGATAGATCTGGATCACTAAAGTGATAAATCTTTTGTTCAAACATTACTTAATGTTCTGTTTCTATTAAGTCATTGTTTGCTTTATCTCTCATTGAAGTAAAAAGCACTTGTCCATCTTCTTCTCAGTGCATATCATGGAGTCAAAATGGAACAGGTATCTATTCAAAAGATAAACAAATAATTGTAGACTGCATAAATAATATATAATATATTTGCAGATTGCATCTGCATTACTATGTTGCATGGTTTGTTTGGTTACTAATCTGTGTTGTCTTGACTTACTTTAAGGTTCTGACTAGAGGCCAGTTTCCTTTCATAAGCAATGAACTAAATCCATATGCCCCTCCCTTATACTGTCACAATCTTGGCTCCTTTATACTCGCTATAATCATTTAAGGGCCAGGTATTAAATACAAAAAAAAGTCCTCTATATCCCAGAACTTACAAAACGTTTATGTGAGACAATATAGAGGGACTGCAGAAACTTGTATAACCCCATCCTGTTTTATAAGCTCTTTTTCATAGCTACAATGTATTGTTAACCTGTTCCAAATACATCTCCTCTACCATCCTCCCTAGCAGCCTTCTCCTTAGAGATGCTTGTTGGAAAATGTCTGGCCTCTCCACTATTGGAAGCTTCCTGTATCATACCCTGCCATCACAAGAATCTCTAAACCTTACAAAACATTCAACAATGCTCACATCAATTCTACAAGAATCACTTTAAAATGCTTAATTGAACTTTGTAATATGGAGTCTATTCTTTGGGCATGTAGGAACTTAAAGGCAATGCTGATCACTAGAGTTCAGGATTTAGGCCTTCCTTTTCAGATTAGCCTTTCCCCTGAAATACTTGTTCCTATTTCATATTCTGTGTCAACAATTTAATACAACCTAATTCCATTACCCAAGGGTGGGTTTGATAAGCTTTGGGATCAAGTAACATGGACTATAATTACAATCAAATTAAGATGCAAACTATTTTCATATGACTTCAACTAGTCTTCTTTTCTGCACTTTCCAGCCTCTGCCTAGTTTACTCTATAGATTGTATTGTCCTTGCATTTGGCAGAAACATGAGAGAACATGTTTTCCTTACTACCCTTACACTCCAGATTGGAAGGTTCCGAGACTTTATTTGGACATTTTCCACTAGACTTCTTATAGCATCCATATGCTAGCTTTTTTATGCCGATTAATGTTTTCTTTACTCTGGGCATCTTTCCAAACACAGTACTTTGAAATATGGAGCTCTTTATTTAGTTATATAGCCAATATCTAAAAACTTCAAGTAAGAAAAGATTTCCAGTAGAATTTTCAAAGGTGCTGTTAAGATCAATCAATGCAGACCCTCCTTGAGTGTGGAAAACTTAGGAAACTCACTCTACCAGAGCGCCTATATCAGAAAGCAGAGAATACAAACCACCAAAGGGATAAAGGTAACCAAACTCAGCAGCAACAGATGTAGAATAAATGCACTTATTGACTAACTTCTTTGTGAAGCTCTATTTATGTTTCTACTTACTGGGTGCCAATTATAATTGCCTGTCAGTGGTAAATTCTGTTGACTTGATACATAGGACAATTCTACATCATACTGAAGCCCTATAAAATGCAGGGGTGCAATGGAAACATTGATTAATTTTTCTAAGATAGAGAAGGTAAGACATGGATGGCAATGCACTTTTGCTGGAAAAAAATGTGTGGCTAAGAGGAACTTGTACATTATCTTTTGGAGGCAAAAAGCATAGACACGAAGCAAAAATACATTTTTTGGAAGGTGGTTAGAAGTGCTGCTTTTTTGCCAGATGTCTGCCTAGTTTTCTTGCCAGAAATTTCAAAGGTTTGTATGAAAAATTTCCTTACAAATATGCTTACCACAGATCTGTGCAAGGAAAAGCAAGAGACATAATGACTTCATTATCTTCAAATGAATCATAATGAAGCAGATACTGCATCCCTGGTAAGAAAACAGAGTTCAGAGAAATCAAGGGATCAGGGCTCTGGCCACTGGTAAAGCCATACTGGCTAATGGGAATGAAGGCTTTGATCTGATTGTGCAATTGTTCTTTTGTGATGATGACATTCTGTCTCTGGCATTTAGGAGGAAAACATTTGAAAGTAACTGGTTATGCTGCTTAAAAATCAAATCCCAGATACACTGGCTACAAGCCAAGGAGTTACACTAAGATGCCGAAGAAAGTGGCCACAGCATATAATTAGTTTAATTCTGGACTAGACTCTGCTTTTGATGCACTGGCAACTCCCCTGCTTGCATTGCTTTAAGTGAGCTAACACCTGAGAGAAAAATAGAACTATGAGATCTAATAGGAGACATCACCAGAAAGTAATTGAAGGGTTGGAATTTCACAAACCTTTTAAGTAATGGAGCTAGAGAGCAAAAAGGTAATCTGGTCAAATACCCTAAACTACTTGCATTTTAATACTGGAAGACAGATGCAGTGCACTTTTTATTAGTGTCTTGCAAAAAGAAATCCCCTTCTGTTCTTTTGGTAAAGGTTTTAGGGTACTTTACATTAAATAATTATTCTGTTTGAGACTGTAAAATTATTTTTTGTTATAGTTAAACTACTTTGTTCCTTAGAAGGCTACACATAGAGTTCCCCTATGATCTAGCAACCCTACTTCTGGGCATTTACACAAAGTATCACAAATAAGGACATATTAAATTACCAGCACAAACATGTTCATTGCAGTATTATTTACCATAGCTAAAATATAAAACCAACCAAGATGCCCCTCAGTAGATGAATGAATCAAGAAATATATATATACATATATATATATAATGAAATTCTATGCTTCCATCAGAAAGCATGGCACTACTCATTCCTAAGGAAATGGAAAGACTTGAAAAAGAAATTATACTAAGTGAAGTGATCCAGACCCAAAGTAACATAGACTCTATGGTTTCCCTCAGGTAATAATTAGTATATGTCTAGAATAGTTCAAGCAAATGTTCCCAATAGCTCAATAGCTATGTACATATGATCACATAAGATGAAGCTAAGTGAAATGAACTCCAAGATATGGAAGCAAGCAGTTTATCATTTTTGTTTTGTTTTTTTTTTAACATACTATGTGAAATTATTTCTGGTTCTTTTGTTTATCTTTCCTATGGTTTAGCCCCTGTTGTCACTGTCTTTTATATTTTTACCCTGGTCTTGTATATATATTTTCTGAATTAGGGAAGGGAAGTGAAACATCAACAGGGAGTGACAAATGGTAAAAGTGAACCGAGGGAACAGCAATACTTACAAGACAATATGTTGTAAACTAATTGTACAACTTGTGGAGGTTGGGGGGAAGAAGGAAGGTGGGAGAAATATGAGGGAGGAGGTAACAAGTTTGACAAGAAATGTACTCCCTATCTTATGTATGTAACTGTAACCCCTCTGTACATTACCTTCACCATAAAAATAAAAATAAAAATAACAAAGCTCCCTCTGTACATCAGTTTGATAATAAAATTTGAAAAAAATAACAAAGCTCCATTAATATTTTCTCATAATATCTTTTCTTACACCACTGTGATTCCTTCATATTAACTGTTACAATATTAGCACATTTTATTTTTACATTTTGTTTTAACACTGTGAATTCATTAACATTTCAATGGTTTAAACTGATCATGATTTCATAAAAATCATTTGCTTCAATTCCACTATGGAAAGTATCACACTCAATTCATAGGCATTTTATTAAAGTACTGGTCACTTGCTGAAAAGCAACATATTCAAAATCACTTGACATTTTTGATCATTGCAAGACACAAAGTCACCAATTACATAGTTGGTCCATTGTACTGTTTAAGTGGCTTAAAATAAACTGGACAAAAAGTTATAATGGGAGATTATAGATGGACAGAATGAACTTTTTTTCCAAGACCCTAGTATTATTTATTTATTTCCTCAGTACTTTCATTGTCAGGGTGATTTAAAAGGGGCTTACAGTTACATATGTAAGATACTGAGTATATTTCTTTCTTTTTTTTTTGTATTTTAATATTGGTCCTTTTTTTATCATACCAAGAATTCCAACACAAAATGGTGGAGAAAATCTTCCAAGATAATGATTTCTATTGATAAAGAAATTTGTTTCTGAATAGTTTATATTTAGAAAAAGTCATCTTATAGATAACCCTCACATACAACAACGTACTTTCTTTTTTGGTTGGTTTTTTAAAAAAAATTTTATTGTCAAAGTGTGGTACAGAGGAGTTACAGATTCATATGAAAGGCAGCGAGTACATTTCTTGTCAAACTTGTTACCTCCTCCCTCATTTTCCTCCCACCTTCCCTATTTTCTCCCCACCCTGAGTTACCACATATTGTCTTGTTAGTATTGCTCTTGCATTGGGTCACCCTCTATCCTTTGTCTTACCTTTGTGATGTTCCCCTTCCCTTCTGTGATTCAGATAAACCTATATACAATATCCAGGGTACCAAAATGAAATACAGTGACAAAAAGTCTAAACCATAGGGAAGATAAACAAAAGAAAAGAGAAATAATTTCACATAGTATGTTAAAAATAATAACAATAATGATAAACTGTTTCCATAACTTGGAGTTCATTTTTCTCAGCTGTATCTTATGTGATCATGTGTTCTTAGCTATTGAGCTATTGTGATCATCTGCTAAAACTATCCTAGGCATATACTAATTATTACCTGAGGGAAATCATAGAGTCTATGTTTCTCTGGGTCTAGCTCGCTTCACTGAGAATGAATTTTTGTTATACAATAATAAATTCTACTATGAATAGTCTAAACATGTACTAATTATTCCCTATGAAGAAAATCATAGAGTCCATGTTTGTTTGGGTCTGGCTCACTTTACTTAGCATAACTTTTTCCAAGTCCTTCCATTTCCTTACAAATGGGGTAATGTCATTCTTTGTGATAGAGGCATAGAATTCCATTGTGTATAATGGTTGGTTCCATAGTTTAGCAATGACAAATTGTGCTGTGATGAACATTGTTGTGCTGGTGGCTTTAGTGTAGTCTTGCTTGTTATCTTTTGGATAAAAGCCCAAAAGTGGGGCTGCTGGGTCGTAGGGGAACTCTATGTAGGCTTGTAATAGCAGAAGATCACAATAGCCCAAAAGCTATGCCCCTATGAACACATAAGATGATGCTAAGTGAAATTAACTCCACGTTATGGAAACAAGTGGTACATCATTGTTGTAATTATTTTCACCATGCCATGTGAAACAGTACCACTTTTTTTGTTTCTTTCGCATTTCCTTCCTGTGGCCGTACCACCCGCTGCCCATCCTGTATCTCATCTGAGTACCCGGGATAGTGTATATATGTGTATTAGAACTAGGGAAGGGAAAGGGAATATCAAAATCGAGATACAAAGGATAAAAAGACAAATGATTCCAAAAGCAATACTTACAAAACCATTTGGTGTAAACCAACTGAACAACTTGTGGGGGAGAGGAGAAGGGGGAGGGGGAGGGGAAAGGGGGGAAGGGAGGGAGAAGGTAACAAATTGTACAAGAAATGTACCCACTGCCTTACATATGAAACTGTAACCCTTCTGTACATCACTTTGACAATAAATAAGTAATTATTAAAAAAAAAGAATACAGAAAAAAAGGAGAATGTTGAGAGTAGAGAATGTTATGGGCTGAATCCTGTTCTCTTCAATTTATATAATGAAGTACTAATCCCAGAGGTGACTATATTTGGAAGACTCAGGTGAGGGAAGTTGAATAAGCTTGTCCAGATGGGAGAGTCCTCATAAGAAGAAGGAAGAGCCACTGGGGTTGGCACAGAGGACACAACAAGAAGGCAGCCACCTGCAAGTCTAGGAAATAGGCTGTTGGGAAATGAGCCTTGCTGGCCCCTCCAGAACCGTAAGAAAATTAATTTCTGTTTAAGTCCGTCCAATCTGTTGTATTTTGCTATGGCTGCCATAACCAACCTGGGCGTAGCTGCAAAGTGCTTCCCTAGCAAGTACAAAAAAAAAAATTTAATTTGAAAGAGTCTAACAAGACACATCAGTAATGGAGTCAGTAAATAGTGTAAATTGTAAATAGCTCTTGAAGGAGTTGTTTTTCTGTTGCACACTGTTCATCTGATGATATGGGAATTTTCATGGGCTACTTCCTTCTTTTAATAATAAAATTATTAAAGTGAGGGTGTGAATTATTATATACTTGTAAAGAACTCCTCTTCTAATACAATGACTTTATTCTTTGTTATTTTACAAAACTTGCAAAAATGCATGTAAGTTTTAGATCCATTTTTGTGTCTGAATTAATGTCCCATAATATCTTTGGAAAACTTTTGGAGCCCTGAACATCCTTTTAGATATGAGGTTCTATTTGCATACATCTTCACACTGCAAATGTTAACAACATTATGCCTGACAACCTCCACTCATCCCCAAATATAAATTTTAAGATTTATATTTTACTTGTATACTTAGTAGATATACTGCTACAAATGGAATTTGCATAATTAAAGCAAGTTTCCCTTAACTATTCTCCATCTCAGAACCCTGTACGTTTCCTCTATTTTCTATTGTATGTTTATAATAGGGAATGGTTTTATTTTCTTTGATGAAATTAAATTTCAGTAAATGACACATTGTAAGATATATTTACCCTTCTTTTTATAGTCACAAGTATATCCTAAATCTAGTGCAGCACCCAAGGCATAGTAGGCAGTAAGCTTTTTGTTTTCTTGCTTGTGTTTTTAAGATTTTTATCACCATATGTGACTTCTACAAAAGGAGCTTACATTGAAACCTTCCCATATATGCATTACAATGTATTCCAAACTCACAGCTTTCTAATTTTTCTATTTCCCTTTTCTTAAAACATTTTCAACAGGTTTCATCGTTCAACTAGTACGTATGAATATGAAGTACATTGACCATATTAATCCTAATTCATTCTTTCCATTGGCACTCATTGTGTATTGTTTCTTTACCTGTCGTCTGCCCTATAGTTCAAAAGCTTTCAAAGAGTTTTCTTACGTTATCACTGCTATTGTGCATAGACAATATATTTTTGTATTTTTCATCCTCCAATATATTTTCTTTCCCTCTCTCCTGTCATCTAGTCTCTCTCATAACTACAATTAATCTCTATGTGTAGGTGTATGTGTGCCTGTAACTTTGTAAATACGTATTTAAATATGTATATCTTTTAAATCTAGCTTCCACAAAGGTATATTTGATATTTTGAGATTGGCTTATCTCACTTAACATGAAGATCTCCAGTTCTATCTATCTCATGGAAATGGTATGTTTCACTTTTATTTAAATCTGAGTAATTTTTAATAGTTATGTCCAATATTATTCTTTATCTATTTAATCTATTGTTCACGTCACAATCTGGTTGCTGTGAAGAGTTACAATAACCATAGATATGCAGGTATCTTATATATTGATTTATACTCTTCCATATATGTATATATAAAATGGCTATAAGCTTGAACTATTTTTTAGCTTCTTAAGAAATTATCTTTATGTAGTTGTACAAAGGAGTTACCATTTAACAAAGCAGTTTATGCATTCAGTAATCTTTGTTTTTCTAGTCCTGACTTTCTTCACTACCATAACTTTTCCCAACTCTACTTCTCTACAGATGGTAAAACCTCATTCTTTACAATGAATAATATAATTCCATTTTGTATATATACCCTATTTGTCTTGATCCATTCATCTACTGAAGGGCTTCTGGGTTGACTTAATATCTTGTCTTTGGTGAATAGTGCTACAATGGACATGATTGGGCTGATAGCTTTACTGTAATCTGGTTTGTGATCTTTTGGATGCCAAGGAGAATGGCTGCTGGTTGATAGGGTATTTCAACATTTAATTTTTGAGGTCTCTTTTACATCATATCTTTACCAGCATTTGTTAATGTTCATTTCCTTGGTACTTGATGATTGCTGTTCTGATTAGTCTAAGATGGGACCTTAGTGCAGATCCTTTATAGCTAAGGAGGTTGTGTATTTGTCCATGTTATTTGTATTTCTTCTTGTTATGTTGTTTCACTTGTCATTTCTAGCTCTTGTTTTAATAAGTCTGATGTTTTAAAAAAGAAACATATTTGTTAAAATATTTACCACTAGAGGGCATTTTGCTTCCATCTTAAGATCAAATTAAAAAAAAACAGGAAATGCTGAATAAAACTGTAATAACTTGTGAAGATAAATACTTCAGATCAATAAAGTTAAAGTTATTAAGGGTTATTTACATTTTATATAATATGTAAATACATGGATATACACATATATGTAACATTGTGTAAAATATTTAGATGATATAAATTAGACATGGAGTCTAGGCATTATGCATTTTGTATCAGTTTAATATCAAAAAGTATTTTATGGATCTGATAATATTTTATTAGTCGTAAAATATTATTTCGATGAAATTTAAGAATATATTCCTTTTCCATAGAAGAGAGGAAAACAAAGTGAAGTCGTTACAGCAAGGCTAGCCTACAGTGTGAGTTTCTGCAGCACTTTTTCCTGTGGAGGAGTTTGTACTATGTTCTTTAGAGAGAGAAGCCATTACGATCAACATGTAGAAGGCTGGGGGAAGAGAGGCAAGATCAGGCAAGACAAAGTCTAGACTGAATCCACAAAAGCTAACTGAAATCAGCCCTTCCGGGAGTTGTGGAACTAAGGTAGCCCATTAATGTACTGCACAATTAGGGTGAAACTATTGGCCCTTATAGTTCTCTCTTCATCACTTTCTAGGTCTGGGTCCCTGGGGCTCTGGAGCAGTCTGAGGAGACCCAAGAATCCCTTAAGCGATGGCAGCTGAAGGATGAAGACTGGGAAGTGCCTAGCTGTGTTTATCACTGCTTATTTTTATGGAAAATGTGTGTGAACCACTTCCTAAGTGAAGGTCTCCAGTTAGATACTATATTTAGAAACAGTACATTTCCAGAATGCTTTAATTGAACGATTTAAAGAAAATTAAAATGGATGGTAATTCAAAGCACATTATTACAATCACTGAAATTGAGAAAAATGGAAAAAAATAATGTGCAGAAGTGTGTGATGTTTCAAGTGGAACAAACGGATATGAGAATAACAACATTAAAAATCTATTAAATTTCTTTACACATTTTGATATATACTGTTTTGTTGTTATTGCTCTACTCAAGGACTTAAGTGGAGACCATAATGTTTTAATCATTAAGAATTTCCATCCTGTTTAACAAATAATTTACCTGAAGTAATTTACAAAAGAAAGGTGGGGAGGATCTCTTAAATTTAAAATGAGAGCTTTCTTTGTCAAAAGGGAGAAACTATTCTCTTTTCATAACACTTTACATTTTGGAGTAAATTTTAACTTAATTTCATGCAGTTGGAAGTGGAATAATATCCTTGGGTGGCGAGGGGGAGGGGGGATGATGCTTTCAACAATTCTGTGATTCAGCCTTAAAGAAATGGAAATCCTTCAGGTCATAATTTTCTTTACTACACACAAGTTTAAACGAAGCCCTCACTAGCATTGGCCAGTAGATGGCACTCTGGCTCCTCCGCAGTGACTTGAAACTTGTTAAGATGATCACTCCTATCTCCCTTTCAAAGAAGTATCATAAAGAAGGCGCCTGCAGCCTGTGAATCTAAACCAGTTGAGATTCCTTACGTGCAGGTGCAAACTAATCCTTTCAAGATGTAATGAAGCTCCATAAATCCTCTTTTGGCAATATCTCCACAGGTCTTTGAGGATAAATTCAGCTCTTATGAGGAGGAGGAGGAAAGTACAGAAAGCACAGTGCATTGCTGTATGTTTAAGCAATAAGGAGACTGTCCCATTGTTTCCATATCAAGGTGTCTGGGATACAATTTCCTTTTTCCTGTTCTCAAAATAAGCTGATGAGAGCATGTTCCCCAGGTGAGCACAAATTCTCCAGATTTCTTTTAACTTTCTTATAAAGTGGATGACCAAAAAACCATCCCTTCATCAGCTCTTAACCCTCCACTCTTTGCTGGGCAATTTGTAGGAGCAGGATAGAACCAACACCACTATTTCTTATTCGTGAAACAAAGTACTTATCTACTGCCCTGCTACCCATTTCCTGTTCATGACTGAGTACATAATGAGGAAATTTATTGGTCATGTTTAGAATTATATTATTAAGATTGATAACACATATTTTAAAAAAATGTTATTGTAAAGGTCATGTACAGAGGGGTTACAGTTATGTAATTCAGGTAATGAGTACATTTCTTTTTTAACACTGTTACCTCTCCCCTCATTTTCTCCTAGATTTTTTTTCTCCTGACCCCACACCAACCTGTTTTTTGGTTCATTTTCAACATAGTGTGAATGAGTATCAATGCTGTATTTGTTAGCCTTTTGTCCCATCATTTCTACTCTGTCTCTCTGTCTCTCTGTCTCTGTCTCTCTCTGTCTCTGTCTCTGTCTCTCTCTTTCTCTCTCTCTCTCTCTCTCTCACCAGTCATGGGGCTTGAACTCAGGGCCTGGGCACTGTCACTGAGCTTCTTTTGCTCCAGCCTAGTGCTCTACCACTTGAGCCACAGCATCATTTCTGGCTTTTTCTGTGTATGTGGTACTGAGGAATGGAACCCAGTGCTTCATGCATGCAAGCAAGCACTCTACCACTAAGACATCACTGTCCCACCATTTGTGTGCTCTCCTTTACCCTCCTCCAAATGATAAACTTACATACAAGACAAAAGGTACAGAAAAAACATTGACATAGGTGAATTAGAAAACAAACAAGAAGCATAAAACAAACAAAAAACTTTCTTGTTTCCATTTCTGCTTCTCAGGAAGCACCACTATGTACTAATGGTGCATATAATTTTAAAGCATGATGATTTTGATATTCTCCATTGTGTCCAGTTAATGAATATCTGTCTCACTGAGATTCCAGTGGAAGGATGCTTATCTGATCTCTCTGGCTTCTGTTTTGAGAATTGCTTCTTTTATGTAGACTTGGTGCCCATAAGGTATCTTAAGATTCTATTTAGGATTTCTTTTTTTTTTTTTTTAGTAATTACTTATTTATTGTCAAAGTGATGTACAAAGGAGTTACAGTTTCATATGTAAGGCAGTGGGTACATTTCTTGTACAATTCCGTTATCTCCTCCCTCATTTCCCCCTCCCCCTTTTCTTCCCCATCCCCCCAGCCCCCATGAGTTGTTCAGTTGGTTTACATCAAATGATTTTATAAGGATTTTTTCTTAATGTGTGGTTCAGCTTCTTTCAGAGGCTTGGTACTATAGCTAGTGATGTCTGTCTTGGGGTAGAACACAAATTACAGCTGACCTAGCCTGTTAACTTCTCATGTTCCCAATGATTCTAGTAGAAGAATAAGATCACTACAGATAAAGGTGTATTATCTCCTTTCTTCTTGGGCTATTCTCCATTTTCCTCTAACATTACCAAATGTCTAGAGTTTTGTTGTCCCCATCCCTGAGATGACTACTAGGAGACAGATATTAAAGCTATGGGTTATAATTGTAGAAAGGGAGGTGTGAGGGATAGCAAAGGAACAGAAAATGTGTGTGGGCAAATTTAGCCCTGGTTAATCCTACCAGGGCTCTCCCATGTAGTGGATTCCAGGCACTTATTAGGAAGTTTATATGGTTTTCTTTTCCTACAGACTTGATGTAAACAGTTCCTACATAATTTAAAAAATCTTTTTCTGCCACAAGTTTGCTTTGGTGACCTTTTCCAATATGGATCATTTTGTCTCCTTTCTCTATTTCAGAAATAACTCATTTGATCTGAAAGTATACTTTCTATTTGAACAAAGCTCTATATTGATGAATTTCTAAAAATATGTACTACATTGCATTACTATTATTAAGATTTTTCAGTACTTATTTGTATATATATAATTTTTTAATTAATCAGTTGGTAATTAATGTGAAGAAAAAAACTATGATGTGGCTCACTATTTTTCATCCAGTGCTACGGTATAATATCAAATTTTAAATTCTTGGCTCTCTCATATGAATACCCAATTTCTTATTCATCTGAATGATGGCACTACTGGTTTTCATATAGTTGTGAATAATAATTTGACACTTCTGGTCAGAGTTTAATGGTAGATTAACCAAGGAAACATCGTATACTTACTATCATGTGTGTAGAGCTGTGTGACAAACAAAAAAAAAAATACTTCCTCTCCCAAAGTTTTTCCCTGGATGAAGTGCCAAATTAAACGTAAAGAAGAGCTCTTGTAGTGACATAATTTGCAAATATATTTAATCTATGAAAGTGCTAATGTAGAGTAATACAGAATATGTTTCTGAAGATAAAAAGAGAATATGCTAGGCAATGTGGTTTATTGCTTTTGAAGATTCAGATTCGAGTCTGATCACATTTGGAATGTGTGATGATTGTCAGTTCATATTTTCTGTTTTCACCTGAATTCAGGGACTCTGATCAGAAAGAACATGATGGTTTGGGTAAAGCCCCAAAGTTTGAATCACTTGACTTCCTGTGGTCATGGTTATTTGAACAATAAGGCCTTTTGTTGATTTTCCATTCTCACACACTTTGATATGGCCTCTTTGTCTTGTGAACTGTGTGAAATCATTGCTTGAAATGTGTCAGTGCTTAGCTCTGTGTCAGAACTGAACTCCTTCAGTAGGGACTAATCTTTGTGCAAAATGCATTTTATCAATCGTGTTATTTTCTTTTCTGTCAGGGGAACTATGTTTGATTTAAGAAATTCTATTATGGCTCATAAAAAATATCTAGGCCCCATTAGCTTGAATAAAGTATCCCAAATTTACTGAATGAAAATTAATTTCCTTAGACAAATCTGGATGCTGAATTTTGTCATTTCTATTTCTTTTGAGAAAAAAAGTATTGTAAAATTATTTAGTTATAGCAAGTTGATAAAATATAGTTCCTTTTCTAATATATTAGTGTTACATTAGCTAGTAACTGAGACATGTGAAAATTAGTTTACATACATTAGGATAGATTGATGTGTTTTATGGGATTTTACATGTTTTATAAACATTTTAGTTGACAAGCAGTAATTCTTCTGTATCATGTTTTCACTAATATTTAAAACTTTTGTTTTAAACACTAAATATGATTAATTATCAAGATGATTAAACATCACCCCCAATAAAAAGAACTGAAAAAGTAAACAAAAAAATTCTGTTTCTGGGTTACATCCTTTTGTACTTCATGTGCTATAAATATGATCAAGGTTAATACAAAATATTGAACTAATTCAAAAGTATTGATGTAGAGCTGAGGGTGCCGGTACCCCCTGCCCATCTTTTCTTTCTTTTTTTTTTTTTTTTGCCAGTACTGGGGCTTGGACTCAGGGCCTGAGCACTGTCCCTGGCTTCTTTTGCTCAAGGCTAGCACTCTGCCCCTTGAGCCACAGCGTCACTTCTGGCCTTTTTCTGTATATGTGGTACTGGGGAATTGAACCCAAGGCTTCATGTATATGAGGCAAGCACTCTTGCCACTAGGCCACATCCCCAGCGCCAATTCGAAAGTATTGATAATTTTGAGGGATGACTGAAAAATTGTGAATAAAAGTATTTTCCTAGTTAATTAAAATATAGAGTCAACTTTTGCTCAAAAATTTCAGTGGTAATAATAACAACTAAGAAACATCCAAACAATTTGGAGACAAATTCACCACATTTGCTTTTTATATCTCAATGAAAAAGTCTGTCTTTTGAAACCATAATTTTATTTTTTCTTCATTTTTAAATGTTAGGTGTTATAATAATATATAAGATGAAAATGATCATATTTAAAAAATAGAAAAAAGTTATTTCTTTAGTATGCTACATTTTAAACCACAGTACTTTGGAAAAAGTATGTAAGATATAACTAAATAAATAAATGAAAGTTTGAAAAATTCATCTGAATAAAAAGGTTTCAACTTAAAAAAAAACCTTCTTTTATTATCTTCAAGCAGTTGTACAAGGATGCCATGTAACAAAACAATTGATGAATAAAATGTATCTTGTTCAGTGTCATCCTTTCAACAGTCTCAACCCTCTTCTACACACCCCTTCCTTCCTTTTTTTAATTTTGTGATATATACAATGAGTTTTTGTCTGCATTTGTGCCCATCCCCCAACACCATTCATTCTCGTATCCCTCTCTGCTTCATCTGACATCTTTCTTCAAGTTTATGATGATGGCAGAATGTCCTGGATTAGTGGACTGACTACATTTCTCATATTGATTCATTTGATATTTTATTAATTCCTTTCTACACTTGAACTAATTTTAGTCTGCTGCTTGAGAAGGATAAGAAAGGGGGGGAAATACATTCTAATAGCTTTGTTTATATCAATTAAGACTTTAGAAACTAAAAAGTAACAATAACTTGGGGTATGAAAGCTAAATGATTCAGTATTTGCAAATATATGTATTTATTTATTTATTGTTTGTTTTTTTTTTCAAATTTTTATTATCAAACTGATATACAGAGAGGTTACAGTTTCATACGTTAGGCATTGGATACATTTCTTGTACTGTTTGTTACCCTGTCCCTCATACCCCCCTCCCGCCTCCTCCTTTCCCTTTCCCCCCCTGAGGTGTTCAGTTCACTTTCACCAAACAGTTTTGCAAGTATTGCTTTTGTAGTTGTTTGTATTTTTTTACCCTCTGTCTCTCAATTCTGGTATTCCCTTTCAATTTCCTATTTCTAATACCAGTATACACGGTTTCCAAAATACTCAGATAAGATTACAGAGATAGTGTAGGTACAACCACAGGAAGGTGATACAAGAGCATCATCAATAATAGAAGCTACAGATACAGATGGGACGTTGAAAGTAGTTTCAACTGTGATATAACAATTTTTTCCATAACATGGAGTTGATTTCACTTAGCATCATCTTGTGTGATCATAAGGGTATAGCTATTGGGCTCTTGTGCTGCTCTGCTATGACTTGCCTAAACCTGTACTAATTATTCCCAATAAGGGAGACTATAGAGTCCATGTTTCTTTGGGTCTGGCTCACTTCACTTAGTATAATTTTTTCCAAGTCTTTCCATTTCCTTACAAATGGAACAATGTCATTCTTTCTGATAGAGGCATAAAATTCCATTGTGTATATGTATCACATTTTCGTGATCCATTCGTCTACTGAGGGGCATCTGGGTTGGTTCCAGATTCTAGCTATGACAAATCGTGCTGCAATGAACATTGTTGTACTGGTGGCATTACTGTGATTTTGTTTGTGGTCTTTTGGATAAATACCCCAAAGTGGGGTCATAGGGGAGCTCTATATTTAGCCTTCTGAGGAATCTCCATACTGCTTGCCAGAGTGGCTGAACCAGTTTACATTCCACCAACAATGAAGTAGGGTTCCCTTTTGGCCACATCCCCTCCAACAATTGTTAGTGTTAGTTTTCTCGATATATGACATTCTTACTGGGGTGAGATGGAATCTCAATGTTGTTTTGATTTGCATTTCTTTTATGGCCAGTGATGGAGAGCACTGTTTCATGTCTCTTGGCCATTCTCATTTCCTCATCAGAGAAATCTCTTTGCAAGTCTTTAGCCCACTTGATGAGGGGGCTATTAGTTCTTTGCAGTTTTGTTTTGGAGGAAGGTAATTCTTTTTAGTTCTGCATATATTTTAGAGATGAAGTCTTTGTCCATTGAAAGCCCAGTAAAGATCTTCTCCCAATCTGTGGGCTTTCTGTTTATCTTGCGAGCTATGTCCTTTGCCGTGCAGAAGCTCTGCAGTTTGATGCAGTCCCATTTGTCCAACCTCTCTTTGGTTTGTAGCCTTTCTGGGTCATTGTTAAGGAAGTTCCGTCCTGCGCCAAGGAGCCCAAGTGTTTCTCCTACTCCGTCCTTTAGTGTTTTCAGGGTGTCTGTTTTGATTTCAAGGTCTTTAATCCATTTGGAATTGATTTTGGTGCAGGGTGACATATAAGGATCTAGTTTTAGTTTGTTGCATGTGTTGAGCCAGTTTTGCCAGCACCATTTGTTACAGAGGCTATCTTTCTTCCAAGCTATTGTTTTAGGTCCTTTATCAAAGATTAAGTAGGCGTAGTTCTGTGGGTTCATTTCTGGGTCTTCAATTCTGTTCCATTGGTCTTCAGGCCTGTTCTGGTGCCAATACCAAGCTGTTTTTATTACTATAGCTTTATAATACAGCTTGAAGTTGGGTATTGTAATTCCTCCAGCACTGTTCTTTCTGCTTAGGATTGTTTTTGCTATTCTAGGTCTTTTATTGTTCCATATGAATTTCTGGATTGCTTCCTCTATTTCATTAAAAAATGGTGTTGGGATATTAATGGGTATTGCATTGAATTTGTAGATCGCCTTTGGCAATATTGCCATTTTGATTATATTAATCCTCCCGATCCAGGAGCATAGGAGGTTTTTCCATTTCCTTAGTTCTGACATAATTTCATTTTTCAAGCTATTAAAGTTCTCCTCAAAGAGGTCTTCACTTCTTTAGTTAAGGTTATTCCTAGGTATTTTATGTTTTTGGGGGCTATTGCAAAAGGAGTTGCTTTCCTTATTTCTGCCTCGGTCTTCGGGTCATTGGCATAGAGAAAGGCCATTGATTTTTGAGGGTTTATTTTATATCCTGCAACTTTGTCAAAGTTTTGGATCAGCTCTAGTAACTTGGGGGTAGAGTCTATGGGGTTCTTTAGCTATAGGATCATGTCATCTGCAAAGGGAGAAAGTGTAACTTCATTTTTTCCCATTTGGATCCCCTTTATATTTTCTTCTTGCCTGATTGCTCTGGCTAGGAATTCTAGTACTATGTTGAAGAGCAGGGGAGAGAGTGGACATCCCTGCCTTGTTCCTGATTTTAAAGGGAATGGCTTTAGTTTTTCCCCATTTAGAGTTATGCTTGCTGTTGGTGGTGTCATAAACTGCCTTGATTATATTCTGGAATGTTCCCTGGAATCCCAGTGTTTCCATGGCTTTTAGCATAAATGGGTGCTGGATTTTATCGAACACTTTTTCCACATCCAGAGATAAAACCATGTGGTTCTTTACCTTGCTCCAGTTGATGTGGTGGAGTACATTAATTGACTTACATATATTAAGCCAACTTTGCATCCCTGGGATGAATCCAGTTTGATCATGGTATATGATTTTTTTGATGACCTGTTGAAGTTGATTGGCCAGAATTTTGTTGAGATTTTTTGCGTCTATGTTCGACAGGGAAATTGGTCTATAGTCCTCTTTCCGTGATGAGTGCCTGCCTGGTTTTGGGATGAGGGTTATACTGGCTTCATAGAATGAGTCTGGTAGTGAACGTTCTCTTTCAATTTCATAAGATTTTGAGAAATATTGGTGTGAGTTCTGTTTTGAAGGCCTTGTAGAATTCTGCAGTGAATCTGTCTGGACCTGGGCTTTTCTTGGATGGGAGATCATTTATTGCTGGTTCTATTTCAATACTGGATATGAGTCTGTTTAGAAGGTTTAAATCTTCATGGTTAAGTTTGGGGATATGATTTTTTTCTAGGAAATCAACCCTTTCTTCCAAGTTCTCGAATTTGTTGGCATAAAGTTTTGCAAGATTATTTTCTGAATTTCGATTATTTCTGTGGTGATGTTACCTGTTTCATCTCTTATCTTGTTTATTTGAGTTTGCTGCCTTCGTTTTTTGGTCAGGTTTGCCAGGGGTCTGTCTATCGTGTTGATTTTTTCAAAGACACAACTCTTTGTATTGTTGATTCTTTCAATGGATTTTTTTTTTGTCTCTAATTGATTTAATTCTGATTTGATTTTAATTATTTGCTTCCGTCTATTGACGTGGGGATTGGCTTGTTGTTCTCCCTCAAGAAAATTAAGGTGCTTCCATAAATTATTGAGCTGCTGTTTCTCCAGTTTGTTGATGTATGCACTCAGAGATATAAATTTTCCTCTGAGTACTGCCTTTGCTGTGTCCCAAAGGAGCTAGTACTTTGTGTCCTCAACTTGGTTGAAGTCCATAAACATTTGAATTTCCGTTTTAATTTCTTCAATGACCCACTGATGGTTCAGCAGTGTGTTGTTTAGTCTGCATGAATTGTAGGATTTTCTGTGGTGGCTGTTTGAGTTGAGCTCTAATTTTATTCCATTGTGGTCTGAGAGAGTGCAGGGAATGGTTTTGATACTTGTGAATTTGTACAGATTTTCTTTGTGCCCTAAGATGTGATCTATTTTGGAGAATGTTCCATGTGCTGCGGAGAAGAATGTGTATTCTGTTGTTGCTGGGTGGAATATTCTGTAGATGTCGGTTAAGTCTAGTTGGTCTATGCAATTATTTAGTTCTGTGGTTTCTTTGTTCATTTTTTGGCGTGTTGATCTGTCCAGAGGTGATAGTGGAGTGTTAAAGTCCCCAACGATCAGTGTGTTTGGTTCTATGAGTGTTTTTAGAGTCAGTAGTGTTTGTTTGATGAAGTTGGGTGCTCCTGCATTTGGTGTGTAGATATTTAGAATGGTTATAGCTTCCTGTAGGAGAGATCCCTTTACTAGTATGTAGTAACCTTCTTTGTCTCTTCTTACCTTTTTAAATTTGAAGTCAATCTTGTCTGATACTAGGATTGCAACTCCAGCCTGCTTATGGGGGTCATTTGCTTGATAGATTTGATTCCAGCCTTTCATTTTTAGAAGATGTTTACTTTTGCTGGATAGATGTGTCTCTTGGAGGCAGCAGAAAGATGGATCTTGATTTTTGATCCAACTTATGAGCCTATGTTGTTTGATTGGAGAATTAAATCCATTAATGTTGAGAGTTAGAATTGAGAGATGATCGTTTGTTGCTTTCATTATCACTATCTTGTTTGAAGCTGTGTCTTCCCATTTCTTGATCTGATATTTCCTATTTAGGGTTCATTTCTCTGTCTGTATTGGCATCTTGATTATTTTCCCTGTATAGTACATCTTTGAAAATTTTATGTAAAGCTGGTTTGGTGGAGATATATTGTTTCAGTTTTTCCTTACTGTGGAAGACTTCTATTTGACCTTCGGCTATGAATGAGAGTTTGGCTGGGTACAGAATTCTTGGTTGGTAGTTATTTTTATTTAGTGTTTGGTATACTTCATTCCAGGCTCTCCTTGCTTTCATGGTCTCTGCTGAGAAGTCTGGAGTAATTCTGATTGCTTTTCCTTTATATGTGATTGTTTTCTTCTCTCTAACAGCTTTAAGGATTCTTTCCTTGTACTCTACTGATCCTGTTTTGATCACAATGTGTCGGTGGGATGTCCTATTCTGTTCTGGTCAGTTTGGGGTTCTAAATGCTTCTTGTATCTGTATAGGCCTTTCCTTCTGGATATTTGGGAAGTTCTCAGCTAATATTCTGTTAAATAGGTTGCCTATCCCATTAACTTCCTTCTCCATGTTTGCCTCAATACCTATTATCCTTAAATTGGGCTTCCTGATCGTGTCTTGAATCTCCTGTAGTGATCTGTTTTGTTTATTGGACTGGATTTGTATTGATTTTTGATCTTTCTCCATAGAATCTAAGGAATCTTCAGCTCCTGAGATTCGATCCTCTGCTTCAGTTAGTTGGGATTGTAGGCTAGCTACTTGATTTCGAATCTCTTTTCCTTCTGACTGGTCTTTCCTGATGATTTCCATGTCATTTCTTAGGTCTTGTATGGACTTCTTTACTTCATTAACTTCATTACTTTGGTTTTGAGTGTTGTCTCTCAAATCTTTAAGCTGGGTAGCTATCTTTTCATTTGACTCTTGAAGTTCATTTATCTTTCTATTTGTGGATGTCATGAAATTCTCCATTAATTTTTGCTTTGCCTCCTCATGCTCTAGAATAATTGACTGAAGAGATTCAAACTTTCATTTATCATGTTTATCAGTAGACTTTGTAGAGCATTTTGGGGGTTCTCTTCTATGTCTTTGATTGACTCCTCTGCTTCCTGCTTGTTTTGAGTGGGGGATAAGACTTCATTGTTTGCCATCTTTCTTGTGTTCCTTCTGCCCATTTGAATTGGGAATGCCAGTCTACCAGCACTTGTGAGCACCGTTTAAGACCCAAAGCAGCCCTTACCAAGCACTGTTGTGTAAATCTTACAAGTTCACAATTATATACAGATACCCTGTATACCTGTCTATAAAATTATATTTGGTGTTCCTGAAGAATACAATTTCAATATAACAACTGATCCTGGGCCCTGTATTCAGTAGTTACTTATTTACTGTTACAAAACTATATGCAATTCTTGTTTTTATATTAAGTTCTTTTAGGATTGGCTTTCTCTATGAACCCCTTTGATTCACTCGTATTAAGCTGGGATACCCTCTATCCAATAACCAGGAATCAATGGAACCTGGAGGTCCAGGCAGTAAGTCAGGAGGGTAAGTTGGAGGTAGTAAAGAGAATAGAGTAAAATGTATTGGGGAGGGGTGGTGGTGATTTTGGTTTAGTTTCAGTGCCATGGAAATGTGGAGGAGAGTAGAATCAGTAGAAAGAACAAGGTTAAAATGATAGATAATGAAGAGTTAGCAGAAAAGAGTGGAAGTGTTATTCATAGGAAAGTAATTTTTAAAGAAAGAGAACACAAGGAGAGAAATAAAGTAAAAATACTGGAAGACAGATGCACAAAACAGAGAAAAATTATTTAAAAAAAGAAAAAAATAATAAAAAGGAAAAAACCAGAAAAGGAAAAACCCAAACAAACAGAAAAGAAAAAACTTGATAAACAAACAGGTAAAAATAGAAAACATAAAAAATACCGACGATGTTTCAGAAGTGAAAAAAAAAATTTTCTTTTAAAGTTTAAAAAATGTTGAAAAGAAAAAAAAAATGGAGTCCTTGTTTGGGTGGTCTTTCCCCAGTCTCTGGTTTCCTTGTGATTGTCTGCAGTCTATTTTCCTGATTGGCTGGGTTTGACTTGATTTCAGTTTGCTCCTCTGTCTGCTGTGGGGGCCATGGCCTTTAACACCTGGCTTTGAATAGGCTGTGGACTCAGCAGGGTGGGGCACCTCTGGCCTGGTTTACCTGGCTGAGAGTTACTTGCCTGGGTGAGGCTCCTCCCTCCTGGGTGGGGCGGCCTCCTTGGCGGAGGTGGCTATGGAATGCAGCTCCCTTTTGGGCTGGGAATTGGGCTTCCTCTGTGATGGGACCTTTTAACTGTCTCAGGAACTATTTGTTCCCCCATCTGGTGTTTCTGTGCTGCTGGGAGCTGCTTGCTGCTTTCGCTTTAAATTTAGA
Source organism: Perognathus longimembris pacificus (assembly GCF_023159225.1). Taxonomy (NCBI): domain Eukaryota; kingdom Metazoa; phylum Chordata; class Mammalia; order Rodentia; family Heteromyidae; genus Perognathus; species Perognathus longimembris. The sequence continues at coordinate 110,387,288 of NC_063162.1, forward strand.
AATTCCGGTGGGCAGGGCGAGGCACCTCTGGCTAAGCCAAGGCCCAGGACACGCCTTCTGCCAGGGCAGGGGGCGTTCCCCTGGGCAGAGCTGGCTCTCACTGGTCGGTCCCTCTTGCCCTTTTCAAAGATGGCTCCTTTGACCTCGCTTTCCCCAGGCCCGCTTTAGTTCCAATCTGGTCTGACCCTATGCCAGTGGCAAAGATGGCACTTTGCTCTGGCGGTGGTGGAAGGGCTGCCTTCCAGAAGCTGCTCTTTGGGCACAAGTGAGAATATCTTTCATGGGGTACTCACGCTTTCTCTGCGATTTCAGGTCGTCCATGCTCAGCCGCCATCTGGAATATTTCTACCTGGTCTACGCTGTGTGCTTTAGCTGCGTGGAGTGTGGGTTGCTATGCTGGGCACTGTTCTGGCGCCAGCACTGGTGCGGTGGTGGATGCCACCCAGAGCTCAAATCTGTGTTTTCAGATGAGTAAAGTTGATTTTTCCTTCCTGGCCAGAATCCCTGTACTTTTAGAACTTACTTTAGCTGTCTTTCTAGGAGTAAAAGTTTCTATGGGGTGAGAAAACTGCCATGTTGGAGGGAGCTCAGCTAGTGCTCTACAGCTCCTCTGCTGTCTTCCCGGAAGTCTGCAAATGTATTTATTAACTTGTTTATGTTGGGACTCCACCAGTAAGTAATTATACTGTAATGATTTACAGTATCCCTTAAGCTTTAAATCAAAATGAGTCCACTTGGGTATGAGATCTACATATGTCAACCACTTTGAATCCATTTATGATTTTACAGCTTCAAAGAGCACTAGTTACTTCCTGTCAATAGACACTGACAGAACCCTACTTCATTAAGTGGAGCTCCCTGTGTACCCTTTAACAAAGTGAGTCGTGAGTCTATGAACACTGCATCCAATTTACAAGTGAAAGTGCTTACATGGCTTTTGAAGAATAATCAATTTAAAATGACAGTATTTTAAGGATTTTGACAACACAGGTAGGTTCTTATCTCCTCCCAGGTTTTGTTTTCCCCTCTGGCATGGTTGGTTTTAGTCCTTGTAACATAGTACCCTCTAGGATTGGCATTCCTGTCATTCTGAGTACTTTCACCATTTAATTGTGTATGTGGCCATCACATGGAAAAGACTGCAGAACTCATTGACTTATTTTGTATTTCTCACCCTCTCTGCCTGTTGGCCATTTTGTAGAGTGATCACCATCACTGTTTATATTGATCAAATCTCTTTTATTGGATATCTTTTTTTTGAGATTTCAAAATTGTTAGGCAGATCCAACTTTTGGAAGTGAAAAAAGAATACTCTCCATTCTCCATTTTGTTTTCTGGTGCAGGCTACATATTGCCTAACCTAATGGACAAGGTATTAGAAAATTAAGTGGTGAATGGGGAGGATGTGGGGAAATGTAGTCAAGTATTCAATGCAGATACTACAAAATTAAGAAAAGTAAGGTAAGGAATGGGTCAGGACATGTGGGTGAAATGTTGAAAGGGGTGACATGATCAAGATGTGCTGTATTTATTAACTGCTTTGTTACATGGCAACTCCTCTGTACAAATATTTTTTTTTAAATTTTCTTCACATTTTTTCAAAATCTATAGAAAGGTTTTACCTTGTGCAATTCTCCAGGGTAAAAAGATAGACAAATATAAGAAACAATAAGGTTTTTTTTGTCTCTTTTCATATGGACTTAAAACAATGTTACATTATTCAAAAAACAAAAGACAGGTTAAGGTGTGTTTGAATTGAAAGTAAAAATGTCAAAAACCCAAACTGCCAAATAAGTCAGTCATCACATTATGTGAGAGTAGCTTGTGAAAAACCATAGATCTTCATATAATGAGAAGTTTTTATTTGAAAAGTTGACAGCCTGTTGATTGCTTCCCCAGTATAAACACATTCCCTAGACTGTCTTTCTGAAGTACATTTTTGAGAGTTATACACTTAACTAAATATAAGTTAATAGTAACATTATGAACAAATTAAGTAGCCTGAAATCCTTGGATCTTTCAGCATAAAACAAAATTATTAAGGAGAGAATAAAAAAGTATGAAGTCAAACAATTTACTACTAAATAAACTGAAAAGCATAAAGTACCAGGCTGAAATATTTTAACAAATCCTTTGATATGAGTGCATTTGTAAAAGAAGATTGCAATTACCATCACAAAATACTTAGGCTTTCTCTACAGTAAGATACATGAAATCCTATCCATGCAATACTTTTCTTGTGTGAAAAGCACCTGAAAATATAATAGGCAAGGAACCATGAATCTTTCAGAAACCATCTGAAAGCACTGAGTAAGAATCCAGGGATCTTATGAAGAGATGGCCACTTAGCATCCATTTCTTAGGGGTTAGGCATGTGTTTGCAGTGAGTCAGCCACCAACTAAGTTACATGAGGCTAGGGGTAAGTAACTACCACTTCAAAACAAACACACAGACAAAGCAGAAATGTCCATTTATCTGTGTGATTGAATCATGTAAGCTGGATCTGCCTAAGAGCAGGTCCAATATTTTTGGAATAATTCAGGAGCTACTCTCCTTCCTCACCCTCTCCTCCTTCCTTCCCCTCTCCCTCTTCCTCATGCCTCTCCCTTCCCCTTTCCCTTTCTGTTCTCCTCCCTCTCCATCTCCTTAGTCTAGTCCTACTTCTTTTTTCCTTTAAGTAGTTGTGCAAAGGACTTGCCATTTAACAGAGTAGTTTATGTATAAAATACCTCTTGATCAGGGTCACCACTTTCAACATTCTCATCCATCCTTCCTAAATTACTTTTGTGGCAATGTTTTTCAAATTGCCTTTTATTTCTTATCTCCTGTCTTAAACTAATCATTGTCTATTATGTATTTCAATATAAACTATTTTACCTCAATTAATAACATGTAATTTCCTAGAAATTGGATTTGCGTTTCTCTATTGAACACCTAGTAAGAACTTGGTGAATTGTCTTAACTCTGAGTTCTTTCTGTACTCATTGCCCTCTTTTCATGTGACAGCTATCTTATTAAGTTTTGTGTCAGTGCAAGGGATAGATGATTATCTGTCATCTACATCTGTTTCTGATTAATAGAGTTGAAGATAAGTACACCCAGAATATGGCAATGCTATGGATGGTTTATGGAGGACAGAAAAGTTATTTTTAATGTAGACTCAGGTTCTCCCCATGCTACAGAAGCCCGAAAGTTAAAGTGTGAGCAGAAATGTGTAAAATGAAGATACTGTGAACTCTGCAACCAGGTAGAAGAGGTAAAAGTCTGAGTGATAAAATTTAAGGAAAAAAATCCTGCCTCCAATGTTCTTTACCCATAGTGTTTTATATTGTTAATAAGAGTTTTAAATTTTTATCACAAGGATTATCATATGTATATTAACATACCCAATGTAGCAGATGGCTAGAGCCCCATTTCACATAGATTTGAAAGATTGCTGTGATATTTATAGCATAAAGTTTGCCTAGTTTATTTTTTATGCAAGAGTTGAAGCACATGGAGGCCTATTTTCAGCTTTTCTTTTAAAAAAACAACAACAACCCTGTAAGGAGGTAATGGAAACAATACTACTTGGATACTCTCACCTAAGGGGCCAAGCAGTCTTAGTAGGTTGTATTTTTAAAAGATGTGCAGATTTCTTGCTATTGCCCATTTTTATGCATTAAACCAGTTGATAAAATATTCCAGCGAATCAAAGATAAGGGGAGTGGGAGAGGAATCAGGGAGGCTCTCATGAGTTGCAATGGAGACTTTTGGATCTTTCTGCAACAAATATGTGGCACTGTTATATGAGGATCCACCTAGAGCAGCTCTGAGGAGCTTGAGCACTAATAGTGCCCCTGTCAGCAGGGGGTCAATCACCCATGCAGAAGCACAGGAGGAGGAGGATGTAAAATTGTTGCAAAACAATAAAGTGCACTGCAGAATGTCAGCAGAAGTCTGAAGTAAGAAACTTGTAGAAGGAAACTAAAGTCATGATGCTCCACAGTGCATTGTATTTCTCTGGGCTCTCCTTGAATTTGGTGTGAAGTAAGATATGTTTATTGAAATGTTCAATCCTAGTGAAAGAAGAATTATAATCCATTCTTATAAGTTAATGATACATAAAAAGCAGAGGGAAATGAGTAGGTGATTAGTAAGTAAAGATTGTTTATTCCCATGGAAATACTTTAGTTTTGAAAGCCATAATGCTACAATACCCTACTCTAAAATATAAGTACTAGAAGATTAGTTAAGGGTGAACATATTTGAATTATTTAAAACACACACACACATACATATACATATATATATATATATATATATACATATATATATATATATAACACCAGGCTCACACATGCATGCACATGCATATCACAGCTCTTTAATATCTAGATAAAGTATTCTAGCAGTTGAGAATCTGAATCTCTGGGTCATTAAACTAATTGTGAACCAACATTCAATCATATTCTCTTTCAGAATAGCCCAAACTCTCAATTTTTCTTTTTCCTAGTGCTTCTTTCAAGGTCCTTAGGAAAATTCTACTTTCCTAAAGAAATTAAAACATTCTCTGTCTTCTACCCCATTGCTCTCTCAGCTTCTACTTTCTGGGTTTCCTTTTGGCTTCTTCCTGTGTGTATCTGATGTCCTGTCCTTTGGCTTAGAGAGGCTTCCTTCTTTCTGGAACTGGCAGCAGTCCTCCTGTCCACCTCCTCTATCCATTCTGTACAGTGTGTGGCCCTCTCTTTAGCCTCAACATGGAAATATCTGGAGTTGGCTAGGAAATGCAGTTCTTCCCTATGCTAGACCAATTGTCTTGACATACTGGCTACTTAAAAACTTTCCCAATACAAATGACAGTCATTAGTTACAAGTTAAGTTATAAGCCATTGTGCTAAATGATTGAACCATGACTGGAATGTGATTCCCCATTGCTCCTGGTCAAGATAATAGCTCCTACTGTCTCTTTGGACTTCAAGGAAATTTCCACATAGGTGCCTCAGGATGCCGACTATATAATATAATTCACAGAAAGTTCATTAAGTGCTGTCATTGGAAATTTGAAACTTAAAATTCTGTAGCAATGATACAGCTTTGGATTTTGTGCAGGATTTTTATTCAAGGCTTATTTTCATATTAAAATCTAATAACTCATATCAAAAATGTGAATTTCTAGTGGTATAAGTGAAGTAAGTGCTTATATTCCAGATGCTGTGAAAATAAAAGAGCACCTTTTTTGTGACTCTAACTTGTCATGAAACCATTCTTTCATTATAATTTGGAAACATTCTTGTGCCTCAATTTGCCCTCAGACGCCCATCTTATTTCTCCTAATTTATCATTTTCCTCTACTGCCATCTAAAAATAGTATCAGTTTGTGTTACACATTAACAAATCATCCAAATTTTAAGATGATTTAGAGAAAGCTTAAGATAAAGCTGTATTTTGCAAACTCCGTGCCTGGAAACTCCGTTGAGCTTTAATTTACTGTCTCTGCTTTCTGAAATCTCATTGACATGAAACATCAAATATTTCAGTTCTAAGTGATTTTGTTGTTGTTTTTGTGGAAGCTATTTTTTTCCATAGGTACATGAGACTGCTCCTGGTCAATGTAGTATTTTCATACAAAGAGTTGTGTATGGATTTCATTTTTTACTTTCTTAATGACAGATACCCCATTACATAGAATCTCTGAATCATGACAATTGCTAGCCCAACAAAAAGTGAGCAGACCATTTTAAGCAGATGGTGTCTGTGCTTCCACAGGCAAGAGAGAGCACAACCTAAAAAACAATTTCATGTTTTCACAATCATACTTGAATTTTCCAGGAGAGATTACTGGTGTTCATTCAACGTTATAAAAACAATGATGAGTCTATAACTAATGGTAGGTGTTGGTGCTTTTTCACTTGTAATGAGAAAGCAAAGTTGCTAAAACTTTTATACATGTTGTTTGGTACTGAATCAATGCACACATGGAATTTATTTATGATGCTTTTCAATAACCCTGAATTTGAGAACAGCTCATTGTAGTTTAAAAATCAGTAGTAGACCACCCAGCATGAATGCTAAAATGAATCTAATTTTTGAAAAGTATGGTACATATACATGGGTGCTTTGCTAATGCTATAGTTTAAAATGTTGTCTATAAGAATATACAATAACAGGGTTTAATGATACCAAGAAACTGAGAAAACTGTTTTTTAGTTAATGTAGCATATTTAAATTTAGAAAGTCTGTTGACAATCTAAGTCCTTCTATTTATAAGATGTATGTAAGTTACTACATTTCTTCTACAGAATAAAAATAATAGAAAATTATTGGAGAACATTGTTGAAGAAATTAAAATAGTAATTCTCACAGGTTTGCCAAACTTTTGGAAACTTAATACTGGAAAATTCTAAGAAATGAATATATTTATCATCCTTGAAATTGCAAATAAAATAAAAATGTAATAACATATGTAAAGTATACTCATTACTTTACATTATCTTTTCTAAGGAACTTATTCGTCAGCTCATTAGTACTATTGCTATAGTTGAATTCACACATTCTTTTTTATCCGAATTAAATATAAAAAGAGGAAATAATACTTTAAAACTTGGATAGTATAATTATCTTCAGAATTAAAATTTACCTCTAAACTAGATTGAATTAGTACTGAGTAAATATTACTAAAATATAACCAATTTTTGTCAATTTCTATCACAATTGTCTTGATTAAGCTGATATTAGGGGCCATCATATCTGAGGCCTAATTATAAGGGCTTAATTATTCTCTGAAAAGAAAAGGGCTTAATTCATCTCTTCTCTCTGAAAGTCATTAGACCATAGAAGAAGTTATGCCTTCTTAGGTCTTCAACTTCTCCTGTCTTGTATGAAGAAAGCTATGTGACTTGAACAACCCACCAAACAGAACAACCAAAACCATGACCCTTGAAGAGATTGAAAACAAACTTATATGCATGAATCCCTAGAGCATCCAGATTCCAATGTTATTATGCACACAATCATCTGGGAACTGAGTTAAAATATTGTTCAAATTCAGAGAGGGAATATTACTTAGAGGTCTTTGTCGTGAGCTCCCAGGTGATGCCACTGTCCCACAATGCATATGTGAACCACATGGTTTGGGTTATCTGAACTAATTTGAACATTTGACCAGGATAAACAAGATATAGATCAATAGCACATGGAACTGGGACTTCCCGGATGGTAAAAAGAAGAATATGATAGAAAAATCAATAATTTGCGTTGGCAGGAAAAGTATGGTATCTCTGTACCTTTTATGTGTTGACTTTCTTTGAAGATCAATAAGTTTTCTTCCCTTGTATTTCACAGCCCTTTTTCTCTTTTTTCCTACTCTATAACATATGGCACATTTCTGCTCATTTTTTCTCTTATTTTTTTATCTTTTAATAACATGTAATAATTAGTTTCACTGCAAAACTTCCATAATGCATATAATGTTCTTTAACCAAATCCACTCTTGCATTATTCTTTTGTATCCTCCCACCACATCCATTTTTAACAATTATCCATTTCTTTAAAATTATGTTAAATACCTAAATCATCATGTAGCTAACAATTAAGAATCAAATTGTATTAAATTCTGTGTAAGCTTTTCAACATATGAAGGACCTATGCACTGAGAAAAAAAATGCCTATAGTTAAGTAACTGAAGTACATCTATAGTTTGGGGTGCCAAATTCTAATTTCTTTGAAAATTATGTTCAACATTGTCTACTGGAAATGTGTATCATGATCACTAAGACTTTCAGTTGGCACTGCTTTTATTTATGGACAGTATAAACTACATATGGCTCTGTCCTTATTCTGTTCACATAGTCTAATATACACAATAGTCTTTCCTGGTAGACTAGCCCTTATAGTCTCTTAACATTCCTGAGAATGGAATGACCATACTTCAAAGCCTATTGTTTCATCTCTACAGGCTGCTTTTTATCAATTTCCAAGATATTTAATGATGAAATGTAACAACACTTCAAACAAAAGTCAACGATTTAAACTAAAATTGCCAAATAACTAAAACCCATCCACATTCATACTCTTGAAACTTTTATTCTTCTCCATCAGATTTTGAAGTCTATCAGATTTTTCTGAGATATTTAGATGAGAAAACATCTGGATCATGTCATAGTTTGGACTGATTTTTGTCTAACAGTTTCTCTGTGGATTTTTCTCCCACAATGCATATGGTTTGTTTCTTACATTTAACCATATCTCTGGGGGTCTTTGATTTGTCCTATTTATTTTCCTCTTTACTTTCAGAAGGAAAATTTTTGCATAAGTTATTATCTTTCTAGGTGTGAATCATGTTCTTCTCTCTTTCATATGTGTTTTAGTGTATAAGAATAATATTTTATCTTACATGTCCCCCTAGTGAGCTGTAACTCCCTACCATAGCTTTTCCATAATTCTCTTAGTGCAGTATGTTGCACTAATACAATATATCATACTAGATGATAGATACTGAAAATAGTAACTTTTGAAAATATAGAAGTGTTTACTTAGTGCCACTTGACTAGTTTCCTTTTTAGAATACATCCTTGAGGGTAATAATGGCAGACAGGAAACCAAAATTAAGCGTTAGAAGGTTTGATGGCTAGATACTAAGATATTGATATAGGAATCATAATGAAGCTTTGAAGGAGTTGAAAGCAAAAACACAACTTCTTTTAACTCAGAAATTGTCGGGCTCAGGTCGCCTCCCCTGGCATGGCGATCAAGGCTCAGCTACGCTTTTCACCACTCCCTTTCTCACCCTCTCTCCTGGACACCCGGCTGGCAGGTAAGGCCAGGATGGGTCGGGGGAGCCAGCACTGACCTAACGTGCACACGGCCGGACGAGAACGCTTACCCACCTTCTTACCAGTAAAGAAAGCCAGGCATAGGCAAGTATCAGAGAAGCTTCAAGAGCTATCTGATTTATTAAGGCGGGGGTAAAGGGAAGTGATAGGGAGGGAAGGCGATCGGTCAGGACGCTGATAGGCTGGGAGCTTATCACATGACCCCCTCATGAGCTAACGTCACTCAAAAGCGCCGCACCAGGGGGGGGGGGCGCCTGGGCTGGTAAGAAAGTTGGGGGCTGGGTGCAAAGCCAGTTCTTCTGGTTCCGGACCCAGAGAACAGTAGCCTGCTTCCGCATTACCCCAGGGCTGGGGGGAAGGGCGGCGTCTTGGGTATGCTCTCCAATGCCCTTCACCCTGAAGTCCATAAAGCTGGACCCCAACGAGAAATCATTTATATTTTTTTTAAATTATTGCTGAAAAGGTAGATGTTGTGGCACCATCTTATAACCATAGTTCCTCTGAAGGAACTTTCACAAAAACAATGAAAAAGGTCACATTTTTCAGGAGAGTAGAGATCATGTAGTATCCATTTCATTTATTCTAAGCTGTAAAAATATTAATTTCATGGCTTAGAAATGATATATTTCACAATTCCTCTTTGATCACAATTATCTTTGGAGCAGTTAAAAAATAATGAATTTAGCTTGTTACCCTTCGGGATGATGATTAAAAATGGACTAGCTAAGTGAATTGACAATGAAGTTAGATGTTATAGGTCATTGGTGAGAATGCTGAATTTTACACGATGGATTTCTTACTGGATGGAAATATGTGCTAGATATTGCAGATGAAAAAGGAATTATGGGAATTGTTAGGTCACTTAAGAAATTATAGGAAAGAAAAAATAGGATGATGACCCAATCTTTGTTTTTATTTCTTTTAAGGTTTTAATTACCAAAATTTCAGAAATGATGGAAGAAAGGGAAGAAGGATGCTTTTATTCACTGGAGTCTAGTCTTCCAAAAACTAAAGACATTTGCACTGGGTTGTAGTTCAGTGGCAAAGTGCTTATCTAACAGGTACAATGCTCTGGGTTTGATACTTCGTACCACTAAAAACAAAACAAATAAAAAAACTAAAGACATTTAATAATACAAAAGTATGATGATGATGGAGTTTCTTAAAGATAGTTAAATTTAATATATTATTGATTACAATGGTGTATGGTGAAATGACACAATAGTGCAATTGGTCATGAAAGAAAGCTGCATTTAGCTGAAAATAATAATTTATTTAATAACAATTTTAGATATTAAAATATCTTAGAAAGAACTCATATACCCCAATGAACAGACCTCTTTTCTGAAGTGCTACTTTCAAGTAGAAGTTGGACTGTGTTATGAGAAAAGAGCAGAATTCACATCACAGTGGTACACTGGAGGGCTTGTTATTTTGACAAAAATATTCTTATTATAATTTATAATTTCTTAATTTTTATACTACTTTAATTTAATGTTTTAAATTAAATTATTTAGACATGTCTCAGCAACAATTATTTTGGAATTTACATATACTGTGGCTGAATACAAATGTGTGGATGTTATTTTTAATTTGCAACTAATGGAGACCCAGCACGGGATTTCCTTCTGGCACATATTGACATAAGATCTTGATAACCGTTATAACTAAGGAATTACCAATGAAAGTTGTTCTAGCCAAATGATTAGTCATAAATTGCCAAGAATTTAAAAAAAATATATAAAGAGGGTGGTGGATAGAGAGTAGTCAGGAATTCATATAATATATATGTGTATGTGTTTATATATTCACATATATGTGTGACATATATGTGATATATGTGTATATTATACATTCATATGTATATATATCACAAAATTTGAAAAAAATGAGGATAGGATGGGTGAAAAGGGGTTGAAAATGTTGAAGGGATGACACAGATCAGGATGCATTGTATACATGAATTTGTTTGTTAAATCACAAAAAATTCAATACCTGTCCAAAGAATTAAGAAAAGTGAGGGGAATGGTGGGTTGGGAGGAGTGGTTGAGAATGTGGAAAGTCTGGATTGAGGAAGATGTACTGTATTCATTAACTGCTTTTTTGAATGGCAACTCCTTTGTACAAGTATTTATAGATAATAAAAATATTTTTTGAAATGTAAAAGAGTTGCTAGTGGTGGCTCACACCTGTAAGGTATTCAGGAAGCTGAGATCTGAGGATTGCCCTTCAAAGCCAGCCTGGGCAGGGAAGGCCATGAGACTCTTATCTCCAATTAACCAGCAGAAAACAGAAGTGGTGCTGTGGCTCAAGTGGTAGATCACTAGTCTTCAGCTGAAGAGATTAGGGACAGTACCCAGACCCAGAGTTCAAGCCCCATACTGACAAGGTAAACAAATAAGTAAATAAAATAGTAATATATGAAATTATTACTTAAAAGGACACATTTAAAAATAAAATTTTTCATTTAAAAAGTATATTACATATAAGCACATATTATTATAAATCTTTAAAAAAATTTGGAATATAACAAGTTATCTCGTTTCAATTCAACCATTTCTTTTCTTCTTTTCAGATTTTAATGGAACACTTCACCAAATTTACTCAATCTTTATATTATAGTGCCATGTACATCAGTAAATTATTTTTCTGGGATATACATTGTTTTGGGTGTAATCTGAGCTAAATAAGGTTACTACAGTGGTCATTTATTAAAAGCTTGATAGATTGTTTTCCTATGTGTTATGATATGATGATAAAAGATTGTTTAAATGAGATCAACTGACAAGGTTGTAAACTGGGTTTGAATATTTTCAAAATGCTACATCTGTAGTAAGCTACATATTAAATTTTATTATGTAAATATTGGGTAATGAAATGTTTTTACTTTATATGAGAATCCGCATGATGTAGTGAAAATTACCTTGACTACAGTAGATAAAAATGTATTATACTACTATTACATTGGTGTAATTTAGTATAATGCATAATATTTCTCTATAGTGAATAATGTTAATTTTTAACATTTCAATATGAATTTATGATGCATTGCAATAGGCTGTAATTTCTGTACTAAATACTTGTGTTTATTAACAAGCACATAATTTTATAAAACATGCAGGTAGTTCTTTTAAAATGCAGATACTTGTCAGTAATGAATATAGACCTATATGATATGTTATAACTCAAAAAACAACAACAACAGTATTTAATGAAAAGAGCTTACAAGAGACTAGAACAGAAACAATTGCAAATCATATTGCAGTCTCCACAGAAGAGAAGCCAACATGTTAGTCTGAATAATAAGAAATTTGGCAATCTAGGGTACTTCCATGTTTTTAGTTATTTTTTAAAAGTTAGGAAACTCAAGGAGAAAATCTAATAATGGTATATTTCTACAGTTAATAAGTAGACAAGTGTTTGACCAAAATAAAACACACCTAGTATAGCATATAGTTGCTCTGAGCATATATATATGCTCTGAATATATATATTCCTATATATATTCCTACATATTTATATATATTCCTATTTGTAAGAATTCAGTCCACTCAGTAACAGAAAACTTCATATGGATACTGGCTATTTTTCTGATTCTATTTAATATTTACTAGGTAATAATTACATCAATCCAAGTGAAATTACATAATGTCAACTGATGTGCTAGTAGGATCAAAGTAATGCAAGAATGAGAATGAGCAGCAATTGTGAAATTGGTACACAGTTATAAATCAAAGGTGATGGACAGATGCACAAAGCTTACTCAGTTGCTCAGTTCAATTGAAATTTATTGAAAGGCATGTAGAGATCTAGGCTTTAAATTAAATGGTTCATAATTAGCCACAATTTAAAACACTGCATGAGCAAAACAAAAGCATTTGAAGACTATTAGAAGTGCCACTCTTATTTGAGATGTAAAAGGATACAAGCTCTTCTGAAAACTGAGTTCCTTTAAAAGAAATGAACCAAAACAAAAGCTCAAAAGTGGAAAAGATGTTTCATTGAAGATACAAACTTTGTCTTAGAAACTTAAAATTTTCCCGGACTTAGCTATCAACAAAACAAAACATTAAGAACCAGGCTACACAAACATATGCATTACCATGCCTTTATTTGTGCTGTAATACTCCAGAGTCCTTACAAAATTAAAAAAAAAAAAAAAGAAAAGAAAAAAAAAAAAAAGAATTGAGACTTGAGAATTAGCCAAGTTGTGAGGACTTGAATACATTTCTGAGAACTTTGGCTAAAATATATATAAATATATATTGTATATATAAGTATAATTTTTAGATTTAAAGAAAGAAAATAGTTTTTTGCTATATAAGAAAAAATTGGAGTTTTAATGCATTACTGGTAAGGATGAAGCTTGGCCTCATTTTTGTTTTTCAATTTTTTCTCTGTCCATATTTTCCCCTTGTTCTTTTAAATATTTCCCTTCCTTCCTTCCTTCCTTCCTTCCTTCCTTCCTTCCTTCCTTCCTTCCTTCCTTTCCTTCCTATCTCCCTTCATTCCTCCCTCCATTTCCTCCTTCCTTCTTTCCTTTGTTTTCTTTTCCTTCCTTCCTCCCTCCTCCCTCCCTCCTTCCCTCACTTTCTCCCTCCTTCCTTCCTTCCCTCCCTCCCTCCCTCCCTTCCTTCCTTCCTCTAGTTCTCTGTTTTCTTCTTTCCCTTCTTTTATTCTCTTCTCTCTTTCACCTCTTCCTCCTCCATTTTTTCTCTTCCCCCATTTTTTAAAATAAGTTTTTTTCTGATAATCATGTGGGATAATCTCACCTGTAAAAGTGCCCAGCTATAAATTATGCATATGAGTTAAGTCTTGAACTAAATAGACTTCATAGTTTAAGTGGACATTTTTGGAAGCCACATTTAATTAGCAAGGTGATACTAGAATCCAATACAAAATATTCTACAATTAAATGAGTAAGGATACATTGGGGCAAGTGTACAATAAATGAAACTTTCATGGATCAAGCAACTAAGTTAATGTCTCCCAACTATGTATTTGTGGGATTAATCTTAGTTGAACCATGGTAGGTTTAACTAGAGAAAACATTTTAGCAGAAAGACTAGTTTGATGATAGTTGTAGGAATACTGTTCAATCCTATTTTTCCAAATGAGTAAAAATAAGTAAGGTCAACAATAGCAAGGAAGATGAGAGGAATGGGGTGGGAACGAGTAGGAGGTAGAATGTTAATGCCTTGTGTTCAGGACTGAGGAAATAGATTTCAACAAAAGAAACTTTGGGATTAAACAAACAAATGCATTACTCAGAATAATGTGATGGTTTGCTTCTTGAAATACTGTGCTCTATTTATTTGGACTACTTGTTGGGGCTGGGGGTAAAATTCACACCTGTCCTTTCTTATTTCGTCTACCCAAATTATTCTTTTCTTTGTAGCTTCATCATTACAATACTGTGATTTTGTATATCAAAACTCACATATCACTTTCCCTCTGCAATATTCCATGATCTCTCTACACTCAGTAAATCTCTTCTTTTTGAACCTGCAGCATTTTCTCTGAATTCCATTTTGGCACTTACTGAATTGCAAAGTGGCTCTTTTCAACCATGCTTGACTCTATGTCTTCTCTGTACTTGCCACACCATGCTTTGGGGGTAGAAACAAATTAGACAGAAACCGTCCACATGAAGCTTATAGTCTAGGAAGAGGGATAGGGAAGTAAGCAAATCACATCAAAATAACTAAGACAGTGAAAGGAATGTACGTGGCAGAGATTCAGCACTGAGAATGTGGCTATTGTTTTCCAGGGCTAGGCAAATAAGAAAAGATTTGCCATGCATAATGATGATAAATCATATCACGGTTGCTCATATTTCAAGGTGAGTTCTTTGAGAGGCAGAAGCATGACTTATTCATTTCAACATCCTTACCGTCTAGCAATCTTAACAATTGTTTGATCTTAACATAACCATCTCAAGATCTACCTGTAAAACTGAATAGGTATTCATCTTCTTACACGATGTAATGTCTAGATGTTTAGATTCTTTTACATTCAAAACCATTGTCTTGTGGTATGATTAGGTACTATTTGGATCCTTTTTCCCTCGCTGTGTGTATCGATCTGCATGTTGGAAATGAATATGTTTTCTTTGCTTAGACTGGTAATGGAATTGCCCATAGTGTATGAGGCAACTTTATTGTGTAATTCATTTAGAGTTACATTACTCTATTAATTAATATATCAATTAATCTATTACTAATTTTATTGACAAAATAATCATGAAATAATGGATTGAATGGATTAATCAATTAATTAGTATTAATAGGTTAATAGCCACTTTAGATATTATATGTAAATTTTTAAAATTCAGAAGAGTAGACTTTTGCACAGTTTGAAAAATGATATATTCTTCTGAATGGAAACATGTTTTTGCATATATTAACACTGACTTTAAAAATAACTATTGCAGAAAAGGGTAAAGTAAAACCATGAGTTCCTTTGGCATTAGGCCAGTGTATAGCTAACATTTTACCACACAATAAGGTGATGTTTATTTTTTTATGTTTGTCTTTAGACTCTTTAGACTTTGGTTAAATTTAAATATAATAGATTTCAAAAGGAACGGATTTCTATTAAATTGAAATTGCATTAAAAAGTGAATTTATGGGGCTGAGGATATGGCCTAGTGGCAAGAGTGCTTGCCTCGTATACATGAAGCCCTGGGTTCAATTCCCCAGCACCACAAATATAGAAAACGGCCAGAAGTGGCGCTGTGGCTCAAGTTGCAGAGTGCTAGCCTTGAGCAAAAGGAAGCCAGGGACAGTGCTCAGGCCCTCAGTCCAAGGCCCAGGACTGGCAAAAAAAAAAAAAAAGAAAAAGTGAATTTATAAGAGACAGACTTCTTTTAAAAAGTTATAGCAGTGATCCCATTATTAGTAAAAATTTGCATGTGCTAATCATCTAGCATCTTCATAACTCCTCAATGAAAGCAAACTGTTTAAGATAATGATACACTTTAAAGCTTCATCCCCATATTTTCTTTTCTGGTATGACATAAAGCAAACAATATTTAATTTAAAGGGCATAAGATTCACATCATTACCATAAATATAGAATCCAGTTTACAGATGACTACAATGAAGAAATCTGTTATCTAATTATGCAGCAACCTGACTGTGCTTCTCAAATTTGTCTAAGCTTATGTTCCTCAACACCATATGTTACAGGGAACAGTAAAGACATCTGAATTCAAATATTTTGAAGAAGTGTGTATTTAGCAAGTGAATACATGCTAGAAGGAATAATTTACATCAGCAGTTTCATTACATTTTCTCTTCAGTTTTCTCGTTCCCATCTGAAATGCAGTGACAGATACAAATTTGGAACATAATTGCTACCTGGCAAGAAGCATGCTTACTGAATGGGCACACATCTTTTGCCCTTAAATAGTACATGAGCCACTTTATCCCCTGTGTGGGCAAATCTTGCATTTAAAATGAGGTTCACCACACTAAAATGGAGTGTTTAGAGAGACTTGTATTTTTACACTGTTCTTCTTTGAAAAATTATTTACATATCCTTTGCCTAATGTGTAGGTAGAAAATGTATTAAGCACATACCATTAAAAGTCACTAAATTATACAGAAAAGTAAGCATTAAGTGTGCATTTGCATGCGTTTACATTTTACATTTGATTTCAAAGGGGCCATAATAATTCCTCAGTTGTGATACATCGTTTTCATACATGAAGATGGCTGTTATAATCTGCCCAACACTCACTGCTTGAGTCTCTTAGCCTAGTTTCAACTCTGAGTTTACATGCATATGCCAAAGTCTATTAAAACTGAGTTATTTAATGGGACATTAATTCTTTTTCGTGCAAACTACCCTCTCTCAAGACACATTGGCAGAAGATTATGATAGTAATGGGAATCATTTATCTGTAAATTTTATCTATAATTCTCTTTGAAAATGTAGACCTCATGGTTTATAAAGACATGCCAGTAGATTTTTTTGTATCTGATACTTTTAATTTAATTTTAATTTAAGGATATGATTTTTTTTGCTATTGATATCTCATAACATTAAACAAAATGAATTTTGATTTTGGAAGGCTTCCATGAGATTATTATATAATTTCTAACCCTTCAATTTTTGATTTTGGAAGACTTCCATGAGGTGATTATACAATTTCTATCCCTTCAAACCCTTTATTGCTAAGGACTAGAAGAAATAAGATATTTGTTATGAATAAATTTGTTTCAGCTGAAGCAAGCTGAAAGCTTAGAGTGAAATGCAACACTGAATTTTAGCATTGTTAAGACAATAAACCAAAATAAAAGAATACCCTGCTTTTGAAGCATTCTGTTTTTTGATTTATATATCAAACACTATTTTGAGTACAAGAGTGTGTTCTCAAACAATTTAATAATTGATCTTTCATTTGAGGACATACTTCCAAAATTAACACCCTGATTAGTCAATGGAACCTAAATTTTAATGTAATTTTTAGGCTTTTATTTGAAATACATGTCAACACATTGTTTATTTGAATAATCATTAAAACTGAAACATGAACTCCCATCTGTGAAACATTTCAGCTGAGTGGGAATAACAATTCAATGTGTTCTGAGGTGAGAAATTAATGCTGAGTTAATTAAAATCCCAAGACACCACAGTTAAAATTTCAATGTCACTTCATTAATTAGCAATAAGATATTTTCATTTTTGTGCTTGGTGAAGGCCTAGGAATATCTGAAAAGATGAACACAGTGCAGGAAGTGTATTATCATGCTGAAAATCATAGCTATCTTGACATCAATGATTCTCAAGGAATCATCTTCAGACAACAAAGAGATTCTTAATTTGAAATGCTTTAAAAGAAAAAGAAGTTTGAATTTTCAAAATGTGGCGTATGTCCTGGAAAACAGTTTGTGTAAATGTCACTCTTGTTTATATGAAAAGTCATGTAACCTTTATGTATATAATTTGCTCAACAATGTGAGATAAGAAGCAGCTGACTCAGAAAGAAATAGTTGGAGAATTTGATTTTATAACATTGTTTTGTATAGGTTTGCTTTCTTTCTCATTTCCAAAATCCTATAGTGACTGAAATAATTCCTAATGGAGTTATTACAGAGGTTTTATGTCTCAAACACCATGCGAGATTTCAAGCACATAATCAAGAAATGTTTTCTGTTAATACTATATGAAGACAATGCTTATTATTTTGAGGAAATATGTAGTCTTACTTTCTTTTCATTTATTCTCTACATATCACAAAATGTATCAAAGGATCAATTTTTCTTTCCTTTTATGCTGTCTTATTTCTCCAGTTTTCTAAGAACATCACACAAGTTAGAATTAACTTAGATAATACTTGAAGAAGGGGAGATGTGAAGAGCTTCCTTTTGTTTGATTTCATCAGAGAAATAAAGTATCATTTTTATCTTTATTTGAGGAATTAAAAGTTAATGATGTAGATATGTCTCTAGAGAAATATCAGTTATCCCTCCTACAGAACTGACAACAAAAGTGTGGGAGGAAAAAAAGCAGCACACAATTGGAATTTTTTAAAACAAACTATATAGCACGATAACTGTAAGAAACCTACTCTAGCTTAGAAAACAACTAATTTTTACTGCAATTTGTCATGGTACATTTAAATTATGGTTTTAATAAAATACATCTTTAGGTCAAAGCTGAAAGAAGATATCAGTAGTAGATCAGTGTATATTCCATTTTTTTCTTCTGCATGATGGATAGTTTATGGGTTGTTTTTTGTTTGTTTGTTTTGCTTTTCAGTATTTCCACATACCATTTCATTCAGTATAATTTTACTTATTTACTCCTCCAGTACATACAAACACGAGTGCTGGTAGACAAAAATATCCTTGAATCCAACCACATTTGGGAATATTCATCAGTTACTATATCCATGCAGTTATTTTGAAATTTAGTTCAATAAAATGTCTTTGCTGATGCAGTTTCTTTTTATTTTCCATGTCAATATGGCAAATGACATTTTTAATTCTCAGGCAAAGAAGAACATGAAACCTGTACAATGAGATCTCCCAGGAAACATGAAGTCTGCTGAAGCAAACTTTTGGGCTCACTTGTGTTCTCTATTAGGTGTTGGAATTAAGAAGAAAGCCTGGTAAGAAAGTAACTCATGGACTTAATTTATAAGTGGTGGAACTCAGTTGAATTTCCCACCATTGTAAACATCCACATAATGCCATGAAAAACAAGTTAATGTATATTGCATTTTATTTCCAGTTATTGTCTAGGGAAGTTTCTACTTGTTTGAGGTTTCCAAAGGTAATGGGTCTTAGACACTCCTGGGTGCCCTCTCAAATTCGTGGGTCCTCCTGTTTCTACCTTTCTTATTTTCCTGCAAGTGCTTCCATTTGTTACTGTTCCCTTGAGAATGTCCTGGTCGCTGTCGACGTTGTTTTCGGTCCCTTTTCCAAACTTGTTCACAGAACTCATCCATTGTGTTCAGATTGGGGTGGTTAATGAGCTGCATGAAGTCTCTGTACCAGACCTTTTGGCTAGGTGTCATGCTGTTGGACAATTCTTTGGTCTTAGAGCCATCTCCATCGTCATCTCTGTGAAGAAGTTCTTCCAAATGTTCTGTGTCAATGACTTCCAGGGTCACTTTAAGAAGTGTTTGCATGAACCCGTGCTCCACTGCATGGCACAAGTATTTGCCAGAATCCTTCCGCTGCAGACTGCGTAGCAGCAGTCCTTGTTCTGTCCTGATGATATGATCGTCCACTCTGATCTATTAGAAAAAAAATTATTTTAAAAGACACATACTTAACAGAAATATACAATCCAAAGCTCTATGGGAGTAAAACTTTAGATTGGCCCAGGAGGCACAATTTTAGCAGTTACCAAAATTCCTAATTTCAGAAGAATGACAGAATTTTTCTCTGTGAAAAGAGGTATAATGTTGATAACCTCTAAGATGCATTGGCCATTATTGACTGCACCACCGTTTTAATAGAATGTATTATAATAACTTCCAGGTAACCTAGAAGAAAACACCCCAGGATGTACTTTATTTTTGTAGACTCAAGCCTACATACATGAATATGGCACAAAGTTAACACTAGAATCTTAATTTAGAGCCACAGAAGCACGAAAATAGAAAGCAACAGAGCATTAGAAAGAACCGATAAGATTTGAAAGAAATAAAATTTTAAAAAAATAGCAGTTGAGAAAGTATAAGAAAAGAAGTACAAGATATCAAGTGTTGTAATTGTTTTTAATGAAATCTTATGCACTGGAATGTTTCAAACCTACTTTTACTTTGAATACAGATTATAATAGAAATCTAGGAAGCCTTTCTTGGCAATGTATAAAGCCAATCAACCTCAGCATATTGTAGTGTATAGTTTAAAATTACTTAACACGTTGTAGTAGCTCTTGGGAATAATTTTATCTTAATATTCATATTATGATTGTAAAACATAATCCACGGTACAAATTAGCTAAACAGCTTGGTTATTTACTTAATTATTTTGGGGAGGACAAAAAATAAAAGAAGGAATACAGGTTCTCAGGCTGGCTCTGTTGGCTTTGCCCGTCTTGAGACACATTGCCAGCACCTTGTGCGTTGTTATTTTTATGTTTTCTTTTCCATTTCTTTATTGTTAAAGTGATGTACAGAGGGGTTACAGTTTCATATGTATGGCAATGAGTACAGTTCTCATCCAACTTGTTACTTCCTCCCTCATTTCCCCGCTCAACCCTCCCCATTTCCCTACCCACCCACAAGTTGTACAGTTGGTTTACACCATAGAGTTTTGTAAGTATTGCTGTTGCACTGGTTTGTCTTTTTACCCTTTGTCTCTCGATTGTGGTATTCCCTTTCCCTTCCCTAGTTCCAATACATGTATATACAATATCCATTGTACTAAAATCAGTTACAGTTATACCAGGGGTAAAACCATGGGAAAGAAAGACAAAAGAAAAAGGGCATAATTTCATGTGGTATATTGAAAACAACAACAATGATAAACTACTTGTTTCCATAACTTGGAATTGAGGTAGGTTCTTGCTTTTTACTGAAATTGTCCTGGGCTGTGCTTCCATATGTCACTGGGATGACATGAACTTGCCACTGCTACGAGCTGTGATGATTTTCCCTAGCTGGCATAATTGGATGTAGTCATTGGTTTTCATTGAGTGTTGGAGAGTTCTTTTTGCCCAGGTTGATCTAAATCTGAGATCTCTTAATTTCTGTCTCCCATGTCAGTGGGATTTTAGGGCCCAGCTTTTTTAATGCCTACAAAATGGTGTTAAAGGCTTGAAGTTCTCTCTGAGATATTTTTTATATAAAATTACTTACCTTTGAAAGGGAAAGTATATCTATAGAGGAAGATGATTTGCCTGTTTGTAGGACTATCTTTTAATCAAACTTGAAGCTGGCACATCAATTGCTTCATGCTAAATCTAAAATATATTCATCTACCATTTTAAGAAGAAGTGGATAAGTAAAATAAGTTTGAATACCATTTTTAATTAAAAGGAATTTAAAATTACTAGACAGATTTCATTTTTAAAATGCAGAAATAGAGATAAAAATAATCACTTTGTTGATGAGCACGATAAAAAAATAAACACAGTAAGAAACAAGGAGAATCCAAAGTGTCTTCTCAAACTGCTTATGAGGCAGAAACTCTTATCACCTCAAATTTGTTTGGCAAATTCTATCACATATTTGTCATATCATCAGTCCATAGAGAATATTTGTGTGACAAAAGAGTTATTGATTGGGTAATAAAAAGTAAGAGTGTTTAGTATTTTTCTTCCCTTCAAGGCAATAATACTGGGGTTATTTAACAGTAAATGCTACACTGAAATAATAGCATGGATATATTCCAGTACCTCTTCTTTTCTTTCTTCATTTCGCCTCTGGAATTGCCAGTAAACCAGAGCTCGCTGAGACTTTGGACTGCATTCCAGAAATGTGCTACTGTTCTCTACTCCATAGATAATTCTCTCCTCCAGGCTATGGCCATTGTGATTATCTGGACAGTGAAAAGAAAATGAAATGAAGAAATGTTAGAGAAGTTATCTTGACCTTCCAAATATTAACTTGGAAATGCAAGAGCTAATTTATTCCCAACTTGGAAGTTATGTTCAAATTGACTAAAAATGGCAGAAATGTAAAAAATATAAACCTTCAGATACCAATGCTGACCTAAAGAGAATAATCATTTGAATAAAGCATATATAGAGTTTAGTTTACCAGTAAATAACAATAGACTAACAAAATCAGTACTGTGTATTAAGACTGTATATCTCTACACCATGATCATACACTCAGATTATTTGCACTCCAAACCTTATGTTCAGAGTAATGGGGCCGATGTGTATTTTACCATTCTCAGGAAGGAAAGGTTTGAGACTGGACTTGGGGAAGAAGCATCTGTGTCTGAAAAAAATCATTTTGCTTTTGTGCTTTATTCTTCATCTGTAAAATTAAATTTAAAAATCAATAATATTTATCTAGTATTTTACAGAAAAGAAAGATCAGGAAGTTTATATTCCACATCAGTAACCCCCAAACAATTCGCAACTTTTTTTTCCCTGAAGATTGATTGGTATAAAATGTTTGAGATGGCTTCGAAGAATGATGCATAATTATCTTGCAATGTGGTTTCAATTGTCTTTATTTGAAAAGGACACATCTTTTGTTATTTTCAAGAATGAGGCCATGGAATATGCTTCAGTATGTAATAAAATGTAGCAACAACAAAATGTGTTTCCTGATTAAGTTTCTATTATTTTACCCTTGATGTAACCTCTTACAATGTGGTAAGAGTGAAACACAGCTCAGATCAAAAGGAAGACATAGGGAATCTAGGTAAAGCTCTTTTAGAGAACAAAACTCCACATTATGTTCTATAATCCTGTTTCCATTATGATATCTTCTGCAATCTGGAACTCATTAAATTAATTTAGAAAATAATAAATCGATTTCACATACATAGAAAACTGACAGTGCAGACAGATTTTTAAAAAAGTTTGCTCTCGATCTCAAACTCTAGCAAGATGTTTAATTTAAATAATGTACCCACACCATTTTCTTGACAGCACCATGACAGTTTTACTCTTGTCTTGATTACCTTAACATTTTTGTCTAGCAGGACTCATAGGATTTGTGATCAGTATGTTTAGAGATTTCCGAAACGCTGCTTCTATCCAGTCACTGTGCATGCCCTGTGACCCTCATCTCCTAACTCTCACCTTTTACAGTTCACCCTTGGTTTTCTCCAGGGATGTCAACTTCAGGGCCTGCTTTTCAGTTGCCTTGGGTATAGAACAAACGTGCTAATATTGGGAGTTAGTTCTTTCTTCTCATTGAAAAGATAAACCCCATGGAAATAGGAAAAATGCAATGTAAAGAAGTTGCAATGTTACACTGATCTCAAATCACATTTTTAAAAATATTGGATACATGTATCATCTACAATGAAGAACCCTCTGAAAGTCCTAGTGCATCTTAACTTGAATAAATACACTGCACATTGTTGTGTTCATTTGTTTTGTCATCCATACCATTTGTACTGAACACATTTTTCCTCAAATTCTTACGTAGTATACACTTGTAGCATCAAGAAATCATTTTCTTCTTATCAATACACCTTTCATTTAGTCTCTCCAATAAATGTATTTGACACTATATTAACAGAGATAACTCTAGTAGATTCAGAAATAGGCAAACTTGCCGCTCAGGAGCCATGTCTCTAAGCCTGATTTCCTCATTGTGGAATGTATGGTAATAACTTGTCTCCCATCTGACCTGTTTAAATTGCTATCAAATAGGTTAGTTCTCTCAAAGAGAAATCTATTTAAATCCTAAGTATGTTAGCTAACACATGGCTAAAAGAGTATGTACCTTAAATAATGAGAAAGAAGAAGCCTCCAGGAAATGTGAGTGTATTGTTTTCAAAATCACAATTTCAGTTTACAATTAAGCTAAGCATTTCAGAGAGGGAAAAGCTATTCTGTTTTTAATTTTCTTTTCAAAATTTTCATCAGTGATAGCATACTTTTCTGAAAGTATTGAAAGAAAAGTACAAAAGGTTCTCTTACACAAAAATAAAACAACTACTTTTCTATAATTGATTCTATCATAAGGTAAATGATTTAACCAAGAACCTGTACAAAGTTATTTTTATTGTAGTAGAGTAATATTTCATGGTCTTAATGACATTAAGACTCTTGTTTGCATGAAGAAGGGAACTACAGCTGGTTTATTTGGTTCTTTGGCCTGGTGTCAATTAATTTGCTTTGATAATTATTTTTGCCAGTTCCTTAAGGTCTCATTCTCTCTGAAGTTAACCTTTCTTTCCTCCCCTTTCTATAAGCAAAAAGAAAAAAATATCTCCTAGCTAGCAGCGAGTGAAGCTGTATGACTTTCATAACAACTGTCCATCATAGTAAACTCACAGAAGTAGTGTTTTTATTTCTTTGTTTAAGAGATTCTCCTCTTTAATATTTTGCTAGGATTTGCTGACATCAGCCGTAATATCAAAAGTAAATTTCCATTGGATTGAGGCTGTAATTTTAATATTTGTGTAGCAGAACATTTGTACATCCAATCATTTTAACTTAGAACCAGGACTTTTATTTCAAGTTGCTTCAGAAAAGCACCCTTATGTTTTGGTATTCAGATATAATAATATATAAGCTATTACCTGTAAATCTCCTTTCACTTTATGCCTTCTAAATAAACATTTTCAAAATAATGAAAAAAGGTGTGCTCTCTCTCTCTTCTTCTCTCTACTTCCCTCCAACACTCCTCTTTCTTTTAGAAGAAATTAAAAATAGAAACTATTTTCAGTCACATCTCACATGCCTAGTCACTGCTTTGCTGTGTCAATTAAACTATCAATCAGGTTATTTGTTAAATCAAACTTTAAACATGTAAATAACAGTGTATTGTACTCCAAGTACTTTTCTTCATTTATATTGAATTCAAGGCTATGCCATACAAATCCAAAAATTAACCAAGGATATACTGTTAATTAAAGATATCCTGAAAGATATGAAATCCTACATTTTCAGCTTGAGTGTAACCTAAAATCACCCCCTGGGTTGAATCAGTTGACCTGAGAGCAGTTGTGAAGGATCAGTATGGTAATGAGTAATTGATACTGTGTTCGGTTTGGAGAGTGAGTGAGTGAGTCCATATGCAAACTCCATGGCTTCATCACTATGTATATGAAAAGAGTATTGTGAGTGTGCTGTCCATTGCATTGCAGTGATTTCTTGATGTCACCATTGAGGGATATTCTTTCTGGTCTAATTTTAAGAAATAGTTGAGACTATTTTTTAACAATGGGTTCAACCTTCAGAAATGAACTTTATGGTCCCATTTCTTCTTTTCATTGGAGTACAAAAATGCATTATTATATTTCATTAGACATGTTTGTGTCATATACTGTACCTTCTTGGTAAACAAAAATGGTTATGCAAGATTGCTTTCGTCCTTTACAAATGAATCTGCTTTGTCTGTGTGGATTTGATGTCATCTTTATGTTATATTTGATTATTGAAAAAGTCAAATAATTGTAAATCATCTTCAACATATGATTAGATGAAAAAATAATATTTTATTAGTTTTGCTTGACTTGCTTGGTTGGCGTGCTACCACTTGAGCCAGGCCAAGGTGTTTGTTTTGTTTTGTTTTGTTTTTCTGGTTAATTGGAGATGGACTATCATGGACATTTCTCTTCTAGCTGACCTCTAAACTTGATCTTTTGGATCTCAGCCTCCTAATTACCTAGATTACAGGTGTGAATCAGGAGTATCTGGCTATCACTCCATCATTCTAGCTAGCTAGCTACATATCCTTATCTACATCAACTATTAGCACAAAATCTAATCATATAATAGTGATACACCTGTCAGGAGACAGTCATGATACTACTTTTGGGAGAGTTTAAATTGCTAAAGCCCAATTTAAAGTCTTTTTTTGAGCATCTTTGCTAAAACAAATTGTGACATATTTTTCAACATTAATCCTACTACCTCATAGTCATCAAATAACATATGCTGCTTCAACACTTCCTAAAACACCATTTTTGTGTATCTCTTTAGAGCACATGGAGCACAATTGTTGTTACACTTGTGTCCCCTATAATATGTGGTCGGATAAGTCTAGCAGAAAAACAATTATGAATTCATTGTAGATAACTTGACTGAACTTAAAAAAAATGACATCTGAGGTAACTACCATCCACAAGATGAGAGAAATGTCATGATTATGCATAAGAAGTTTAGTCAGTCCTAAATGGCATAGGAGCAATAACTTTGACTGTGATAAAATTATTCATCCAACTGCTGGTGGATAGAAACATTTCAATACTGCATTTCATTTAATAATGCTACAAAGTTGATTTTGGAAATGTGGTAGAAACAGGAAATGACTTAAAAACAAAAAAAAAATCTAAATATGACAAAATGGAAATGGAAATAGTTGAAAAGGAACATACATATTTTCTCATATCTCCAGAGAGCTACACTAATAAAGGAACAAAAGCAGTTTGTAATTATCCTGGAAGGAAGCATCCACATTCAAAAAATAATTCTAATATGTTTTCCCCACTTATAAAATAACTGTGTTGTAGCTAATCTTTTGTCATGACTTCCCAGCAGGAGAAAAATGATAAAGCTATAAAATTTACATAATAAATGCTCCCTGGTTTGAGTAGTTAAAAATAATGGCAAATAAATATTAAAATTATTTTAAAAGTACTACGGTATGTTTGAATAACAATGTTACAATATGTTGCAGCTGTTGATGACAAGAAATAATGTTTAAGAAAGCAATCTTCAATTAATCATTTCCTCTTTTAGTTGGATAATTTATGGAAATGAAATGAGACTAATAAAGCAGTAAGGATGGGAGGAAAGTAAAAATTAAATAAATCGCTTCCTTTTGTAACAACAGAAAGTCATGATATCCATCATTTGGCCAGAAATATCATGTTGCTAAAGGCCTTATTTAGCATGTGATTCCCTGCCCATTTAGCTAAAGCAGAGGCATCATATTTCAGCTTTCATTCTCAGTTTTAACCCCATAAATATCTCCCAAGATTGAAATTTGAATAATGTCACAGTCTTAGGAAACTCAATTTCAGATAGAAGACAGAGATGAATGGGGTAGTAGGCCCTCCTATGTTCATTCAATTTGACTTCTAATATTAGATTTTAAAGTCTTTTATGAAAAGTTAAATTTTATAAATAATAAATATAGAAGTCAACTTAATTTAGGAGAGAGGTAACTGCTTGCAATTATTTTTTAAATTATTGAGTCATGTAGAAAATACAGTCGATTACATTAAAAAATGAATTCCAGGTAGTTCTTGTATGAGCTTGTACATTTAATATTTTCTCTGTAATATTCAGTGTGCCTATTGAAGCAAAAAAGATAAAGAAACATTACCTATGATATCTTGGTAAAATTGAAAGACTGAAGCAATATGCTACTTAAACAAAAATATTGTTATTAAGTTTTCCTTACTAGATTCTAGATGCTTTTTCCATAAATACAAGAATGTTATTAATAGAAAAGAATGCTGCCTAACTCCAACTGGATGAAAAACATGTTTAAGTAGCAACAGCTTGGAAGATGTTTTGCTGATGAACCTGTTTCTCTTAAGATAAAATAAAATATTAAAACAATTTAAATGTCATTCATTCATACCACTCTACTATATTTTACCTGTTTTTTAAATAGTAGCTAAAAAAAGCTAAATGTTCTCATGTAATAGGTATTATTATTTTTAGAAATTTATTATTAAAATATTAAATATTTAAAATTCTTTAGAAGTACTAAGATACTTTAAAATATGTAACTGGGGTGGTGTGTGTGTTTGTGTTTTCGTGTGTGTGTGTCTGTATCTCAAGATAGTGATTAGTGTATTAGTTTCCAATGCATATTATAATTATGCCAACTAGTTTCTTGTGATTGTGTGCTGTTCTAAAACAAATGTCCATGAACATAATCTGCATATTAAAATGTGGTCTGTCTATCTATCTATCTATCTATCTATCTATCTATCTATCTATCTATCTATTTATCTATCTCTATCTTTGCTTAATGAGGTCACAACTTTTAAATTCAAAAGACATAATAAAACCTTACAGAAAATTCCAACAATTTGTCAGTTTGTTAAATTCAATCTACATTGCTATGTTCTCCAAATTAAGATATGTTTTGGTACTTAGAATTAATTATCAATCAGGATACATTACTTAGTATTTTAGAGACTTTCTTGAATCTACGTATTCTTATGAATGTGGTTGTCTGTATATAGGCAAGTATATAGATAAACTGGCTAGGGAACTTTAATTTTATTATTCATAATTATTTTATTAGTGAGATACTCTAGTATCGTATTTGTAAAATATGCTGATGAAATCAGTGTGTTATAAAATGACCAGTGAAGCCAGGCACCAATGGCTTATTCCTATCATCCTAGTTACTTGTTAAGCTGAGATCTTAGGATCATGGCTTGAACTTAATGAGATTTTATCTCCAATTAACCACCACAAAGCCAGAAATGGAGTTGTAGCTCCAGTGGTAGAGTGTTAGCTTTGTGCTAAAAAGATTAAGGACAGTGTATATGCCCTGATTTCAGGCCCCAGGACAGGAAAACAAAGCAAAGCAAAGCAAAACAAAACAAAACAAAAATTTTGAAACCATTTAAATAATTGTACTTACTATCCTTTGATACCAGAGGCTTTAATGATTCTTAGATTAGGACAAACTGAGACTTGTTTACTTACAAAGCCATAAAAAACTGTATGTCTGTTTGTACATACGTACATATCAATGTATGTAATATATATTTGTCTGTATGGAACATTTGGAATATTTTATTTTCATGATTTTATAGCAATGAATTACCAAACAAATCACAAATGATGTATAGGCCAGAGGAAGGTTATCATAGAAGCATTCACTTTAAAAGAGACCAGGAAATACAGAATTTAATGTTTCATTTACTTTTCCCCCAAGAGGTAGAAATACACATTTGCTAAAGTAGGAAACTCCCATAAACAATAATGAAAACTACATTTTGAATTTTAGTTATATGCAATCCTTATAAAGCTTGGAATTAAAGAAAAACATTGAAAGCTTTAAAAACTGCCTTTATAAACAGTAAAATTTTAAGTGTGCAATCAGGTGGTCTCTAATGAGTATTTAAATCCATAAGGAATAAGGGTAGCACAATAATTCTTCTTTCTTATTCATTTTATATGTATATGTGCTTACACACATTTAATGTGTATAAATGAATTGTTTACCTCTGGTAACATCAGAAGACAATGATTTTTCCATCCCCAGTGAAGAACATTAAAATTGTTGATGATTACCATAATAGATGGTACTGCTAACAACTCGATCCTAGTATGCACAGCCACTTATATTTCAATATCTCTGGTATCAGAAAGTATCACAATTTCCCTTGATCTGAGCTGAAGTTGCTTTCTTCCAGAAAGAATTCTTTCTTACTTTGGACACACATGTGAAGGTACTAACCTGATGCTATTTATATTAAACCTTCTGTCTAAAGATTTGCATTTACCCTGGTAGTGGGAACTAAAAACCAAAACTTTCTTAAGTACCACTTTAAGGTTCTAGAAATTGATTTTTTAAACCATTTTCCTTTCTCCTGTGATTTTTATTAAAGCAGACAACTTTCTTACAATCTTCATTTGTAGGGGAATTTATTTATCACTTTAGCTACTACTGAATCATTTTCATTCTTGGGCCCATGCGGACTATTTTCTTAGACTACTCATCCTGGGGAGTTTTTCTTGCTTAGCAGAACATAAAATATTGAAGCATTTTATATTCTGTATCATCTCTGACTTGATGAAATTTGGTAATTTATTGAAGTTGGGGATTTTATTAGGGATGACATCAGCTCATTCATCACATCTTAAAGTTCCTCTTTGGGTTAAATGCTCAGATTTGTAGTTGGAAGAGGGTAAAACTCAGGCCATAATAACACTGCTACAAAATGCTAAATTTATAGCTTTGTGGACTGTAAAGATGGCATTGCCAAAGATACTTTATGAAATTTGGGAATCATTTTGATGCCAACTAAGACATAAATCGACATGGACTTACTGTGGAGACAACTTAGAAGATTGACTTCTATGGATATTTCACTGTAAGATGCTAAAAGAGAAATGCCAGAGAGCAGAAGAGCCAAGAAAACTATTAGGAAATGAAATTCAATGAGGCCATTAAAGTAGAAGATAGAATATGAAGTGATTCAAAGATCCAGAAAGCTAAGATTATGTTATGGTATTTTAAAAAAATCTTGTTACTTATAATGTAGCTTTTCCTTTCTATATACATAAATCATGGTATGGCTCATTTTGGTTTCTAAAGGGGAATGAGAGATAGTTAAGAGGGAAATTGAGTCAGCCAGTCATTTTCTTGAATGCAAATCTGGCCAAGTTCCAATTTTGTCTGAAGCAATTATTTTAAGGAAGGGAACATATTGGAAACAATCTGAGATTTCCCTTTAGCATCCTGTATGAGGTGTGCTTAGGAAAAGAAAATCTACCGGCACGCATGTACTTTTAAGGTTTAAGACTAAGACATTTCTATGTGACTGGCAGCCAGAGACAGGAAAGAATTCTCTGATGAATGGGAACTGGAAAAGTTTTTCTGTTATACCAGGACTGATTTATTGCCATTGCTACTTTGTGTGAGGAAGCAGAAAAGTATAGCAAGGGTGTGTTGAAGGTGACATCTACAGAGGAATTTTTTCCACCTCAGTTCTTAGTGGTTTTATGTATAGCCACTCTACTGAAACCTCAGGATATGTAAAATATAGAGTGTTACACAATATGTTTACCATTACAGCTGGAAATGATCACACTGAGGTGCATAATTTGGCTGTTGTTTAGGAGCTTTCCATGAAAATTCTCATCCCTTTATTTATTTCCATATGAACACATATATCTTATTAAATGTGAGAGGTGACATTAGCAAGACAACATACATGATTTAACAGGGTTGGGCTCTGGAGTTTTGCCCATTTTACTTTCAAATATTGACATCAACTCTTTCAAGAGTCTAATGGTAAGACTAACCTGGCCAAGTGGGTAAGACTGACTGACTTTTTAAACATTTGAAATTTACTGAAATCTGTGGGGGGAGGGGTGTTTTATGTTTGGCTAATTAGCAACACAAGTAGACAAGGAACAAAGGAGCCTTCACTAACGGAATGTTTTACTGCTGTGGGACTTTTTGGCTTTTTTGCCCTTTCCAATGATCACAAGTGTCCAAGTAGAGTCATTTCCTCACTAAAAAGAAAAGGAAAATATCCTATATTCACTCAGTGTATACTCCTAGTGAAAAACAAAAAATAATCCAAAAAAGGTAAAAAAATTGTTTATTACTAAGGGGTTTTATACATTCAATTTCCATGAAAATTTCTTCTTTGATTTATTCATAGTACATTGTCAATATCTGAAATACTCTTCAGAGTTCATTCATTCAGAATCAAGGTATCAAGGATACCTTTATATCTTGTAGCTCCATTGTAAGAGAATTCCTTTATTTTTTTTTTTTACAGTAGACATGCCTCTGACATAAATGTTACTATGCAATAGTAGTTGAATGTACAGAGTGGAATGCTAAACAAATGGGAGTTATTGGTAAGATTATATATACATGCAATTTTTTTCAAAAAAATTGTGCTGTATATATGATGGTGTGTAATTGATACTTTTTATTGGTTGTTTTATAATGTGTGTGTGTGTGTGTGTGTTTGCCAGTCTTAAGGCTTGCACTCAGGGCTGAGGGACTGTCTATAAGCATTTTGTTCAAGGATACCATTCTATTGTTTGCACCATAGCTCCATTTTGGCTTTTTGTGGCTAATAGAGGTAAGAATGTCATGGACTTTTCTACATAGACTGGCTTCAAGCTACATCCTGAGTAGCTAGGATTACAAGGAGGATATGGCCACACTCATCTTACACATAGATTCAGAAGATGCTGCATGAGTGTTTTAGTATTATGAATGACAGCTGCAGTGGTACTAGTTTTGATAGTATCTCATTGATAGTATCTCATTTGATAGTATCTCATTATAGTTTTGGTGCTAGTATTGGAGTTGGAACTGCGGGCATAGATGCTGTCTTACATAGATTTTTCTCTCAAGGCACCTTGTTTACTTCCAGGCTTTTCATGGTTAATTGGAGATAAGAGTCTGAGATTTGTCTGTCCCAATTGTCTTTGAAGCAGAATCCTCAGATCTCAGTTTCGTGAATAGCTAGGATTAGCGGTGTGAATCACTGGTGGCAACTGGCAGTACTTTCTTAACATGAACGTTCTATACACTGTTAGTAGATCAAAGTTAACCAACAGGATTGGTATGGTTGCATTTATGATCAATTCAAAGGGCATCCACACATTCAACAGGAAAACTATGCATAGTTAGTGTTTACCTTCTGCTCTTTGCATTGTTAAATGAATTGTTCATTAGCTACATCATTGATAAATTTGCCCAGCAGAGGGAGGCATAACATCATTATTATATTTATTAATGGCTGAAGTAGGGGAGTAAGCTTACTGGGCAAGCACAATGTATTTTCAATATAAGTTACTTTATGTATCAGCACTGAATAAGTAACTTTAACACTACATATATCTTAATGTCACATAGGAAGCATAAAAGGAATTTGGTTCAAACAGCCCAGTTCAAAGGGGGTAGTTGAGTAGTTATTTTATTTTATTTTTCAGCAGCTTCTGTCTCTAGCCTAACACAGGCCTGGAATTCCTTATATATCACACTCTGGACCATCTTGCCTTGGTTTTCGCAATGCCTTCAGTTT
Organism: Perognathus longimembris pacificus; assembly: GCF_023159225.1. Lineage (NCBI taxonomy): Eukaryota > Metazoa > Chordata > Mammalia > Rodentia > Heteromyidae > Perognathus > Perognathus longimembris. Next base: position 110,419,957 of record NC_063162.1, read on the forward strand.
TTTCATAGCTTGTGCTACAGCAAACAAACAAATAAATAAAACCCTTAACTTATGCTTTTTTTTTTACTGCAAGAAATTTGAGTTTTAAATCTGGCACCTAAAGTCATAAATTTATCATACCTGTTATCATAAAGTGTATGTTAATGGTTTGTGTTCTTTAGTATTTTCATTCATATACCTTTTTCTTTTTTTTAGATGCCCCCTCCCCTTTCTCTCTTTTGGTGCCAGTTTTGGAGCTTGAACTCAGGACCTGGGCCCTGTCTCAGAGCTTTGTTGTTCAAAGCTATCACTAGGGCCACAACTTCACTTGGAGCTTCTCTGGTGTTTAATTGGAGATGAGTCTCACAAATTTTCTTGCCCGGGCTGGCTTTGAACTGTGATCCTCAGATCTCAGCCTCTTGAGTAGCTAGGATTATAGTTGTGAGACACTGGCACTCAGCTTCCAGGTGTAACTCTTTAACTATACATTCCAAGTGTGTCTGTAGTAAACATATACCCTTTCTTATGGTTGTAGCCTGGTATTAGCAGACTACAAGGAGTGACTTACCATGGTGTTGTAAATCTGAACAGTGAGTGAGTGGGTCTCCATTTCTTATATCTTGCCGTCTTGTACGTCTAAAAATATTTTAAAAAGTATTATTGAATATCTACTTTTCCCTTCAGGAATTTATCATAAGAATTAAGAAGAATCAAAATCTATATTAAGACTCTGGAAACGTAGAAGAGATGCATTTATACCCAACTGAAATATTTTTAAAAGTCAGTTCAGTCTACCTGTAACAGTAGTCTCCAAGATAATCACAAGGAGAAGCAAGTATACAAACATATTTGCAATAGATTTAAAATATCTGAAATTATCAATAATTGGATATATGTCCTTTTTCTGAAAGAGCACAATCAATTATAATGTAATATGTACAAATTTTAGGCTTAACTTCTGAAGAAAAAGGCACAAAAACTTTGGTTAACACCACATTTCTTCAATAAACCAACTTAAAATTTTCCCTGAATTCTATGTTTAAATTTAGAGATTAAAAAGTTCACATGAATTTTATGCTTTCCTTATGCTGATACATAATCTTTAGGCTTTCATGAAGTGTTAAAATACTTAGACTGATTGTTCTTTATTTGAGTTTGATTTTAAATTTCTCTTTTGGTTATATCAACATTTAATTTTTTTCTTCAATTAACATATGGTTATGATTGTAAACCAATTTGTTAGTGAAATGAATAGAAACTGAAAAGCACAACATGTTGAATTTAAGGGCAACACTTTTTTTCCCCTTTAGCCAAAGATAGGTCAGTGAGAAGAGATGAGTTATTTTTAACAGCACTCTAAATTTGTTTACAGAAGTCAAAATTTCTTCTCTATCCTATGGCTCAGAGAAGATGATAGGTTCTATACAGCTGAGCATTAAGATTGTTAACCATCTTCAAGAATTGTCCAATTCTATCAACCATTGCTAATGGTTGACTGAGAAAAATGACACAAACTCTCATCATTATGAGGCCAAAAAAAAGTTTGAGGAATATGTTATATATTGTGAATGGCTTTGTGAACCACACAAAGAGTAGAAACACTTAACTTGTTTTTGGCAGCTATTTTAATGGTCATTGTCTTTCTGAAAAGAAACAAAAAATATCAGAAAATCCAGGGAGAAGTGGAAATATGGAAGTTGTTACTGTGTTCATAAATTTAGAAGTCTAAAGTATTTATAGATTTCTATTTGCAGAATTAGTGGAACTATCAAACAGATGTTGCACATTTCAAAATTGAACCAACAAGAGAACTTATGAAATATGAACCCCAAAGCATTTGGAAAGGCTTTATTTTCCACTGCCATTTATGCTTTACAAAAATGCCATGATAAAGAATATAAAAGTTATAAGCCCTGTAAACATCTTTTCAAAAGACACATAAAATTGGATTAAGTGAAATCTATGAGGCATAACAAAAATATGTTAATGAAAATTCTTTTAATCTTAAATTGTATGCACAATAAACACTTTCAAATATGTAATATACAGATTTTAGCTTGCTATAGAAGTTATTGTGATATTGCTTTTATCTTCATCCTGTAAGACCAGCTTAAAATTCAAATGGATTATTAGTAAGTTAAGCAATACTGAACATTTTTCTTTCCAGGAAATAATTTTCATTTTTAGCTTAATATTAAAGATCCACAGCTATGTATAGCTCTTTTAAAACATTAGCCATAATACAAAATGAAAGAACTTACATGGCTTCTAAAATGAAGAGACCATAGGTAATGCTAATTCATATTTTATGTACAATACAATGATATACATGCTATTAATTTTTAGGCCCATATTTAATAGACAGTAGGTATTACGTTCATCTGCCATCTCTCATTGGTTAATGTCTTAAACTGCTAGACATCAAAGAGAAAGGCAATGAAGAATAGAAAGCATTTTAAGACAGTCCTCAGGCAAAATGATGGAAGGAATTTTTTTGTTTTGTTTTGTCAGTTATGGGGCTTGAACTCAAGGCATAGGCACTGTCCCTAAGTAATTTTACTCAAGGCTAGCTCTCTAACACTTTGAGCCACAGCTCCACTTTTAGTTTTCTGATAATTATTAGAGATAAAGGTTTCATGAACTTTCTGGACTGGCCTGGATTTGAACTGTGATCATCAGATCGCAGCTTCTTGAGTAGCTAGGATTATAGGCATGATACACTGGTGCCTGGCTGGAAGATTGTTTTTCAAAGCAGAAGTGAAACTACTTTTATATAATTTGGGGATATGTCTAGGAGTTTCCTGTATATAATGACATTTCTGGAAACTAATAGTATAATAAAAGATCAATCTGTTCCTACTGCATTTAATCATAAAATATTTAAATGTATATTAATCTAAATATTATAGTCACTACTTTTTAGGTGAATATAAGGAATATGCCCCCAATAATTTTAAGTATTGCCAGGAATAAATGTAAAATGTGCATGCATACACATAGATTGACTTTTTTTTTTTTTTTTTGCCAGTCCTGGGCCTTGGACTCAGGGCCTGAGCACTGTCCCTGGCTTCTTTTTGCTCAAGGCTAGCACTCTGCCACTTGAGCCACAGCACCACTTCTGGCCATTTTCTGTATATGTGGTGCTGTGGAATTGAACCCATGGCTCCATGTATATGAGGCAAGCACTCTTGCCATTAGGCCATATTCCCAGCCCTAGATTGACATTTTATACATGTTTTAAGCTTAAATTCTGTACACACAAGAAAATACAGTAACCATATGACATTTAAAAATTGGTGTGCAAATTGGTATATTTTGGGATGTTAATCAGCATTAATATGTCACATACAAAATGTAAAATTTTTAAAACTAGAAAAAAAATCTTGATTTCTTTACAGCTGCACTCATTTATATGTCCTAAGACTACAAAGCTAACAAAACACTTTTCTCTGAGAATATTCTGTTCAACTAAGCAGAGACATGCTTTATTAAAATGAAAGCACAGCATATGATGTTGTGGCATTGAGAAATTGAAGCATTTTTGCGCAAAACCACATTTTTGTCAAAAAGTACTAGGCCTAGTCTCAGTTCTGCTTTTGACCTCTCTGTGACCTTCACCTTGTTACCTCGAGGTAAAAGTAAATTGCCCAACTATAGCTTCCAGATTCATCATTGTGCTGCCATCTATGTCCTTCATTCATTTATGAAAGCCATTTGTTCCCCTTCACTTAGTTCCTCTCGGTTTCGTACTATCCACGCTTCCTAGTCGTTTGGTCCATTTTAAGGGAAGAAAAAAAAAAAAAAACTTATCTCTAACACCAACTCCCCCACATCTTCCTATATTCAGAAAAAAAAAACCATCAACCAAAAAACGTTGATGCGTTTTTTGTTCCCCCCCCCGCCCCCCCGCCCCCCCCTCCCGGCTCAAGGCTAGCACTCCTGCCACCTGAGCCACAGCGCCCCTTCTGGCCGTTTTCCACATATGTGGTGCTGGGGAATCAAACCGAGAGCTTCTTGTGTAGGAAGCAAGCACTCTTGCCACTAGACCATATTCCCAGACCCCTGATGCGCTTTCTTGAAGAAAGTTGTCCTAGAATAGGGAATCCTGTTAAGATGCTAGCATCTTTTTTTATTGCATTTTTAATGTCTCTTACCTTTTTGCAGTGGGAAAGTAGCGGGAGCATGAGGAGCCATCCCAAGCACAGTAGGGGTCCTGGGCCAGGCAGCACTCAGCACAGGCTTTGCCATAAACATCACACCGGTGCAGAGGGAGCTGGGCTACCCCAGCGGTGGAACCAATATATAATTGTTGCTGTGGAGAGAGTGTACTCTTCTGATGAAAAATGTTTTGAGTTCTACATATACGCTTATACTTTTTTTTTTTTTGGTACAAAATAGTGGATTTTATTTTGGTATTTTAACACAAGTCTGTCATCAGCTTTACCCCTCCGTTATCTGGTCTTCTCGCTCCTGCTGGTCTTCCTCACAAACTGCCCCCCTTTTACTTCCATCCCTTTTCTTAAAATCTGAGTTCTACATATGAGAGAAAGCATGCTATTTATCTGAGCTAATTAGACGTATGAACAATATAGTTACGGGTTTCAAAACGCTATTACGAATAGTTTCTTTAACGTCTTCTACGATAATACGCCAATTTAATTTGGAGCAATAGCAAACACTCATTTGATTAAGCCAGATATTTTTATTAGTCCTTAAAAACCCCATGTTTAGATCCTCCATTTCTGTCCTTAATAATTTTCTTTCTTTACTTCTAATTTTCATAATGTGGATGAACCGAAACATTGTGTTTCTTTTCGAAACAATGTGTTTTTTAGTTTAGTTTTTTTTTTTTTTTTTTTTTTTTTTGCCAGTCCTGGGGCTTGGACTCAGGGCCTGAGCACTGTCCCTGGCTTCTTTTTGCTCAAGGCTAGCACTCTGCCACTTGAGCCACAGCTCCACTTCTGGCCATTTTCTGCATATGTGGTACTGGGGAATTGAACTCAGGGCCTTGCCATTAGTCCATATCCCCATCCCCCGAAACAATGTTTTTTAATAATAATTCTGGCTATGCAATCTGGGTGGTCTTGAAAACATTTTATCCTGATGCCTGGGTGTCACATTACGCTACTAGGAAAGAACAGCGCCCTCTATTGAGCTTGGTCAGGTGGAGCTGGGGACTGACATTTGAAAAACTTGCGACTCAACACCAAGAACTGCCTTGTTCTTGCACTACCTCCAGGAAAGTAATTTTAAATGACACAGGTTACATCACATGGAAAATATCATGAGAGGGGAAGCAATTACAATTTGGTGCCATCTACAAATTAAAAATTACTATGCATGGACAAAGCACCAATGTTGGCAAGCCTGGTAGCTTGATCTGATCTTACCTTAATTGTGTGTGCTCTGCAGACGTTCACTTAGCTCTTTCTAAGGACTAATGTGCTTATCCATAAAATGAGTTTAATTCACTGCATGGATATTTTTATGTAGTCACCAAATAAGCAATGAACTTGCAGCCATTGAATAGGATATAATATAGAATATTATAATAAGGACATTTCTAGCAACGATTGTTTTAGGATTTCTTTTTTTTTCCACTCAATATTTATTCAGTACCCACTGTGTGAAAAATATGGAACACTTCAAGAATTTGCGTGTCATCCTTGCGCAGGGGCCATGCTAATCTTCTCTGTATAGTTCCAATTTTCGTATATGTGCTGCCGAAGCGAGCACTGTTTTAGGATTTCAATACTCCCCTGAAAATTCCCTGACCAAAATTTAACCAATGTAACATATGTCCTTTGACATAAAACAAACTTAAAAAAATAGAATTGTTCTGTGATTTATCCTCTGTGTGTCCTAATTGGTTCCACAGCTTCTTTTGGTTGAACTAGAGAATTGATTAATTAGATTAAGCCTTAAATAAAAATTATGTACATATGGAAACATGTAATGGTAATAGAAAAGTAAGAAAGACTTCAAAAGGCTGCTGTAATTTCTCCAGTATGTAGATGTAGAATTAGTTTCAGGAAAGTCTCACTCTAAACAGTTGTATGCTCTTTTAATGTTAGAGCTTATCTAATTAAAATTGCATTTAAATTGACATAATTAAAACTGTGTTTCCAAAGACTTTTATTAATATATTATAAAAAGGTAAGCAGAATATGGACTGAAGTATCTATTAGAATATAAGAAATTTTAAGGGGATAAGACATGTTTATCTATAAAATACTTAAAGCTAACCATTTGGCAATTTACTTATATTTTAATATCAGAGGATTAGAAGCATGGCTCAAGTCTTCGCCTGCCAGTCAGGACTGGAAAAAATGACCAAGAACAAGTGAGTCTCTGTGTCAAAACCCTGGTATCATCACACAGAAAACAAACAAATCCATAATTCAGAAGGTTTGCAATCAGATAGAAAAGTAAAAGGGTAAAATAATTTAACAAAAACTAAATCCTTGTGGAAGTACTCATCCTGGTCAATTTTATTTTACTGTAATGAATAGAGAAAATAATGATATATATGCATATATATATATATATATGTATATGCCACAGAATTCCCAACATTTTACTATAATTGACTTAAGTGTTGCATTGAATGATGTTAAAAATCAATCCAGGTTAAAAATGATGGTTTAATGTTCAGAGACTTTCTTTAAAAAAAAAAACTTTCTATGAAATGAGTGGAAACAATTTTAGTAGGATAAAATAATGCAATATATATATATAAATTGTATATATATTATTTATGAAGAACAGGAGATCTGCTTAGAGTGTTGTAACAAATATACTAACACATGGATGTCTTTAGTGTATATGAACATCAAGCCAAATGAAATGATCTATCTACTTTCAAAAGGCTAGTGTAGCTGTTCAGAAGGGCTATCTTAGTTCAAATTTAGCAAGGACATTTGCAGTCAGTGAAACACTTATTTCCAATTAAGTCACCAGGAAGCTTTAGCTAAAGTGCCAAAGTGCTTGCCTTGAACAAAGAAATCTCAGGGACAGGATCCAGACCCTGAGTCCAAACCCCAAGACCTGCACATACACACACACACACACACACACACACACACACACACACACACACACACACTACACATAAGACACAAGAAAAATATGTCTATGGTTAGCTAATAAGCAAAATTCATGTATTCACATTTTAGATATGTGATATCTGATAAGAAAACACTAAATGAAATATCTAATTTTGGCACATTTCTTTAGGAGAAAAGCAGATATATTACAATGGAAACTAAAATATGACAAGTGAAATATTTCAATGAGAATCTAAAATATAATGAAATGCCAAAAATAAATGCAATTCAATTTAACCAAACTTTTAAGGTTATTAATGACAAGAAAACGTAATGTTGCTCTCCAAATGAAATACAGAGGAAGTTTGCAGGCATCAATGAACGCAATCCAGTTACCAGCAAGAAACCCAGTGTGCTTTTTCTGCCTAATTTAATGTCACCACAGGCATTTTCAAGATCCTCCTTAACAAGTCAGGCGCCATGAGCAAAACATCAGTCTACTTATCCAGATAATTAGTTATAACACTACGCATCTCACTTGAAATGACTGCCTCCCTTTTAAAATGCCCAAAAGGCTAGATGCCAGTGGTTCATGCTTGTAATTGTAGCTACCCACAAGATATCTGAGGCTGATGGTTCGAAGCCAGCCTGGGCAGGAAGGTCTGTGAGACTTATCTCCAATTAATCACAGAAAATGCAAAAGGTGGCATTGAGGCTCAAGTGGTAGAGTGCTAATTTAGCGCAAAAAGGAACATAGGGACAGTGCTCAAGCCCAGAGTTCAAGCCCCAGGACTGGCATAAAATAAAATAAAAGCCCATAAGAATGATAGAAATAATAACTGACTAAAATCCAACTTCCTTTCAGAGATACAAAATGAAGGCTATGGACACTTTTTTCTTTCTGTCAGAATACTTTAAATTGATACTATTTTGTTGGTCAGTTGGTGACATGGTTCATTAGTAGACATGCTTTATTATGTTTTCTTTAACTTAAAGTAAAATGATTTACTACAGTAGATACAGAGGTGATGCAGTTAGGATTAATGATGAGGACTAACGGTAAAAAATTTAATTTAAAAAATCATTACAGGAAAGATTATCCCTGTCTAGTTTCCATCCTGGAAATCCCCGTATTTCCTTGCCAACATGTGACAATTTTTAGATAACAAGAACAGGTGAACACATATTTCTGAAGTGTGAGATACCAGAATGAGGTCAATGATATCTACACTCTGAGTTGTCTAAATATTTTAGAGATCATCAATCTATTTTAATCCATCTATGCGGAAAAAATACACATTGAATTTCATTGGCACAGTAATTTGGTGTTTTGTTCAAGGGATAAGGCTGGTCTACGACATGTAAACAGTTCACAGAGAAGAAGAGCCAACTGATTTCTATTTTTCACAGTTCCACAAATAAGTTTTTACACCAGTGAGGGTAACTCTACTTTCATGCTGGAGTTCATGATAAATAGCTAGTAAGTGATTTCAAATCAGTAATAATATTTTGACTTTAATGTCATTATCCTTACACATAGTTAAATAAGTGGTGCTTTATTTTCTTAGCCTATAACATGCACTTAATCCTGTATGCAAAGTGAAATTAAAATTTCATTTTTATTCTAAAATATCCACTAATATTAGCTTTCAATATTTTTATTTTCATAAAAAGATGAAAGTAATTATTTTTTAAGAATTTTCTATTAAGTAGCCAAAAATAAAGTGCTATAAACTGACATCTGCAACAAATAATGATTTTGGAAATATAACTGTGAAGTACAAGCAAGTGACAAAATGTCAGGACAATTAACACACAATTTGTTTTCATTCTCCTAGCTAACATTAGTTGTATTTATCTTCCTTTAGCTATTGCATATGATTGTTAACAAATATATGGATTATGGTAGAAAACAAGATCTAGAAATATGCAGGAAATTAATAAAATATAATATTGGCTGTAATAAATAATGATAGTACCTGCTTAGTGGATAGTTCCATTGCTGAGATAGTAGTTGGTTCCTAAAGAAGACAAAATGAAAATGTTTGAGAATCATAAGTCATTAATGAACTTCTCCAAGGCACCATACATAAGCTTTTAGAGAGATAACTTCGGTGCTCACAGGAAGTAATATAGTTGGGAAATAAGACACAGTAAAGAAACCGCCTAGGTAACATGTCAAATGTGAAGTAGATAATAAGTCAACATCAATATCATTAGGTCGAAGAGCCTGATGGTCACCCTTCTCTACAGGCAATCAAGTTGAATCTGTTGCGGATTACAATAAAAGACAACTCAGTCAAAGTGTATTGAAAGTACTTCTTTTTGGGGGAGGGGATGGAGTATTAGGTTACAAGGGAAGGATTTCAAAAAGTATGGCTTTATAGCAATCATGGAGGCTCACGTTTGTAATCTTAGGTACTTGGGAGACAGAAACTGAGAGGATTTTTTCATTCAGGGCTAGCCAGGGCCAAGAGTTCACAATATTCCATCAAAACCAGTAAAAACCTAGGTATGTTTCTGTGTGACTGCCATCATAGCTACATGGGAAGAATAAAAGGGGAAATTATGGTCCAAGTTATCTCTGATAAAATATGTCACTATTCAAAAACAAAGAAGAAAGTGGTAGAGTGCCTGCCAGTATAAAGCCTTGAGCTTAAACCCCAACACCATCCTAAGAATGGCAACAACTTTGTTTTGCCCTGTTTACTGCCAAATTGCAGAGATAATTCTTTGATTAGATATCTTCATAAGTCATTTCAGAAAGAAGTTAGTGAGGAAAATGCAGCGATTCACATGGAAGGAGAAATGTCCTCACCATGCCCTTTTCCTTATTCAGGAGGGTGATGATATACATATTTGTGACCTGGACAATGTTCAATGTTTTGTATAGATCCAAACATGATTTTGAACGGCTGTGTCTTTTTTTCAGTTTATCATGACCTCAAAGTGGTTCATACTGATATTGTTCTTCTATGATAATTTTCACTTTAAATAGAGAACACTGGTTTAAGCCAAATCCACTGGCTCGGTTGGTAATACCACCAATAAGAGCTGTTCATATTAGGCCAGCTTTCACCTGACTAGGACTGTGAGACTTCAGTTGGAATGCTATTACTTTCTTATGATTAAAATGATGAGTCCATCTGCAAAGACCTATAATTCAGGTAAAAAAATCCAACAGAATAATATGAAAAATAACTCAAGAGTTAACAAAAACTAATGCACAAAAATTGGTAAGTTTTCATACCTGGATTATTAAGTATTAATTTGCATAAATATTTCCCAACCTTTGATGCATGTGTGCCACTGAAAGACCATGCGTCTGAGCATATCAGCTTTTGTTTTGGATTCACTCTCACACACGTCCAATCACATCTTTCATTGAAGATGTAACCATAATGCTGAGAAAAAGTTTGCTTGAGGGATTCAGAAGGGATAGATAAGAAAGAGACATAGGTGGGAGAAGGACCTTACAATCTTCTCTGTGTTAGGGAACTAAAGTTGCTCTCTCAAGGGAACACACTGATTGGACTGTGAAGATAAAGTGCATGGACTCAAGCTGTGACTCACATCTAGCCAGGATGATGATACTAAGCCAGGTATGTAAACTCCACGTAATTCAGTTTCCTTCCCTAAAAATGATATTGTGAGTTAATTTCCTATAGGGTTGTTGAGAAGAACAATATATGCAAAGCGCTTATGTTTTGCGCATACTGGTCTTTCAGATTATTCTCATTTCTCGCCCACCCCAACATACACACTGAATATCTTTTCTTATTTTTTTTTAGTGCTTATAACTATATGTATGCATGGGTGGAATATGCTTACACACAGACACACACACACACACACACACACACACACACACACACAAACACTTTATCTCCTAACTTCTGAATTTTCTAATTCCATTTTATGGTACAGTCTAATGTAATACCAAGAATGAGGAATTGAGGACTAGTAGGAAGATGGTGTTACAGAAATCATCATCACAAAACAATCTTAGTAGAGGATGAATTTCAAAATTGTGCACTGACATGTCAACCCAAAACTGTATTTTCATTTCATTACTAACTGGATATTTCTGGGAGTCTATCCCTAGGTTTAATTCTTACTTGATTTTTCGGTCAACTTTTCAGAGAATTCGTGGGGCATAAAGTAAAGAACAATAGTAGGAATTAGACTCAAGACTGAGAGGGTAGGAGGAGGGGAAGCAAAAGAAATTCAGATGACTTACAAATTGTTTCCTCCTAGTTAGTTTGACACAGTCATTTGGGCTGTTTAGTTCACTGACATACTGCAAGTGCCTACAATTATATGAGACAATTAAAAGTTCTCAATTATTACTTTAAGTGAATGAATACTTTATATTTATATATTTATCCAAGTTATAGTTTATTCTTCCTTTCTTATCTGTATATAATTCGAAGCCAGCTATCCTCTAACATAGTGCTCCCCAACTTTGAGTCTATCTGAAGTTTCCTTCAAAGTAATATAAATATTCTATACATCACTCATCCTTTGCTATCCTCCTTTAGTCTCTGTGTCTAGCCCTTCCTCTAGAGACAGAGTTTACTAAGTTTAGGAAGTGAAGTTACTGATGACCCCTGCCTTGATGAATGAATGCTTTCCTTACTGGTTTAGTTCTAGAGTTCAAATGTCACTATTATTTCTTCTTGACTACTTCTATTAACTCCCTTTATGCTATTTCATCTCAACCTTTACTAGAATCATCATCCTGCAGCCATGCCTCACAGGCTTACATGCTCTCGCCCCCTCCTCCACTCTCTTCTTCTTAGTCTGCCTTCTTTGTCCTCAGCTCATAACTCTGTGGTACTGGCAACCCCTGAGCTGCTTCAAACCTGCCAAATCTCCACTTCAAGTCCTGTGTCTGAACTGAGCACAGGATTCTCTTAACAAATCTACGACAACCTGCCTGAGACATAAGAGACAAAGGGTGTAGGATGTACATTAATTTAATGGAAGCAATTTAGAGATTTCAAACAGTTTTCCATTTTCATAGGCTAAATTAATAATATGCATTATCAAATATAATAATGATGCATCATAAAGATAATGATGAATGCAATAACTGAATCATACCTATGCCATCACATCATAAAATTCCTTAGAATAATTCATCACCAATATTCAACTTCCATAGAAAAAGCTGAAAATAGTATTTAGATTTGTGTAATGTTGTAACAAGTAAATCAAAGCAGAAGAAAAAGTTCCACAACCATTTGGTCTGTTGTAACAGCCTCCCATGGTAATAGCCATGTGGCTAAATAAGCATCTAGCAAAGTTCATAAAAAATACAACTTTTTAGGAGGAACAAACTAATGTAAATGAAATGCGAGTTAGCTATGTGCAAATTCTTTTAAAATGAATCTGATTAATTGTATTCATTTGTTTCATATCCAATGACTGTAACAAAACAGCTAATATCTATAAGGCCGATGAAAATAAATTATTTAATTTACAAATTGCATAACATGAAACGAACCCTAATACACACCACATTCCAGATTATGAATCCAACATTCTTATGGTCCTAGAGTTTCTTAATTAATAGAAGCTTATTTATTATTTAGACCATAAGATTAATAACAGTCTGGAATAATATGTGTTATACACTGCCTGCGGTTGAATTTTAATAGACAATATATTAAGATGACATCCATTTAAATGAGCTATATTTTTTTTTCCTGAGAGCTCGCTAATGGTAGAAATGACTTACATTTAAAACAGATGTAGCTTCATAAGCATTTTTTCTCATGAAACTGGCTTCAATTGCAAATTTAATTGGTGTTCAAGTTAAAATGAAATTAAAAACTTAGCAACTTTTCAGGGTTTTCTATGACTCCAATTTATCCTATTTTTCTCAGATATTTTAATCTAGTTCCTATTAAACTTTTGCACTTGCAAAGCTTTTCAACCTGCTTATTCCAGGAGATTCTGAGATAGCTCACTGGATGCTAAGTGCACAGAGCTCCTTTAGAATGAGTTGATAGAGTAGGGTTTAGAAAGCATCAATTATGTTTTACATGTGAATGAAAATTAAATGCCTTCATTTGTTTGCTCAGCTGTTCATGGAATATTGTATAAATTGGGTCTATGATGCATGTGTTATTGATGCAACTGCTTTGCAATCCTTTGCAGGCAGTATTACTCTAAATAAGACCATTGTTCCTAAATGCACTGCAAGTTGATTTAGCACTAAAGTGTTTCAAAAGCAAAACCTTTTTGGACTGGATTGGAAAGATAACCCTATACTGAAGAGTTCATGTAAAAATCAGCATACGTCAGGCTTTTGTGTATTTGAATATTTAATAAGCTATAGATAAGCTATAGTAAGAAAGAAGATGACAGTGCTAAAGTTGTTCATGTCTATAACCCTAAGAGGCTGAGATCGGAGGATCACAATTCACAATTCAATGTTAAATTTGGCAGAAAAGTTTGTGAGACTTTTATTTGTATCTGTAATTAACCAGCAAAAACCACAAGTGGAAGCGTAGCTCAATTATTAAAGCACCAGCACTAAATGAAAAAGCTAAGGGACAGTGTACTGTCCCAGAGTTCAAGCATAAAACAAAGTAAAGCAGGCATCAACAACAAAGAAGTAAGACATGTAGAATTTGGATTAAAGAATTTAAATCAAATTCTTTTAATAAGTAGTTGACAATAACTAACATTGAACTGCAAGGTTAACTTTTTTGAAAGCACTTTTAAAAACTGTTCACAATCATATTCTTCATGATGAGAAGAATCTTATGCTCTACTGACTGTAGCTTGTTCAGAATCAGAAAAAAAAGAAGATCCAAATTCAGATTTGTGGTTACAGTTCACACTGAAATATCAGCTGTGTTTTAGGTCTTAATGATATTTTGAATATCAGATAAAAATGAGCATTTCTTGACAGTGATCCAAACACCAACTTTATTTTGCCTCTTATTGCTTACTAACATTTTTACTCTCAAATGGGAATTTTATGGTCAAGTAATATTTTTCTTTCTACACAATAATAGAGATTTAATTTCACCCAGAATAAAAGTGTGTTTGATATGAGCGAAACCACTGGAGTGTCTTGCAATATTTTCCTAAATATCAATCTCTAGATGGTGATGGACAGAACAGAACTGATATGAATTTTGCATATCTAGCCAACTAAGAGCACAATTAACATGGTAATAGAGAAGAAAACATGGGAAATTAACAGGTTGGTTAAAAAACATCCAAGGGTATCAGGTATAAAGATGATCCTAACTCTGAACCTTGCCTACTTACTTTGTTGAAGTATCATATCATCAAAGTTAAACTTTTTAATGTATTTTATTTTGAAGGAGATGATAAAAGTCTCAATACAAATATAGACATTGTTACATTCCTTTGCTTTTCACCATATATGTCTTTCATGTTAATGTGTTGTGTTTTTTTCTACTCTGCAAAATTAAACAGAGTTTGACAGTGAAATATTCCAATTGCTAGACCACAATGTATGTGCAAACCTTTTCTGTTAGAATAGAATGTTGAAAGTAAATATTTCTCTAAACTCTGCCCAAAAATGTTTTGTCTACTTGAGTGTCAAAGATATAATGACAATATGCATAGCAAAGAACATGGAAGAAAACTAGGACAGTTTCTATGCAAGCAGAGGTACTTCCAGTTGCAAATAAACTTTTTACAAAACTAAAGATTGCTAAGAATTTATTTCTATACAAGCACAATATTATTTATTTGGTCTTTTATAGTTGTTGTTGTTGTTGTTGTTGTTTTCCAGAGCTGAGAACCGAACTCAGGCATGCGCTCTTCTGCTGAGCCAGATCCCCAGCCCCTATTATTTATTTATAATTTGATGTTTGGGGCTGATAAAGAATTACATTCAAGATACTTTCTTTTTCCTTCTTAGAGGTATTTGATTTTACACTCAGGGACTCACACATCCTAAACAGATTATATACTATTGAAGCTATAACTTCAGCTCTGTTTGCTTTTTCAGTTAGGGTTTTTTTTTCCTAGAGCCAGCCTCAGAGCATGAACCTATTACCTATACTTCTGCCCACCACCTATGCCAGGTTTACAGTTGTAAACAACCATGTCAAACTTATTGTTTTACATGATGTCATTCTAATTTTTGCATGTGTAGTCCTTGAACTCTGATTATCATCATCTACTCATTTGACCATCTGAGATTAGAACATGTGCCACATTGCCTAGTCACTAACAGTATCTTGAGTGAATTCAACAAAAATATATTGCAACAGAAATCTCAGATGTTAGTTGGTTGTGTATTTCTCTGGAAAGCAGAAAAAACTAACAAAATAGAACAGAGATTAAATATTTTACAGGCACGAATGTTGGATTTCAATATCTCCTGTTTTTCTTGAAGTCCACTTTAACAGTTCAGCTTAGAAAAAAATTCTTATTTAATTTAGCAGGATTTTGTTCAGTTTCAGTGTAGTGTTTGTAGTTTTAATACACTGCATTTGTTTTGCCACTTAATAACATAATTACCAAGTCGATTAAAATTATATTAGATTTATTATATACAAAAAAATCAAACAAATGTTACTTTCATTTTAAGACACATTTTTTTACCTCAAAAGTTTAAAGCCCCAACTTGCAATAGGAAAAGCCACCACTATTTCACTCTCTACTTTCTCCGTTATTCAAATATGAGCATGGTCATGTTGAAAACAAGCACTCCAGTGGAATACAAAGTCATTCTCTCTTGGTAATGGTAGTGTATAGACTATTCTTTGTATGTATGTGTGTGCCGGCACCGGAAGTCTGGTATTCTACCACTTGAGCTCCACACCTCCACTTCCAGCCTCTGCTGGTTCACTGGAGGCAGAATCTCATGGACTTTATTGCCAGGCTGGCTTCAAACTGCAATCCTGGTGTCTCAGCCTCCTGAGTAGCTAGGGATTACAAGTATAAGCCACCGACACCCTGATCCAATATTCTTGAAGATTCCGCTTGTTTTTTTTTTTTTTCTTAAAACTACGAACTTGAATTTTTTCACTAAAAAAGAAAAAAAAATAATTCAAAAATATAAGTCAAACCATAGTTTTAAAAAAGATGAAAATCCTAGATGCCTATTACTAGAATATTTTCCACCCTCTTTACATGGATAATACAATGGCCCAATAACTAGCAAATTCTATTGATTATACCACTCTTCAGACAGTGCCAGAAAAGGACCAGGTGCTGCTCAGCAAAGTCCTCCTTTCCGGGTGAGGCCTCTTGACTGCTGATGGCTCTCAGTGACAAGCAGCCGTGTCATTCGTGCTGCTTTCAAGTGACCTTCAGTGGCCTTCCTTCCTTCTGTCACTGGAGTGCTGCACCAACACTGAGTTTGCAGCCACTCCTGCTAAAATAACTGGGCTCTTGATTTAGATGATGTAGAAGCTGAGAAATAAATGTACATAAAAATGTAGCAGAGTATATTCATTCCACTTTTTAAACTATTATTTTGTGACTTGTAATAAACCAAGCTGTACAATTTAGTTTTTGAAAACAGTACCTGCGTTGTTCCAAAACTGTGATAAATATTGTGTGTGTATCTATCTATCTATCTATCTATCTATCTATCTATCTATCTATCTATCTATCTATCTCCAATATATATACGCACACTATTTTCTTATGTCACCTATGACTTTTTAATGTATACTTTTTTTCAGTGTGATTGTTTTTAACATGCAAAAAGTTATAAGTATATTTTGTTTTGTGTCTCTGATTTGCATTTTTTTTGTTCATTTGTCAAGAATGCTGCATCTCTGATGCTTCCAAGGTTAATTCTCTCCTAACTGATTCTATGTGGCCGATGTTTGCCTGAAGGACTTAATGTACGTTACAGTTGTGTCATGTTTTAATTCCCAGTAAGACTGTACATAGAGCTGTATTACCTTCCTTTATTTAATGACATTATTCATAGCAATTAGATATTCCCAGTCTTCCCTTTTATAAAATGTAGCTCACTATATGAGGTTTTTAAGTAAGAAAATTTAATTTGAAATTATTTCACCACTATATCTTTTTACTCTTTGAAATTTATTTTTTAATAAAAGATAAATGAAGTAAAGAAAAAAATTATTATTTATAAATTGGAAATGCATATGTGCAGACGTGCTTATGTGCATGTTGGTCCTTGAGCTTGAACTCAGTGGGTTAGTGGTGTCCCTGGAATTTTTATTGAGCCACAGCTCCTCTCCCAACTTTGTATTTTTGCGAGTTTGTCAGAGATAAGAATCTTAAGGACTTTCCTGCCCTGACTGGCTTTCAATCACTATCCTAGCTTCTAGAGTATCTAGGATTTACAGGTATGTGCCACCAGCACCTTGCTGGATATTTTGTATTAATATACCAAATTACACAACCAAGATGGGAAACATAAACTTAGAGATACAAAGAATGAAATTTTGCTAAAATACACTATAATTGAAAAAGTATGCATATTTTGTTCATTAACTCCCTAAAAAATGAAAAGAGAGAGGAGAGAGAGACAGAGAGAGAGACTGAGAGACAGAAGACAGAGAGAGAAAGAGAGAGAGAGAGACAAAGAGAGAAAGAACATATTGCTAAAATGTCCTCCTTGGGTTTTAAACAATTCTACAAAGTTAACTTTAATTACACTAATAGATAATAAGTCATTCCTGGAAAGACAGGATCCTGAAATTTAAAGTTTGCAAACTTTATATCTGTGCTACCAGAAGCTAGCATCATTCCTGTCCCATGACCCCACACACTCATGCACCCATCCCCCCCAACCACAAAATAGGCCCTATTTTATTATGTCTAACAGCTGAAGGGAATGAATAAAGAAATTAAAATTAATTCAAATAAGAATGTCTGGAAATAGTTTTAAATTTCTCTCATAACTATCAGTAACATAGGTGGCAATATCCATCTTCAAATGTATACAACTGGCAACTTTTTGTTTTTCTGCTGAAGAGTAATGGAGACCAGATTAGCAGGATAAATTGATGCCATTAAAAATTTGTGTATACCATTGTCTAGATGCATACATTAAGGCTGGTCCTCTTGAGGAAGGCACTTAGAATCTTTAGGGACCCCAATTTATTTTTTGTATCAATATTGTCTCCTTAATTCATTTAACAAATGTTGATTAAAAATAAACCTTAAGCTCTGAAAATGAACACAAGACATCAATTTATAAGCCTACTCCCCAATGATAATTTGTTTATGAAAACAACATCCATTCTCTAGTGGATAAAAGTCTACTTGGAAAGTTGTTTTGAAAAAATTTATAGGCTCAATTATCAATATGTTTTTTCCCTGAGGGAACTCATGAGGCATGGTAAAGGCTAGGAACTAGTTAATACCCTACATCCTAGATAAACAAAAATAAGGTCAAAGTGCTCATTTTAGTTCATTTTGAGCTTAACTAATTTAAATCAGTAAAATGCTATTAACAATGATATGTTAACCACAAGTTTCCACTATCCTTACTTCCTTACAAGTCTATCTTTAATTCTCTAATCACTTAGTGAATTAGGTGTTATTCCTATTTCTTTGCTGATAGGTAGCTCAGAAAGATTGCTAAGTATTCCAAACATGACATATCATCTAGAATATGACTTAAAGTTTCCCAGAAATAAACTAAATTACTTAGTTTGTTATTACAAAGTGTCTGTGTCACAGTTCAACAGACATATATTTAATTCAAATTTCATTGAATATATATAGGAAAATGCCACATTTTACTTCTATTTGTGTTCACATTCTCACTGAATAGCGAGAATGAACCTATATGGGAGTGTCCTGGTATAGAAATGTGGGTTGAAGAGAAGTTTTGGGAAGACTGCAAATAAACGCTGAATTCATTGAAAATTTAATCCAATGCATTCATTTTATACTGAAGCTATCTGAGCTACAAGAGACTAAATTATTATATAATACAAACCTCTATTTAATCTATCTATCTGTCTCTCTGCCTATCTGCCTTCCTATCCATCAATTGATCTATCGCTCTAACATTTGAAATTGAAAGACTAGATCTAATGGATTTTTTTCCTTCTCATCTACCAGTTTGCTCCCATTTAAATTTATTGTGCAGTTACAAGTATCCCAATATGAATTGGCCATATTTTTCACTAAAAACCTAAAATAACATTTTTAAAAATAATTTATTTCAAGTCTCACAAATAATTCATATCAAAATGTATGTCAGTTCATATGATACCTATTATCTAGGTTTCCAAAGGAAAAACAATGCAATTCCACATTACACCGTTCAGTGCTTTCATGTTTTCTGCTGCTTCAACCTCAATGCCCTCAAAAATTTTACCTGTGTCATACGGTACCCAACACAAAGGGGCAAATATTTCTATATTTCTTAAGTGTGCAGGCTAGGAACTTAAAACAAATTTGCTACTTGTAATATAAAACCTTCAAATTTACTTTTGCCAAGAAATGATTAAAAGGATACAATGAAACTACTTGTGAATAAGATTGAACTGTCTATTATTCTATCATCCAGAATATATTTCCTTGAATGCATTCACAAAGGCTGCATATCATCCCAGCTATAACATCAAGTGGGAAAAAATGGGGAATTTGTGAGGGGGAGGAGTTTGCTCATTGAAATGAGGCATATAAATAATATAAAAGTGTAAATCATATATTTTATCATTGAGAAAACAGAATCTGAGCCAAGAATATATTTCTTTATGTCTTTAGATTTAACTTACATTGAAAGTTTCAAGGTTTATTTTGACTAGTGTCTGGTTTCTAATTGACAAGCTAATTAGAAAGGTATGCTAGATTACTTGTCCATACCAAATTCAGCATGCAGTTATCCTGGGGGAAAGATGTACAACTGAACTTGTTGACACTTGAAATTAAGCAGCACTCACCCGAAAAACTGTCATTTCTTCAAGCAGAACTTCTTCTAAATCATGCCATGTCTCCTTAGGAATTGAGACTACTTTAAGAACGGTTCCAATATCTTTGAAAGAAAGGAAAAATAAAGACCACAACTTAAATAGATCTAAACAGAACTTAGAACTATTAGAACTAAGGAAATTGGGATGTGTCCAGAAAAGAACAATTTGACTTCAGTGTACCTTTTAATTTGTTTGATTTTTTTTCAAAATGTTTGCACACTATACATTAGAATGCATTTTAGATAATTATGAAAAAGATAAACTGTAAAGATAGATGTGCTTTATTCATAAACTGCTTTGGTGAATGGCGACTCCTTTGTACATCTACTTAAAATCTCTGAATTTTTAGAATTATATTGTATTAAAGGTTTTATCCTGAAATCACTTAATTGTAAAAGACAAATGTTATAACCACTACAGAAATTGGCATGTTGGAGTGAGTTTCTATATTATTATTTTTTTTAAATCTCATTAATTGTCAAGTATCTCAGAAGAAAATAATACACTAGATGTAATATCAATTTGATGTGGCAACAGGTTTTCCCACTTCTATTATGAAATGAGGGTGCTCTGGTAAAGATGAAATATAGATGTCAAATGTAGGAATGTTGTTAAGCCTCTGGGTAGGCAGAATCTGGCTGGTCATCCTGTCCCCTGAAACCCTATAGCACTGGGAAGCCCTTAAGGAGAGCTCAATACCCACACAGTGAGGAATGACAAGAACATGATTTCTCAAGATAGACACTCAGCAGTGAATTTTCATTAGTGCGCTTGAAGGTAAATCAACTTTAGGGCATTGAAAACATTTCAAATTCCTTCAGTTGCATACATTTTGTAGATATATCAAACCTTAATTTAAAAAGTTCATTATTAGAAGTTTTCACTCTTATGTTTCACTTTTACATTCTACTGCTTAGTAGAAGAGTGTTCTTCGACTAAAATTTTGATTTTTTTGACATCTCATGGGTAAACTTGATCAAGAATTGTTTATTAGCTTCAAATGGCTTATTTTCATCAAATTTAACAGACTAATTTTGGAGGAAACCTTTACCAAGAAAGAGGATGCTACCATAATGAAAATAACTCAATATACTTATATTATTGACAACTGTTTTTAGGGTGATCAAACAAGGCTGCCAGTTTATTCCTTGTACATTTTAAAGGCCTCTTTTAAGATGATCTCTGTATGTTTAAAAGACCTTAAGACTACTCATAACACCAAAGATTAAAGGGATATTAAGTTAATCTACTCAGTGGGTATGATCAGATCTCTAGTCTCTAAACACAACTTTATCTATATTTAAGATCAAGTTTTACAGACTAATATTTCAAACTATTTCACACAAATTGAATCAGATTACTCAACTAGGATCAATATGCTATGATGTGAAACTTAGTTAAGAGATAAAATTACTATAATCAATTTACTTTGCTGTCAACTGACCCTAGTCTGTATTGACCTACAGCCATCCACACCATCAGACCTTCAACATTCTCATGAAATTGGTGCCTTTAAACACAGTTTGTGTTAGAGAGGGATTAAAGGCTTATGATTGGCTGTCTTTGGTAAGATTCCCCAAAGCAAATTTGTTGCTCTGAGGGTGAATAAGGGATTTTTGAAGAAGTTTTAATCCAGATGTGAAGAAAAATATAAGTGTGAGACCACTGACCATCAATTTATAATTATAGAAAGATTCAATTATAAATTAACATTGGCACATAAAATGATGTTTATTAAAGAAATTCTGTATTATTTTCTCTTTTCTAGCAATATTTACAACCTGAAGTAGGTGTTCACATTCATTGACTTTTACGGAGCCTA
Organism: Perognathus longimembris pacificus; assembly: GCF_023159225.1. Taxonomy (NCBI): domain Eukaryota; kingdom Metazoa; phylum Chordata; class Mammalia; order Rodentia; family Heteromyidae; genus Perognathus; species Perognathus longimembris. The sequence goes on from NC_063162.1 coordinate 110,441,718, forward strand.
GAGTTTCACTGGGAGTCTTAGTTAATAGAGAAAATTTCTTACCTGTGAAAATAGACTAACGTATTTCTAAGAATTTGACACTGTTACACCTGATAGCATTAGCATTTTACAATTTTGTTATAAAACTTTAATTCTGTAATGAAACTGCACTTTGCCATTCTCTTGTACTCAACATATTAATTTTCTGTTTCTCACCAAGGAAAAATAAACGTTATTATATAAGGCTCCACTGGAGCAATCATTCAAATTCCCATTGATTTACGTAAGTTAACAAGTTAATGGAGACTAGAAATTTATTACCTTGAAATCTGACCCTAAACTACAAGTTTCAGATCTGTAAGTGGAAATTTCCAAAATAGTACTACTAGTAAAGAGAGTTAAGGAAAATAAAATAGTTTATCATAGTAATAATAGAATCAATTCTCAAGACATTCTTGGAAATTTTTCTTTGGAACTATAGTTACTAAATAGTTATTGTTAAAATTGTTGTAAATATATTTAATGATAAAATGACTCTATTTTTTTTCTTTCTCCCATTAAACAGTAGAAAGAAATGAAAAGAAGGTTGATACTAACTTTTGTTTTCTGGAAGCTTTCCATTAGATGACCATTTTAAGGTTTAGATAATTTTGCATTCCATAACTCTTACTGATTGGCCTGCAAGTTTCACACATAGTGTGAGCAATATATATTTGTTCCCAAAAGTCATTGGTCACAGAGTTATGATTCAACAATCAACAATAATTGTTCACATAATCCTTGCTTTATTTGCATGTAGTTCCATGAAATTCAAAAGTATTTTTTAATATATCTTAACTTTTCTAAAGTGGAAATGAATTAGTAATACTCAGATTTTTAGTCATTGAATAGAGACGAACTATCTCTTGAAAATGTCTATCAAACCTATTGAACCTTTAATATGGTTAATTAGCAAAACACAGTGTTTTGGAAAAATATGCACAACTGAAGTAAAACCTTTACCTGTTCCAATAAACATGACATCATACTGGCCATCCTCTGCATCCACTCGATCTACCACAATTTGTGTGAACTGATAATTGACATCTGTTTTGATCATTATTGGGCGGTTGTTAATAGGAAAAACTGGATTATACATAGCAGGGTGACTTCGTGCAAAAGTTATAACATCATCAGGAAGATCCTTTGTTGAGTCAAACCCACCAAATGTTTTACTGGGACACTATAAAGAAAAGACAAGGAGGATACTTTTTGATTAACATCTAATGAATAGATGAGAAATTTTGTAATAGTGCATGATCTCAATGATTTAGGAATATAGCCTGTGACTATTTTGTTTCTTAAATTTTAATTTGATATAGTAAATCAACAATCATTAGTTATTGTCATTATCAACTGAAACTAGTAACAGAAAAGATCAGTACTTATTTCTTAAACATATAACTTCTGAAAGGGATAATGTCATCATTTCTTCTGAAGGACTTGCAAATTCTTCCCATGAATCTCGTGTACACCAAAAGTCTGAGGCTTCTATCACTACACAGCCAAGTTTTATTTATACAATGGTATTTGATATAATAAACCAAATGTGCGAAAACTAAATTCAAGTAATGATTCGATCGTAGAAAGTCAGAATAATTTTCTATCCCTGCAAAGCTACCATCAATGACTTCCATAAACAAACTACACTAAAGAAGGGAAAGGATATTATTTTACAAGTTGTGGCAACCTGCATAACAGGGTAACTGACTAATCAGATTGTACACCATGTCTAACCCAAAGGGATATTGGCCCTAGAAGTCATAAAAGATTCACAGTTGTGTGCTGGTATAATGATATCTTAGGATAGAAGCAATCGATATAAGGCAACCAAGCAGAAATGAAGAAATTGTAATGTGTCCAATTTCTCTGCATTTAATTATATGGTACAAGTATTCATAGAATACAGTATCTCCAATCTTATGCTTTGTGCTTCACACTTAGATAATTTGTGCCATTTAATGTAAGAGCTTGAGAGACAAAATGTAATTAAGAGAAGATACTGATCTTACAAGGAGCTTAGAATTAGAAATCAATTGTCTCTGAAATTACCTTGAAAAATCATTAATAATTTATGAGGAATGAAGTAGATCTGATTGAAATGAGATTATATATGCATCTATATTTCTGTATGTATTTGTATAGACACATAATACAATGATATCACAAAAACCTAACAATTTACTTCTGTTTTTAAGTAGATTATAAAATCATTTAACATTAGTATATCAAACCTCTATAGAAAACCTTTAAAGAACCAATAAAATTTATCTAATGACATTTAAATCTATTTGTGTGAATCTTTACTACCAGGTAAAAATAGCTTGCAAAATATTAATTAAAAATTAAAACAAGGGGATTTATTTTAGTTCTCTTTACAATTATCTTCTTGCTTTACTGTCTTTTAATTCTATATTTAAAACAGCTTTGCTGAAATACTAACATTGTTTTAAGAGCCTGTACTTCTTTTATTTCCAGTCATGTTGATGGAATGACACTTTTTCAGTGGGCCCCTTTGGGCATTAATAAGCTTATCCAAGGGAATTTTAGTCTGAGTGAGATGTCATCTCTGACTCCTCAATTAGGTAATCCTTGTCCTCTCTCTAACACTTAGTGTTTGTGATTTATTTTTCATAACAGGTACCTTTGAATAATGCTAGGGAACTGAACCTCCTGAGCTGACTAATAGATCCATTACTTTTCCTCTCTGTCTCAGGGCTCTCATCTCTACACGGATGAGATACAATACTGGCCATTGAGATTGGTAGTTATATAAATAGTTAAAATTTCACATATATCTGTATCTCTATAAAAATATCTCTTAGAATCTTCAGTATAGAAATATCTATATTGGTTCTACATGGTATTATCAGTTCCACATATATTGTACAGATTCAGATACATTGTAATGAATTCATTTGTGTTTTTTAAAATAGTAGCAGAAATCACTTTCTATTTAGCATACATTTACGAATGAAAAGTAGGATATAAACCTGTTACTAAGAAAACACTATCTGCCATTAAGATGGAGTAAATGTTTATTTTCACACAAAACCTATTTGGCTTCTTGTAATCAATAGATATTCCATCATAGGTATTATTCTGAAATCTGACTAAGGCTTTGATTACAAAATTAATCAGCTAGAAGCAATATTTGTAAAGTGAGAATATTTACATGTTTCCTAATATAAATTGCAGAGAAAACTGCAATATTATACAACTTAAATGCAATAAAGTAACTAAAACATTTGAATTGAAATCAGTCAGATTTCAACAAAATTATATGATGGCTAACTTTCAAATATGAGGTTTGTTTTTAAGTAAGAAATTATTCTCCTTACAGATTCTTTAGAAAGTTTTGCATGGAGTGATTCTATCCATCTATGATGATGTATCCTAATGACACCAACTCCCCTGGTTATTTTATTATTTCAACCTATTTCTTTACTTACTTTTTTTCATTTCTTTATTGTTAAAGTGATGTACAGAGGGGTTACAGTTTCATACTTAAGGCATTGAGTACATTTCTTATCCAACTTTTACCTCCTATATCATCCCCTCCCCAAACCCTCCCTCACCATGAGTTGTACAGTTGATTTACACCACATAGTTTTGTAAGTGTTGCTGTTGCATTGCTTTGTCTTTTTACTTACTTTTTGTCCTCAAGCTCAAACTGAGGATTCAAAGCTAGTTTCCTTTTGAGCTTTGTCCAGAATTTAACCTGAGTCTTCTCAGTGGTGCCAAGAAAACATGGAGAACTTGGCTGATTGCATAGGTAGCAACAGTTGGAATATCTAAGAGAAACTCTAACTGGACATTTTTCAAGTGGGGGTTTGTCTTGACTATATGAGGTGGTAATGTTAGTTTTTAATATTTTTTTCCTAACTTGATGTTGAATGGAGAAATTAACCTACAAACATAGAGCTATATCCAAATATATCCACCATGGAGCACATTTGCACTACATTTCACTCATAAAAGAAGGCTTCATATTTGGTTTCTATTTTCCAAAATATATTCATAATAAAGGCAAAGCATTAACATTTAGATCAATACATTAAATTAATAATCCACAAGAGTAAAGAACTTGTGATATTCTACGGGATCACACGAAAATCCTTCTCTTTTATTTATAGTAAAGGAATTTTTGTTTTCCATTATCTGCTGTTTATGTTTTCATCTGTGTTTGCTACATTTGGCAGAACCATATTCACGTCATCTGTTAGATGCCCAAGCCACTTACAGTTCCTGGCCTTGGATAGGGGACTCGGCCTTGATATGGCACCCACTGATAGTTGGGACCATCTCTGTGAGCATATGGGCCAAGGAAAACCCTCCGCACATCACTCATGCTGTACATACACACGGCTGACCCCTTAAAGATGTTGCTGAAAAAAAGAATCCAAAGATGTGATCATGAAAGCATGAAAATTGTTGAGGCTAAAGTTACTAACTTTCAGACATTAATGATCATAACTTATATACATGTATATAAACTCTAGGTATCAAATATATTTTGGGGAAGATTTTAGCTCATTTGAATTGTACCAATGCTCAAGAAAATACATTTTGATTTCTCAAAACTAGAAATCATGGGTGACATTATATTTGTTGTTCATAGAATATCCATATATTTGTTTAAATTCAGATCAAACTATTAAACTTTACTGGAGAAACCATATTTATATTTTCATCTATTAGTATTTGATTTTAGTATAAAATAAAAAACAAAATACATACTTTGTATAATTCTCAATCTAAATTACTGAAGCCAGAGAACTTCTAAACCACAATTTTTATGTAGAGATTTTGTAAACTGAACCTGATAGGAGTATGAATCAAGGTGAAGGATGTGCAAGTGTGTATGTGTGTGTTGTGTGTGTGTGTGTGTGTGTGTGTGTGTGTGTGTACTGCTACTAGGGTTTTGAACTGAGGGCCTAGTTGCTGTACTTGAACTTTAATTTATTTATTTTGCTCAAGGCTTATACTCTATCATTTGAGCCACAGGTCCACTTCCAGCTTTTTTTGGTGTTTAATTGAAGAGTATCCATGGATTTCTTGCCGAGGCTGACTTTGAACTTCTCTCCTCAGATCTTAGCCCTGAGTATAGCTACAATTACAAGTGTGAGCCACCAATGCCTGGCTTTACCTTTTTTTTTTTTTTTATCATTTTAAACACTCAAATCACCAAAATATACTCAATCAAGTAACCAAGTTTAACATTTGTGAAGGCATGTCAATATCATCTCTTTCCAACCCAGACAATATATTTAAGTGAGTGGTTATTATGCTTTGGTAAAGTAGATAATTATAGCAATTATTCACATGATTCTGCTAAGCAAACATCAGGTAAATGAAGCAAACTGAAAGTCAAGCTGTCATAGTCTGCATTTGAATGCAGTTAGGCAAATATAGCCTATGTAAAGATATTAAACAGCTGTGCACATTGACAATATGGAATTCTTATCTTTTAACTGATCTCTCCCCATAGAAAACTGCCTATAAATCAGACCAAATAAAAACCATGTGTTCCTAAGAGTTTATTATTGGAAACTGCTCTGTGTGGATGCTGCTAGGAAGACCACAAGCTTCCTGAAGGAAAGAGCTTCTAACTGCTATGTCAGGCTAGCTTCTCTCCAGCTATATTAATTACTGAGCACAAGGCACTGACTCACAATAGACAGCAATAGAATTTGACATTATTATTTGATGTTTAATAGCAAATTAACCTGTATTAGATTCACCATCTTTTGTAACCCAATGTTTATGGTAGAGATCCTTTATTGTTTTATATTTTTCTAGTCTACTGATAAAACCAGACAGCATCAAAAAGCTTTCTGTATGTCATACATGGCTTTTATGATTGTTCACTAACAAATGTCCATCTTATTAAAGAGAAGCAGTAAAACTCTCTTATCCATGAAGTCAGTGGAAAGTAAGTTGAGGATCACTACAATTAGTGTAGCATGAACATGTCTGTGGGACTTGTAAAAACTGGAAATTTAGCTAGCCTACCCCATTCTATAGAATTAGAAATTCTAGAAAGTCATGGTAGAAATATGATTTTTTGCTGACATTTCTTTTTTCTAATTTAAATTTCCTTCTTTATCTGGTTAAAAAATTCATGAATCGGAACTTTAATATGCTCTCTGGGTGGTTCTGAACCACACTCAAATCTGAGAATCATTGTATCAAGCAGTGAAGTAATGAATACTTGCTCAATATGCACAATCTGTAGATATCTTACATAGAAAGAATTGGTAAAATAGGTTTTTAATTTGTTTGTGTAAACATTTTTTATAAGACAGAGCCCCTCTAGGCAGTTCTCATGCTGGAATTACAGGTATGAACCGTTAAAACTAAAGTATGTGTTAAATTTTAAGTCAGGGGAAAGCATCTAAGCAGTATGCAAAGACTTCAAAGTTCACAAAATAAACCACTGTTTGACACTACTGCAGATAAACTTTCTCTGTATTCAGTTACAGACTGGAGTTCACAGTACTTCTTTTGACTTTTAACTTCAAGTTATTTTTATTTAAAATTTGTCACCATAGCCCTGTCTATATTCATGTGAAGACACACATTTCTTTCAACAACTTTGAGTAATATGAACTTTATGCTGAAAATAATGGTAAGAAGATGAACAGGAAAAACTTAGTAAAGTGAAGCATTGGAGAAGCACAGGATGAGAAAAAGGAAGAGAGGGTGGAAGGATAAGAGGGAGATGAACAGTGAGATGAATGGCCAGGAGGAGGGAAAATTGAAGTCTGGCTATCAAGCAGTATCTTCTCAAAACTATGTCAATACGAGGATTTTTGTTACTTGGTTTTATGAGACTGTTTGTTTTTGGTATTGTTGGTAATGGTGGTTATGAGGCTAGATTTCAGGGCCTGGGCACTGTCTCTGAGCAATTTTGATCAGTATTCTACCATTAGTATTCTAACTAGTATTCTACCACTTTGAGACACAGCACCACTTCTGGTTTTTTGGTGGTTAATTGGACCTAGGTCTCATAGGTTTTCCTCTGGCTGGGTTGGAATTGAATTGCAATGCTCAGATCTCAGTGTCTAGATTATCTAGAATTACAGGCATGCACCACTGACACCCAACATGAGGTATTTTTATGTTATACCATCTGGATTAGAAAGTGGCCAGTAAAAGTTAAGTGGCTCAAAAATGTAAGAATAGTTGGATTTAAAAGGAGAGTCTATTTACTAACTTAAAAAGCTACATAGCAGGGAGACAGTAGCTCATATTTGTAATCTTTACTACTCAGGAGGCTGAGATCTGAGGACTGAGATTCAACACCATTCTGGGCAGGAAAGTCCATGAGATCTTATCTCCCATTAACCACCAGAAAACTGGAAGTGGTATTCTGGCTCAAAGTTTTAAAATGCTAGCTGTCCTTGAGCAAAAGTGCTCAGTTACAGTGCTTAGGCCCGAATTTCAAGCCCCATGACAAAAAACAAAAACAAAAACAAAAAAAACACAAAACCTATGTAATTGAAATATATTCAATTGTATTAATGATTTTTAAAAGTTCCTATTCTCTAGTCATTTATGTGCATGATAATGCATCTGACTTTGTGGAGAGTGGAGCACAATAAGTGGAAAGGGCCAGGAGTTTTCCTGATGTTTCTCTATCTACTCATTTCTCAGGTACGCATGCCAACCATTAGGTCCGAAATATTTTCTTCTCAGTAGATTGGCTAGTGTTGAAGAACCATCCCACTTGCCTTTTACCTCTTCCATTTAGTTACTGATTTACGTAATAGAGATAAAGACAGGAAACTGTTTCAGTTATATGTGTATGTACATATTGCTTGTGGTAATTACATGTAATTAAGAAATATAGGTATTATGACAAGGTGTTTTAATTGTGTCTGTTCACATTATTTATAATTATGAAGTATGTATTTACTACTTAATTTCTGTAGTTTATATCATTCCAAACTTGCACAAACGTGGATTTCTGTTTTTTATGAAATTCTACATTTAGCTCAAATATTTAAAACCTAACCATGCATAGAATATGGCACAACTGGGGCTGGGAATATGGCCTAGTTGCAAGAGAGCTTGTCTCACATACATGAAGCCCTGGGTTTGATTCCCCAGCACCACATATATAGAAAACGGCCAGAAGTGGCGCTGTGGCTCAAGTGGCAGAGTGCTAGCCTTGAGCAAAAAAAAAAAAGAAGCCAGGGACAGTGCTCAGACCCTGAGTCCAAGCTCCAGGGCTGGCCAAAAAAAAAAAAAGAATATGGCACACCTTTTAAAACTTCTTTGTCTTTCTTTCTGGTTAGACAGATGAAATTCTTCCATGAAATAAATACTTTGTATGTTTGTTTTTTGGAAAAGTTTTAACACGGATTTATGTTAGTATAAGAGGCTAAAAGTAGAGAGAAATTAAACAAAAGGAGAGAGAGAAACATTTCCTAATAACTGACTTCAGCCACTCAAGCATGTATGATAGTTCAAAGATGATAAAAGCAACATTCTTTTCAGGATTCTATTTTTACAAATTTAAGATACTTGGAATACAAGCAAAGAGCATGTAATTTCATGAACATATGAATGAAAGGTCTTTACCTTGATGTTGTAAACACTGCATAGACAATTGGATTTTTGGGATCTTTAGAGTTCATTAGGAATACATCCTCTGTTTGAAAACAAAATTAGGGAGAATTGAGTTTGTCATAGTTGTGGCAAAGTCTGCACAAAGTCCTGTGGAAAATCCACCAGGTACTTACGTAGTTCATCAAAGTGGGTGTCAATGCCATTGGGACCTGGCACAGAGCAAACCAACCTGGCTTTAAGAAAGGTGGTCCATTTATTCACCAGGCTCCTGTGTCCTCCAAAGTCATTCTGACAGGAGAGAAAACCAGAGATCTATTGTAGAACATGGTAACTATAGTTCATAATTATTAGTTATATTATTTAAAATTGCCTAAAGTAGATTTTAAGTATTCTTACCAAAAAAATCATACTATGTGATGTAATCTATATTTAATTTTCTTGAGTTAGCCATGCCGCAATCTATACATAATTTAAAGTAGAATGAACATGAAAAATACGTGCAATTTTTATTGTAATAAAAGTTAGGAGTCATTTCCTTTTTCATTCTGTTATTATGCATTGATGAACAACTGCTTTTGTGTTTGTTTTCACTGTAGGTTTCTCTCCCTCTCCTCTCTCTTCTACTTACTAGTCATTTTATGAAATCTTACTAACCTATGCAGCCAGGTTCACAACAAGTACTTGCAGTGCAGTAGGCACTTAGTATTTATTGGATGGATGCTAAGGGTTGCTTTATATTCTGAAAATATATATCCTCAATAAAGAATCTTGGCACCTACTTTTAAAGCTTAAAGTATTGAAGCAATTTATATTTTACAAATAGCATGTTAGGAAAATATTTGCACAAAACTTCATAAAAGAACTTCATTCCAGAGAAAATATTTTGACAACATCTTTACATACTGCAAATAAAACTTAATTTTAACATAATCATAGCAATAAATTCTATTACCAAGGTATATGTTTACTGTAATTATGGTCTCTTAAAATAATATTTATGTGCATGTAGAAACATGTCCTTCACAAATAGAATGCTGATTTATATTTAATGTATATGATTTCTATATATTATGAATATGTTTAACCTCTGTAACTAATGCTTTTTAAATATTTGCAATTTTTTGAGGAAAATGCTCTCATTTTAATATAGTCTTTGTACATTTCAAACAAGATTTAAAAGCCTTTAATTTTTTAGTCATTTACCATACTAGAGATAAATACTTGAATCATGACTGAGTAGGAAAGAAGTTATCATAAATATAGATTTATTTTTTTAATCACAATATTAATTATAAGGCAAGTTTGTATTATAATGGATCTGGCTTTATGATTTGTATTAATGGATTTACTACATCTACATCTTAACAGAAACATGATTTACTACATCTTAGCAGGTGACCCCTTGTACTGCAAAGAATTGGGTAGTACTGGCATCATGTCTTCACATTGACAATGATTTCCCCAAGAGTATGTCTGGAGTAAATTCTGTTATAGGTATCTACTTTAGGAATATAATAAATATTAAACTTTATATCTTGTCACTCAAAAAATAACTCAGAAAGATAAATCTTTCAAGGTCAAAAATTTGCATTTGTGTATCTTTGTATGCATACACACAAGTATATAGGCTAGCACAACTAATTGGTAAAAAATAATCTGTGACATTTTTTCACTCAAAAATGATATTAAATTAGGGTTCTCCAATGAGTATTCAACAAAAATTGATTAGATGTAGGAAACTATACTAAATTTAAAATATCAAATGGTATGGACTACCAAGTAATATATCTTTATATCCAGGAAACTTTTTAACTTGAAGGACCTGTCATGTGAACGAAATCACTTATTATCATTATAAAGTAATGAAGTAACACAGGTTATCTTAGCACCTCTGCTTGGGAGTTTGACTTTGAAGACCTATTTAACACTTATGACAATGTATTTTAAATGATTTTTAACTTTTACCCATTGTAGTCTTTGATATGGTATTTTTATTATCCATTTTCAGGCATATTTTTCATAGAATTCATGCCTAAGTGGGAAACAAAAGAAAATGAAATTTGGATGACATCACCTGAGTTTCCCTTTCTTTACCTCACCTTGCATATCTGACCTACTCTAGCATGAGTAGCTTTTCCAGAATGTTCTCCATCAATTGCATTTTCACGGAAGAAAAAATATACTTTGTCATCTTCAGGGTTGTCACTCTCGGGAATGAGGTGGGCACTGATGAATCTTGGATCTAAGAAGTAAATTACAGCATACACGTTAGTCAAGGATAATAAAATATACCAATCACTACAGTTCATTTTTCACATGCTCAATGGGAAAAAAATGGTTTTCCATTTCTTCTAACATTTATGTTCTCCTAATTTGTCTCCTTTTCTCTTGGTACTCTCCTCCTTCTTTATCCTAACAATTCTAATCAGTCATCCTTTGTCCTCTTAGAGTCTTCTGGTCTTCTGAACTTCTACTGTATCTGAATTAAAAAGAAAATCCTTTATCCCACTTCCCAATCAACAACCAAACAATACAGTGAGGAAGGAATGGGGGTAGAAGGACCATTGTGTAGACAGTCACAGAGATGATGATGACCTACATTTGTATAGATGATGAGAAAGGAACACGCCAAGGGATCCTTTGAAAGAAAAATTGGTGAGTCAAATTTGCTAATAGGATGCTGATTTTATGAAGTAGTGAGGGCAAAATAACCCATAAACATTAATTAAACATTTGATCTGTACAATTGTTAAAAAGGAATCATTACTGAGATGGAAAGTTCAGAGGAATGGCAGGCGTGTGGAAGATGAGCTAATTTCACAGCATTTAAGGAAAGTCTGCCTATGAGACAGTCCCATAATAAAGGACCAGAGGTGCTCAAAAAAGGTTCTGAAGTGCTCTACATCCAACTTCTTGTATGCTGTGATCAGATCGGATGCTGAACCTCATTCCTTTTCTTTTTTGCTATCATTGAAACAATAAAGCATTCAAGTCCTTCTAAAATTTCCATCTCTAATCTGACTTTCTGCTCATATCATAAACCTGAACTTGAACTGCTAATTTACTGTCATTCTTTCATCCCTGACTCCCTTGCCTTCTTTTCCCTTAATGCCTAAATATGTATCCTCCTAAACTTGTCCTTGGTCACTTGTTATTTCCTCTCATTCCTAGAAATGGAGTTAACTCCAAGTTTTCTTTCCATTATTTCAGTATTGACAAATTTACTATAGATTTATTTACTTCTGTGGATGCAAGAATCACCCAGTGGTCATCAGTCTTCCTTTTCCGCTTCTGTCTAATTATGAGCTTCAAAATTCTAGCTAAAAATTTCTTCTTAAATTATTTTTACTGCAACTAAATTCATTGTGTCTAGTAAGAAAATCATCAACTTTCTTTCAAATTCATTTAGAAATGGTGGTTTATGCCTGTCATTCTAGTTACTTGGGAGGCTGGGATTAATCAGATTTTGGTTCAAAGCTGTCCTTGGAAGATAATTTCATAAAGCCTCTTCTCAAAGGAAACTTAGATATGGAGGTGCATTTCTAATGTACCAGCTACTGGCTAGGATGGTCCTAGCCCAACAGGTTGAAACTGATATTTCTCACACTCCCTTTTCTTGTTCTACATGCTTCTTTGGCACACTTTATGCCCTTATTACAGTTTTGTTTTTTGAAATAATCTTCCATCTCTTCAATCTATATTAACTGTTCCTTTAAGCCAAATATATAATCTTTAGGAAAAAAGTATATATGTGTATAGAGTATGAATTTTGCAGAACAAAATCCAGGTGTCAAAATATGATTATATATTATTAATTAAATTCTGACAAGCCAAGATGGCAAGAAGATGGATGCTATGGTGTTTGGTAAGGCTAAAAGTGTTTTCCACATTGATCAATAGTATACTTGAGCTGGGTCACAATTTTGTCTTCAAATTTTCTAATGTAAGAAAGAAATGGGAAGTTTTGTTGTCATTACATTACTCACAGTGTGCCTAGTGTATAAAATAAATGATGATAATAGTTGTCAAAAAAACTAATATTGACTAACTTTTCCATAAATTCCCTTTCCTTTGAGTTCCCTTCCTTTAGTACTTCTATGAGTATATTACCATTCTATGAAATAATTCATCTCTTACCTTCATAGATATATATTGTTTGTATGACAGGGAAAGAAGGATTACTTCTTTTCATATTATCCTCATTTTCATATTTGCCTTAGGCCAGTTATGTTTCCTGTAATTTGTAACTCTCCCCTTTCAATTTCTGCACAGAATAAAGTTTTCTCTAAGTTTCATCTTTCCTAGTGTACCATTCAGATATATACCTCTTCTCTCCTGGCAGACATATTCAATCTGTTTTCCCTGGCTCTGGCTTCACCTTCTCCCCAACATGCTATACTGTCTAGCACATTTTAGCACACCAGCCATTCCCTGGCACCTGGAGCATCTACCATTAATAGAACCTATAAAACTATTTTAATCAATTGTTTGTCTTCTCCTCTCTCCTTGTTAACTGATCTCTCTTTGTTTGCTTCCATTCTGTGCATACTGTTAGGAACAATATGAACTTCCAAAACATGAATGAATGTGTGAGTGATTTAACAAATATTCAGAAATAACATGTACAGATTTATCTTCTTAGAATAAGTAAATGCATTTGTTATTTAGTTTTTGCATGATTTGCCAAAACGTTTTGGATGGATGGGGTTCATTGTTGATTCAAAAGGCTTTTTGCTTAAAGAAATGCTTAGACATGTCTTTTTATGTTGGAACTGTTTTTAAATTAATGCACAATAGCAAATGTTGCAAATCATTTTCTAAAATTTCATGGTCTTTCAGCTTAGAGGAAGATTTTCTTCTCTTTTTGTACTCAACAAGTAGCTTGGTAAAATTAACTTTCTATTTGTGATTGTTTTTCAGAATTAGAATGCATAGAGAACATTAAAACAAAAGAAACCATGTTTCTGTGCTGCATTTAGCTAAAAGTTAAGGCTAGAGGGTATCATAGTCTTAAGAAACTACAAGCAACTCAGTAATTTTTCTGGTCGTCAAAAATTTTCCACAGAAAAAGTTTACTCAGTTAATCATCTTCTGTGATCATTTCTCCTTAGGAATCTAAGAATTCACAATGGGAAATATGTGTCCAGTTTCTTCTATCAATCATACTTCAGAGTTTAAGGACTCCGAACCAACTAATCAGTTTTCTTTAAAAAAAAAATAATCTGGGTCCCATAAGCCATTAAAGCAGAGAATGCCTATTTTCAGTCTGTGGATACAAATTATCCATATCAGTGCTGGGGTGGGGAGCATCATTGAAGAAAACAAACACAAACGGAGACATACAGAGGTTTTTTGTTTTTTTTTTGTATTGTAAACAGCTACAGCACCTCTAATCTACTTTCTCACATGAAATGTTCTTTACTCTGTGAAGTTTGCAAAATCCTATGTGACAAGGGTTTAACAAAACCTGTGAGCTTGCACAATTGAGATTTCTTGTTATGTGAAAGAGGAAGTTGATGGGACTGTGTATGAAAAGATGAACATCAAAAGAAAGTGGCAGAATCCATTCAAGTGAGATCAAAGTGCTGGTGCTTGCACCAGCATAAAATTGCAATATAAACACCATGAAAGGTAAATGGAGCTGGAAAGGATTCGCTCATCTTGATAACTTAAATTATATGCCTCTGGGGAAGAGAGACATTGTCTTTGGAGCCACTGTGGTACCTTTCCAATGCCCCTGAGCATAGGGTGGAAGGTAAACAAATAATCACATTTAATAACCATGGGCCAATGCTATCATATGAAGCATGGAATCTTCACTCATGACAATGGCAATAAACACTGAGTAAATATGCCATCCATTTCTCCTCTGTATCTCCCTTGCAACGCCTGACATTCCCTCACATCTCATCCCACACATGGCATTTCTTGCAAAATCCACATTTGGCACCACATGCCACTTGTAACAGTACCACTCTGTTGAAATATTTTTAGCAGCTGCAAATTAAACTGTCCTTCAGGTGCAATCTCACACTTAATGAAAATGACACCTTGGCACAGGACTCATTTGAGCTACCTCCATGATTCATTTGGCAGCTCAGGCTCATTTAAATAATGAACACAGTTTGCTGCTCTCAGCATTAGAATCAATCTGAATCACTTTGATCCCTAGGTTTTGGCCCGCATTTGGCTGGACTTATCCTTTCCACCAAGAGTCCCTAAAGCACAACTTATAGATATACTTTTTTTCCCCAAAAACATGAATTAAATTTATAAAATGATAACTAAGCATTTTGTAAAAATGAAACATGTAGAAATCAGGACAAGTTTGGTTTTATAGGAGAGAAACAGTGCATAGTTCATTACTTAGACTAAAATGGGCAAAATTCATGATTGCAATCTGTGAACCATCCTTGGGATAGATTAACCTCAAAGAAATTCAAGAAGAGTGACATGAGGAAGGAATGAAAATTAGATTAGCATAAAGGATAAGACAGAATGTAAATGAAAGTAATAGGTATTGTTGATGGTAGAAATTACTTGGGTTTTACATACATTATGGAAATGCTTACTCATCCTGAAAGGAATCTGGATATTAAGATTCAGAAAATGCTATAAATATAAACTAGGTACTAGTACAGCCAGGGTACAATAGCTATTTCTACTGTGGATATTATATAAAGGAACATTTATGTATGTCATATATATACATATTGATATACATATATGTCTTATTGTGTATATGCTATTTGGCTACTTTCTTGACTACACTAAGCAAGGTTATTTCTTCTTGTCATTCTTAAAAAAAAAAAAAGCTAGCGGAAGAGCTTACTACATTCTACTACAGCAATATAGGGTTATTTTAAACTAAAGGGTCATAACCAAAACAAATGTCTATAGCATTCCCCAGCGGATGAGAAATTACTCAACAGGAAGGAAAAGCCTTTGGGATATTAGACGTATTAGCATAAATATGTGAAGTAATCACAAACATCACCATGCACTATGATGCTTTGACTTTGTGTGTCAAATCACATTAGTCACCTATTTCTTTTATAAAACCTGTTATTGTGGGGAAAATATTTTCTTCTATATTTTTCTTCAACTTTCTAAACACATCTGTTTAGCTGGCAGTTTCCATCATTTCTTTCCTGACATATTTGGGATATATTTTCCTATTAAAACTTTTGTTGTTTTTGAAGATCTCTTTTTTCCCTCATGTATTGTTCTGTGCTTTTCAAATGTCTTATGTTCCAAACCATTCTTTCCCATCATCCCTTCAAAATGTTGATGATGGAATTTCCAAATACACACAAATTTTTGATAGCTTTCCATTGGCCTTAAGAAAGTACTAAGGTCCCTTATTCCCATTCTCAGGATACAGTTCTAGGCTCATCTCCCATTGAAATTCCCCCAGTACATTTCTATACTAATCCCTGGATTACCAAAATTTCATTCTTAAATTATTTATGAAAAGTCCCTTATTCCAAAACATGACAGTTTTTCCATGTATCTTCCCCAAATATCTAGTTTAAATTGTTCAGGTAGAAAGTCTTCTGCATCTCCATAATTTTGTTTGTTTTTTTCTTTGTCTCAATGAGAGTCATGCTGCTTGCTCATTTGCCAGGGATTATCCAGAACAATGACTGACCCTGTGCTTCTTCACAATCAATCTGAGGCTGCACTTAGTATTTCCTTTTGAATCTTCCCTTATTCTCTGAATATCAAATTTTAAGATATGGAGTAATTTAAAGTTAATACACTACCATCTTGTAATTGTCTTATGATATACAAACTGCTTTCACTGATGATAGCAATGTTCCTGTATAATGGTAAAGCATCTGTCACAGTATCCATCCTAGCTCTACCACCAACTGTACAATCATGAGCAAGTTATTTAGCATCTCTGTCTTGAGATCTTACTTTTCAAGGGAAAATAAACATGTTTTAATTACCACATGACTTAACAAATAATGTAACAGAGTTAGAACAATATGCAATTGTGAAATTGAAATATACAGTATTCATGTTATTCCGTTAGCATTTCCCTAGCCTCAGGTCCTCAGCTCCTCCCACTAGCCCCCAGATCCATCCATACCTAATGAGCCACTCCTACTCACTACCCCTACCTAATTCCCCTTTACTTCCAGAGAGAGAAGCTGCCACCTGGATAAGATACAGACGCCATGTAGCTTCTTCTCCCATGGGAGATATGGCCCCATTAATAAACCTCCTTATGAACCTTCTTCTACTGCCTGTGATTAGCTCCGCATAGTGCTCTGGGATGGCCAAGACATATGCTTTCATTCACCACTTAATTTTACTGTAATGGTAAATCATGATTTTTTTTTCACAAAAATATTTTAGAACAGACAATTTGAAGCTGATTTAAAAAACCAAGTATCTTTTTAGGAAAAAGAATAAGACTGAGGTAAGAAACAAAACCAAAGAAAGTTTATTTTATTACCTCTCGTGGCCATGATGGAAGTAAATATCAAATTGATTCAGAAGAGGAAAAGAAAATCAGGGCTGGAAGTATGGCCTAGTGGTAGAGTGTTTGCCTCATATACATGAAGCCCTGGATTTGATTCCTCAGTACCACAAATATAGAAACTTTGGCTCAAGAGGTAGAGTATGGTAGCCTTGAGCAAAAAGAAGCTAGGGACAGTGCTCAGACCCTACGATCAAGCCCCAGGACCGGCACAAAAAATCACATGCATACATATTATAGGATTATAGGAATGAGCCACAGGTGCTCAGCTAGGAATAGGTTTCAAAAAAAATTTTACCAGCAATATATCAGGCAAGGGTCTGGTATCCAATATAAATAAGGAGATCAAGAAACTAATCCCTTCCAAAGTTAATAAGCCAATCACTAAATGGGCAAGGAAGCTAAGAAGTCACTTCTCAAAAGAAGAGGTAAGATTGGCAAAGAAACAAATGAGGATGTGTTCATCACTCCTAGCCAAAAAGGAAAATGCACATCAAAACAACTCTGAGATTCCATCTTGCCCTCAGTTAGATTGGCCAACATTGTGAATTTAAACAACAGGATGGCGTGGATGTAGGGGAAAAGGAATCCTATTGCACTGCTGGTGGGAATTTAAACTAGTACAACTCCTCTGGACAGCAGTCTACAGGTTCCTCAGAAAAACTAAACATAGACCTTCCCTATGACCCAGCCATACCACTTCTCTGCATAAATTCTGAACATCATGAACTAGGAAATGATAAAGACAACTACATACCCATATTCGTTACTGCAATATTCAAAATAACTAAGACATAGAAACAGGCCAGATGCCCCACAATAGATGAGTGGATCCCCAAAATATGGTACCTATGGACAATGCTATTTTACACAGCCATCAGAAAGAATTAAATAGTGTCATTTGTTAGGAAATAGATGGAACTAGATCAAATCATGTTACATGAGGTGAGCCAAGCTTAGAGAGGCAAATGGAACTGGGATAAAATACACTGGCATAAGATAAAGTATACAGGATTCTAGATATTCACACACAATGAGACCAAAAGAGGATACTATTAGGAAAGAAACACAGAGGCACATGCTTAAGTCCTTCTTTATATTTATATAAAATAATATACATATGAAAATATTTAGAAACAAGAGACCTCTCTTTTCTTTTTTCTTAATTTAATTTTTAATTTTTAGATTTATTTATGATTCTGGCTTTAAAACAGGAAAATCTTCAATATTTGAGTGTGGAAATGATAAAATTCTACAATTTACTCTTTCTATTTTAGAAATAACTTCCCAATAAAGATTGTGAAAGTTTATGTTATCTTATTTATTTATATAATTATTAGATATCTGTTAGGATGTTAAATATGGATGAGAAAATTATTATTATTATCATTATGAACTAGTTGCACAAAGGAGTTGCAATTGCATAATTCAAGTATATTTCTTGACCAATACATTTCTTGTCTTTAAGATTTAATCTAGTCATCTCAACTGTAATGGTTATAGAAACTTTTATACACCTAGTTACTTATTTTTCTCTTAACAGCAGCAAGCTGCCATATTTTCAGATGCTTCTTTTATTAGCTATTTTAATAAATGAATCCATGCTATAAATACACTCATCCATTATCAAATAGCCTTTCATCACTTACGTTATTATGCCCTTGAGTTATGCTGAATAGGAAGTTCTGTGTTATTATATTAGATAGTTCAGTAATTTGAGAATATCAGATAGCCTTTCATGCAGTAAATCATCACCAGAAAGAATATTTTTAAATTTACTCACAATAGTATTTACACATACACCCACATTCTTCTTGTGTATTAATTTCAATTCCAGTTAAATACACAAGGTATGTTTAAGACAGTTTTCCCTAAAGAATTTCTATAATATTGAAAATTTTAGAGATAAAGATTATCCTATTTTTATATTTTGTCAATATATGTGGTATAAATCTGAAGAAAAATTAAGTTGTAGTTAAAAAAATAAGCTTATTTAAGAAAATCATGGCATCAGTGTAATCTGTTTTACAAAAGAATATTTTTCACATAAAGTACTTTCAAATAACTTTTGAACTTACATGAAGAAAACCAAAGCAGAAGACTTTAATCTCCTACATAAAAAAACTACTAAATGCTATTTAGCAAAGCAATTTCTTAATGATAACAAGTAATTTATGAGCTCTAACTTAATCAATGACTTCACACTAAAACCTTCTCTTAGAAGGGGAAAATTGGTAGTGTTTCAGAAAGTGTGGTATTTCCTAAACCACCTCATTTGAAATCAGAGCACGTTTTCCACCCCTTGCCAGAAAGTTCATCAAATCTTTAGACAGTGTGCTTACTCTGCTTTATTAAATGAGAAGAAACAAGTGCATTTAAGTGTGTGTGATTTATTTTCTAAAATTTTCAGTTCTTAATCAAGGAGCTTTAAAAAAAAAAAAAAAGAAGTCAACACACCAAGCAGACATAGTGCAGGCATGATTTGAATCTCTCTGACAAATAAGAAAAACATACCAGTATTTCCTTCCATCTCTTTCTCCTATCTAGAGTAAAATCTCTTCCACTAGCAATACTTAAAGAAAACTAGATAAGTTTAGGACACATCTCAGGAATATGTATATATGTAACTATAATGATGACCCTACATGCCCCAAAACATGAATTTTATTCAGTTATTTCTTTTCTATTACTTTTAAATAGTTGAACAAAGTGTTTTCCAACTAACAAAGCTATTTATGAATATAATGCATCTTGATCAGTGTCAACCCTTTCAACATTCCCAACCCTCTTCAACACATTCCTTTCCTTACTTTTCTTAATTTTGTAGTATAAACAATGAATTATTGACTTAATTCTCTCCCTTCCCCTTTCATTCATTTATCTACCCATCTCCCCTTTAGTTCTTTCTCTCTTTTTTTTCGAAATAAGTGATGAGTATTTGGTTGGTAATTGAAACTCTTTCAAAGAGTAGGTTGTGCAATCCTTCTTTACAACAAGTTATTACATACAAGAGCATAATAAACATGTTTTGTCACCCCTTCAATTTTTTGAAAGTTAAGTGATATTATGACACAATAGGGCTTTTTCTGTAATCATGATTAACAGTTGAAGTGGCTTTCATGTTAAAGAGAATAGAAATGTATCCATTACTTAACTGGTGTAACTGTAACTCCTCTGTACATCACTTTTACAATAAAACAAAAAATTTAAAAAATAATTTGTCTAATATCATTTTCATTAAAATGTTTTCAAATGGAATTTAACCTTTGTTATGCCTATAAATAAGTAGATAAATAAAGAAATTAGTATATAGATAAATAAGTGAAATAAAGCTATCAACTGTCATGGTGGTTCATAAATCTGTCCCTTAGTTGTCAAAGAAGGACTCAGTTTTCATTCCAAGTTCTGCTGTTAAGAAATTCCATGTCAGATAGAAAGGAAGTAAATTAGCAAAGAAAAAGGAGAGAAGAAATTGAAGTTACATACCCAACAAAAATTTAGCTGAGGATTTCAGAGTTAATCATTTGGGACATTCATAAAAAAATCATTAAAATATAAGCCCGTGCACATTTTAATATAGTTTATCTCCATGTATGATGTTTTAGTATTTTTTAAACTCCTAGCCAATATATTTAAATGGGTTAGAAAAAAAGTCACTTGATTTTATCTTCTCACCATTGGAATGAATATATTGTTTTAACATATTAAGGTAATGAATTAAGCTGGAAGGTTTTCTATTAGAGGACTACCCTAGTAGGGTTAGAATTAATCTTATACTTTAACATAAAATTTTAAACTTTTACAAATATTTTCACAGTTCTGTTTTCCCCCAATATTATCATTGTCAATACTTTATGACTTGAAAATCTGCACCATCTTTGACTGAATTCTGAAAATACCCAATTCAATGATGAAATGAAGGGTACAATTATAGCACCCAAATAACCAAACAAAACCACTAAGCAATGCAGAAACAAGGTATATATGTAAATTTGTTTAATATTTTTTCTACTGAAGCCTCTTAAAATCTGGGTGTATTTTCTTTTTTTAAAAAATGTTTATTATAAAACTGATGTACAGAGAGGTTACAGTTACATACGTTAGGCATTGGATACATTTCTTGCACTGTTTGTTACCTTGTCCCTCATACCCCCCTCCCTCTCCCCCTGTCCCCCCCTGAGGTGTTCAGTTCACTTACACCAAACAGTTTTGCAAGTATTGCTTTTGTTGTTGTTTCTCTTATTTTACCCTTTGTCTCTCAATTTTGGTATTCCCTTTGAATTTCCTAATTCTAATACCAGTACACACTGTTTCCCATACACTCAGATAAGATTACAGAGATAGTATAGATACAATCACAAGAAGGTGATACACGAACATCATCAATAGTAGAAACTACAGATACACATGGGATGTTGAAAGTAGTTACAACTCTGATATAACAATCATTTTCATAAAATGGAGTTCATTTCACTTAGCATCATCTTATGTGATCATAAGGGAATAGCTATTGGGCTCTTGTGATCCTCTGTTGTGACTTACCTAAACCTGTGCTAATTATTCCCAATAAGGGAGACCATAGAGTCCATGTTTCTTTGGGTCTGGCTCACTTCACTTAGTATAAATTTTTCTTTTTTTTTTCTCTAAAAACCAGTCAGAATGTACTAATAATATATATAACTGGTATTTTTGAATTTCAGTAAAATTTATTTAGAAAGCCCAAATTTTTCTATAGATTATAACACTTCCCAAAATATTTCTTAGCATATCATTCCACAAAATATTTTACTGCATGAAAATGTACATTGAATTTGGGCTGGGAGGTAGCTCAGTGACAAAGCGCGTGCTTAGGAAGTGCAATGTCCTGGGTTCCATCCCCAGTGCCAATAAAGAAAAGACAAAAGAAGAAGACGAAGAAGAAGAAGAAGAAGAAGAAGAAGAAGAAGAAGAAGAAGAAGAAGAAGAAGAAGAAGAAGAAGAAGAAGAAGAAGAAGAAGAAGAAGAAGAAGAAGAAGAGAAGAAGAAGAAGAAGAAGAAGAAGAAGAAGAAGAAGAAGAAGAAGAAGAAGAAGAAGAAGAAGAAGAAGAAGAAGAAGAAGAGGAAGAAGAAGAGGAAGAAGAAGAGGAAGAAGAAGAGGAAGAAGAAGAAGAGGAAGAAGAAGAGGAAGAAGAAGAAGAAGAAGAAGAAGAAGAAGAAGAAGAAGAAGAAGAAGAAGAAGAAGAAGAAGAAGAGGAAGAAGAAGAGGAAGAAGAAGAGGAAGAAGAAGAGGAAGAAGAAGAGGAAGAAGAAGAGGAAGAAGAAGAGGAAGAAGAAGAGGAAGAAGAAGAGGAAGAAGAGGAAGAAGAAGAGGAAGAAGAAGAGGAAGAAGAAGAGGAAGAAGAAGAGGAAGAAGAAGAAGAGGAAGAAGAAGAGGAAGAAGAAGAGGAAGAAGAAGAGGAAGAAGAAGAAGAGGAAGAAGAAGAGGAAGAAGAAGAGGAAGAAGAAGAGGAAGAAGAAGAGGAAGAAGAAGAGGAAGAAGAAGAGGAAGAAGAAGAGGAAGAAGAAGAAGAAGAAGAAGAAGAAGAAGAAGAAGAAGAAGAAGAAGAAGAAGAAGAAGAAGAAGAAGAAGAAGAAGAAGGAAAACGTACAGTGAATTTTATGAGAAATATCTCCATTGTTTTCAGTTAGCCCATTCCTAGCATGTGATAACATTCCAGTACTCAAATGATGTCATTCTCAGTGACTTGCCTGATTAGACTTTCAGGTCCTTCCCGAAAAATTAAATTAAAAAATGAAATTAATTGCTTTGGGAAAGATTAAGGTTAGTTTTATTTGACACATACCTTGGTACTATTATAATATCATGAGTAATATTCTATAGAACTTAATTATCCCAATTATAACATGAAACACTGCAGTACTTTATAATTTTCTGGTCAAAAAATTGTCTCAAAAATACCACAAAATCATAATCACTTCATAGTAGAGAAACATGTTTGGCTGTGATATAATTAGCAGTTTCTATGGCTTTGTTCTTAAGAGATAATAATAGTTTTGATTCTTGAAAATGTGTAATTATATAGGGGACAAAATTCAAGACAGAAAAGCAATTTGTTACACAATTTTCCACAGTAATTTGATTTTATGGGAAGCAATTCTAATTGCATAAACATTTTTTTTTTGTTGGCCAGTCCTGGGCCTTGGACTCAAGGCCTGAGCACTGTCTTTGGCTTCTCTTTGCTCAAGGCTAGCACTCTACCACTTGAGGCACAGCGCCACTCTTGGCCGTTTTCTGTATATGTGGTGCTGGGGAATCGAACCCAGGGCTTCATGTATACGAGGCAAGCACTCTTGCTACTAGGCCATATTCCCAGCCCTGCATAAACATTTTTTAAAAAATTGTCTCTTAAAAAATAATCATAGAAATTTCTTACTAGATGATGAAGTTTCTTGCTTCCCTAAGCTCAAATATGGAAAATGGTTTTATTTTGATGGAATTGTAACTATATAAACAAAAAGAGATGATAATTTTACTTATGGAATTTTATGTATGGAATTTAGAAATCTATCATTTTTTATACTGGAAGGGTCATGTTATACCTATACATATGATTACACCACACATTTATGGCTGAAAATTTAAAATTGAGATACAAAATTGAAAGTTGAAACAAAAACAAAGTGGATTTATATTTGAGTTTTGATCTGTTTTATTGAATAAAATGTCCAGTGAGTTTTACTCTACTGAAAACTTCAGATAAAAACAATATTTTAAGCATATCAAATTACTAACTATTAAGAATATTTCTCCCAACAGTGTTTTGTTACTTTTTCTCCCTAGTCTTCTGGATACCACTTCATTAAAAAAATATATTTTTCAGGGAAATAAGTTAGATGTTGAAATTATTTATTGAATAAAATATCAATCATTGATTTCAGTGCAAGATCACTAATCCATGTTAACATTTTCTGGGAACAACTTTGTAGAACTACTTGACACTTCTCCCAAATCTAGAATTCATCAGATTTCTAACATATTTTTGAACATTATTATTAAACCTTAACAAGGCATTTTGTTGGCTATGGTAAAGATGCCTTTAGCTGTCCAATGGTAGCATTGTCTCAAGGGAAAGGCTTAAGGAGAATCAAGTATGTCTTTACAATTGCAGCTTGAAAGTCCAACCTACTCATTCAAAGGATATGTTTGGATTCCCTTTATATCACCCCGGGATAACTGAACAAGTTACTAATTCAAGAGAGCAAATATAAATGTGGAGAATTTGAACCAGATAACAAGAAAAGCAAACAATCTGAATAATCATCTTTCTCCTCTCCTTTTATCTTCTCTTTTTCACACATAATCTTGGGCCCTAACAGTTGTCATACATTATTTACTTAAGTGCAATGGAACAAAAGTAATTTTGTCTGTATGCCTTTTATATATTTCAGATTGAAATGCAATACATAGAAAATAAATATTGGTGGTTTAGTTTAATCCTCAACTTTTAAGGTAAGCTCTCAATAGAGTATAGATTCTGATTCAATAAATTTGTGGCATCCTTTCAAGCTTCATTTTGAACAAACTCTCAAGAAGAGATTATCAGAAGATAAAACCAATTTGTTCATTCATTCTTAAGTATGTTTAGAGAACACATTTTATAGAGAAATAGTGGCTCTATCAGTACAAGTAGTTCAAAGACACAGAGCTATCCAATACAAGCTTGTCTTCGCTTAACTTTTAGGATCTATGAGATTAGAGTTCACTAATCTTTAGCTGGGTCATAGTTCAATGTATAAGCTCAGAACACAACTGTGTGATTACAATCCTGTTTAGTGAGTTGAAAAGTCTGTGGGAATTCCAGTGAAAAACAAAATCTGCTGTCACCAATTTTCTATACACAGTCTAGACTGAATTTTATAGATATATAATGAGAACATTTTCTTTGATACAGAAGTCCTGGAATATTTTTAAATGAGAAAAATAAAGTATGTGGATTTACAAGAATTTAGACAAATTATAAGCATATTGAAAGAATATGTTTTTTATGGGTTCCTTATGCTATCAGTCTACATTAAATCAAAAATAGTTTCAATTTTTTGAAGCTTCAAGAGCAATAACGGAAACTTTGCTTCTAATTAAGAACATTACATCCATTGAACTTGCAAAATTACTACTAAAAATTCTCCAAACTATATTTTCCTTGTAAATCAACATGTATCAAATGCACAGTGGTGTATAAATTAAAATAATAATGCTACAAAAGTGTCATGAGATACCAGGTCACTGCTGAGTGAAGAAGCTGTGAATTCATCTTGCCTTGTTTCTTAATAACAGAAGGTTACTGGAACACTTCCACTTTGAACATGTTCCTTTTAGGGACTTCTAAACATACTTAAATCTTCTTACTAATACTATCAGAAAAAACAATTTTTATACTGCTGCTCTGAATCACATTTTCTAAATGGCATTTGGTTGACATATAAAATCTAGACTATTTTAAATGTCTTTTGTCAAGTGTAACTTAGAAATAAGTATGGAGCTAACATCAGACAAAATTGAACTTAATAGAAGAAAAAATGATGTATTTCCCTTGCAATAATTATCATTAGGGAAGAAACCCATAAAGTAGAGATTCTCCCTAAAGAAAAAGCGTAAATCACAATCGTTTCTTCTGTTTTTCTTTTCCTTAAGCTGCTTTCTTTGCTTTTCTGGAGATCAGTAGCTGCTCAGGTAGTGAGAAAGTTTACTACATTCTGAGTAATTTGTATAAGCATGGATATTTTTATTATTCAAATCTGAATTTCTTACAAACTTTTACGAAACCAGCTAATATCAACTCAGTTTTGTGCTTGTTTACATTGGGCAGTAGTGGTCAATTTTATATATGTGTTGCAGGAATTAACTTATACATTTAAAATGAGCAAGGGAAGTTGAGCACTGAGAGCAACTTTCAATGGTGTGTGGACTCAGCTAGTACCTACCTGCACAGGGCAAAGGGGCCCTGGAATCTCCAAGTATTTAGCCACCATCCTGAAGATAATATTTACCCATTGTGAAAAAGTTTAAAAAAAACAAATTGCTGTGGCGGGAGAGGCACTTTTCCTAATCATACATGCAGTTAATTCCTTTTCAACCATTATACTGAGAAAATTTTAAAGAGTATTATTTTAATACTTAACTTTTTAGAACTAAATAAATACAAAAATATTATTTCTTGAAATGTAGCCTAGGTTGTTTTATTACTTACCAATTTTGCTAAACATAATGGTAAAGCAATATTTTCTGTTATTTTGATATTAAAGCTAAATATTGTATATCTTTCTTACTCAATAATGAACCTGAGGTATCAGTAGTTATCAATTAAACAAAATATGTTGAGATTTAGCAAAGTCAGGGTGACATTAACTTGCAGCTTGCTTATGTTAATTTACCAAACACCTATTAGGTAGTACGTCTCTCTAACAATAAAAGTAATAACAGCAGCAGGGACACAACTTCCTTCCATATATCTTTATCATCAGACACTATTCAACCTTTCCAATAGAAAAGGGATCATTCATCCTGGAAAATAGTAGTATATAGCAGTAAGTTTTTTAATTTAATCTTGACTACATGATGTAATTACATGAAAAAAGTAAATGATTCCCCAAAATCACATAAAATGTCAGGGAAACACCTGGGTTATGCACTGAAATAGTTCAGTACCTGGGCCTATGAGCAACTTTAGCACAGTAGGAAACAGTGTTAGGCCCTGTGATCAATACAAACATGCATCCATGTGCTCTTGGGAATCAAAGGTAAAAATATTGAAAACTCACTGTGTAAATTGTATGTTTAAGTATAAAAGGAAAACTTTAATCCAGCAACTCTATTTGAATTGATCAGGACAGTGTTTAATATTGCAGAAGCCGTTTAGGATTAGATGATGAAGGACTTGGCAGTCAAGGGATTCTGGATTGAATTTTCTTTACAGTTCAGGAACAAAGATAATATTTGGAAAAAAAAACAAAGATAATATTTGAGTGGAAAATATTATAATAGCTATATTGTGCTTTAAAAAAGTGAAACTGAGTAGCTTCAAGTGTTAGGCAGTTTTACAGGACTATACATCATCAGTGACTTTCTGATGATCACATATTTTAATTATAATTATCAAGTATTGCATCTGAAATTTTTAGCATATGTATGAAGATATCATTTTTAAGCATAAACACCTCCTTGCACTGAAGAGTTTGTAAAAGTAACTGTATTGTATATATACATATCCTTTGCTGTCAATAATTCTTGGATTTGGAATTAATTTTATATAGCACTTTAAAATTCCTATATGGTTAATACTGGATTAAATATAAAAAAATAGATTATCAACTTGGTCACTGTATCACTTTAATTTAATTATTATGATATCAATTTTGAAAGAATAAAATAAATTATCTTCCTTTTATGAGAATATCTGAAATCTTTCTTTCTGAAAGTATTTTCAAGCCTACATGAGATATTTGATAATATCACAAAATTATTCTTTATATACATCATGATTAGACAGTAACCAGTGGCTTTTTTTTTCATTTTTGGTCAAAATTACCATGCTATTAAAATCCCATGACATTGCTTCTAGTCGTTCAGCTTTATCTGGCTAAAATCCTTTAATTCCTCAGCCCCTGCTGTTAGGGATATCCAGGCTCATCATACTTAACCTCTGCCTAGGATTCTTAGAATAGAATTTGTTTCACTCCATTCATAGATTCAATAGTTAAGCAAGCCACATGCAAGTGCACACTGGTCCTTTACTCGAGCACACTAATCTGATTGTTTTTCCACTCTACAAACTCTGGGTCAACAATCAGGCTGCCGCCAGAAACTAATTAATTTGCAAACAGGCTTCTGTTTTCACAGAGGGAAAGCTTTTGAGAGCCATGTCGGGGAGGCTGGTCACACCATGGTTACACACATTGTCATGGTATCCACTTTTCTGGTAAATCTCTTGCTCGATGTCATTGCACATAGGACCTCAGATTACGCAGTCAGCAGCAAATCCCTATTGAGGCCCACCAGGCACTGAATGCACTGACTTTGGAAGAGGAAATTGGTGTAGACAGCCTCTGAATTCATTAAACTGACAGTGAGACAAGGGAGAAAAGAATGCCCAGACCAAGGGGACAAGAGGGTCTTGGTCTACAGAATTTCCCAACTATCTCCTCCTTTTTATAACTTCCATTTAAAATGCAACTTTGCCTGAAATAAATATAACTCTTTCTATGTTAACTTTCTATAATGTTTCCATTCAATTTTATTCAATTTCCCTCTTGGATTTCTAGAGTAAATTCTTTTTGAAAATGTTAAAAAAAAACTACATTTGCAATTTTTAGAATACTTTTGAAAAACTTAAGTTACAAAATGCTCATTTCGCAAAAAAAAGTCATTTTTATAGTGAGTCTGTGCATGAATTGCCAAAAGAAACGAATGCAAAAGAAACCATTTAATATGTACAAATTAAGGAACAACAACAAAAAAATCCCTCCATCCTTGTTACTTCATTCATAGACTTCAAAAGCAAAAAGACCTTTGCCTTTTTTATTTAACTAAGTGTACACTCGACTTCTGTTCTATTCATCTACACATAAAACCATAAGTTTTGGTTTACAGAAGGCTTTTCTTCAAAAGTCAGCAAAATATTATTAATTTACTTGAGACACAGAAATAACTCATAATGACATCATTAAGAAGTCTGACATTAGGCAAAACAGATCATTCATTTTACTTTCTGAAGGAAAACGCCACTGGATACTGTGACAAAGTGTATGCCTCCAAACATAAAAGAATGAAAACAGTTCATTAAAATAGCTGAGCAAGTGATTGAAAGATTAGGTATCTGATGCCTTGTCATATGAATGTGCTCATTCATAATTTATTTTCGGTGGTGTTCCTTGGTTTTATTTTTCTAAAAATGTATCCTGTTGAGAAACTTGAATCTTAAGGGAACATGAAATATCCAAGAACATGACCACAGAGGAAATTATGCTGATGCGACTGAGGGCCGACTATCATGGGGTGAATGTTCCAAAGGAGAGGAAGTGGAATGCTGACTTACATACCATTTCAATTATACACACACACACACACACACACACACACACACACACGTAGATTGGTCTATCCACAGGCACGATCCTTTTAGGAAATTCCACTAAAAGAAAACAGGTCTTCCTGAAATGAGAGGGAAGGCCTCACACTCTGGGCACTGTAATTAGGTCTGTTTGTGTTCGCCAGGCCCTCACTCTCTCAAGGCTCCATGTGGTTTTGTATATTAAGCCCAACTCTGGCTGCCCTTTCACCCTCACTCAAATATAATCACTCACAGAATGAGGCTGACAGAACTTCCTAAGCATGCTCCACTCAATGGATGCGGAATAAAGGACCCAGTAGTGAACATTTCAAGGCTAAGGCCGAACTCCTCCTCAATGGTTTTTAATACACTGTTATGTAGTTTTATCCTTTTCCACAGTAACAATAAGTGGTAAAGTATTTTCCCCCTTTCCTCACATAGAAACGCCAAAGACAAGGTGAAGCTCATTTCTCATTTTAAAGACTATTGTCTTTCAAACAAACTACATACCTTTAATCTAATAATCAAACAATATGAGAAAATGTTTTTCATCAAACAGAAGTATGAATCTGTTCCAATGAATACCGAGCACACACAGCGAGTAGATAACACTATTTACAGAATAGATGTGAAGAAATGGGTTCTTTTCACTAGCATGCCTACTTGTCTTCTAACTATAAATAGACAAAAAGTAACAGAAAAATAACTCATCTCAAATTAACTATAAATTGAAATTAGTTATTCTAATCTGTAGCAACTTTAATTTAGTCTTAAGAGATGATTGATATATTTTCATTGCTATATATAAATTTACAAATAGCACAACTGATTCCAATTCTTTTAAGTTGTTTAAAATGTTACCCATTCTTGGGGCTGGGGATATAGCCTAGTGGCAAGAGTGCCTGCCTCGGATACACGAGGCCCTAGGTTCGATTCCCCAGCACCACATATGCAGAAAACGGCCAGAAGCGGCGCTGTGGCTCAAGTGGCAGAGTGCTAGCCTTGAGCGGGAAGAAGCCAGGGACAGTGCTCAGGCCCTGAGTCCAAGGCCCAGGACTGCCCAAAAAAAAAAAAAAAATGTAAAATGTTACCCATTCTTATTTATTCCCATTAACACTGAGCTTATTCTTTATTCTTTGACACTATTATAAAATAAGTAATACAAATTACAAAATAATGAAATTTTATAATTAAAAAATCAAGGTATTTTAAGATCTAACTGTATATGAGGGTTTTTTTGCTTTATTTAGAAGGAAAATAATTTATTTAAAATAAATTAATAGTTTACTTGAGCCATAGTAAATTGTGCTGATTCTCCCAAAAGACTTGACGTGTTTGGATAAAAGTAATGTAAGGCCTATTCCAAAATTCATTTAATAGCTCAAAGACCATGAATTACAATCTTACAAGGCAATGTATTACTTTAGACAACACAAATGACTGTGTAGTCTATACAGATGCCTCCAAGCTCATTTATTTTATGCATGAATATATAAACATTATGTTTCCAATTTGATTCTGAAATGGTATCTGATTTCTCTAGGCTTGTGACTCACGGTCCCTTGCTTCTGTCTCAACCATGTCTGCATCCTCTGTCATGCATTTGTCTGGTTTCTGCACCCCATCAAATGGAACCTTTGTGCTAATTTGGTAAAAATCAGTTCTCACATTTGGTGCTGAGAGACTGATAACTGAATTCTCAAATGAATTGCACATTTTCAGAGGTGAAGTACAGAGTTGTGGACAGTGACTGTTTCCCCTAGTACAAATTCTTCAGACTCAGCTGTCAGCGTGTGTGTGTGTGTGTGTGTGTGTGTGTGTGTGTGTGTGTGTGTGTGTGTGTGAAAGAAAGCGAGAGAGAGAGAAGCACAAAAGCAGCTTTCACTTGATGGCTTTTTCCTCCAGGGTCATAAAAATGAAATGGATACTCTACTCCCCTTTGTTCCATTTCATCTTCTAATGAAATCTTGGTTCTTAAGGACAGTGAGGGCCTCTATGCCCCTCAGAGTTCTTCAGAGATCAAAGTCACCTTCCTTTTGAATATAAAACAAACATTTTCCCTCCCACTCAAGTAATTTTTGACTGAGAACAGAATAGATAGCAATGTTAAAACCGGGCTTTTGCTATTGTTTTTGTGACTACATTCCAGGCTTGGAATCGACAGTCGACTTTCCATAATTGTGTTCTAGGTCTTTTGGAGTTTCACACACGTCCTTCTTTTCGCAGGTGCATTTGTTCTTTCCTTAGTGAGACGTCCAATTTCTAGTGCTCATTCAAATATCACTGCACCTCTTTTATCACATAAGGGATGGTATTTGATGGAATGTTCAAAATCTTGTGGATACCACAATGTTTGTGACCATCTTACACATATTGTACATTAAGGTAGCAATATGGAACTGATGTCAAGGTCAGGGGAAACTCCTTTAGAGAACAAAAAGTTAGGAGATCTCCAGAAGTGAATGTTTTGAAAATGAGTTACATAAGCCAAGCATCTGCCATTTACACAAAAATCTTAGCTACTTGGGAGGCTGAGATCTGGGGATGAAGGTTCAAAGCCAGCCTTGATAGACAAATCTGAGAGATTCTTATACCTAACTAACCAGAAAAAAAATATTGCTGGAAATGGAACCATGATTCAAGTAATAAAGCACTGGCTGTGAGCAGAAAAAGCTGAGTGTGAGTAAGACGATCTGCACAGATTAAAAGGAAAAAAAATAAAATGGGTAATTAACAGTGGAAAATACTGGGAAAATCTAGGGGAGATATTATCCACATGAAATCTGATTAAAATCTGAAAAGAAAAAAAAAACACAACAACATTGCTGGCTTTTGGAAGAAGTGTCACGAGTGTGGACTGCCAGATGAAACTCAGGTTTAATATGGCTAAAGAGCCAGACTACAAAGTTAAACATGGCAGGATATTATGTCATACCATGTTTTTAGTAAAGGCTTATCTTTTGGGGTAAGGAGTCAAATTTTTTTGGGGGGGACATACTGACAAAAAGAGATAAGGTCAATAGAAAGAACAGTGAATAATTAATTTATAACAAGAGC
The DNA here is from genome assembly GCF_023159225.1 of Perognathus longimembris pacificus. NCBI lineage: Eukaryota > Metazoa > Chordata > Mammalia > Rodentia > Heteromyidae > Perognathus > Perognathus longimembris. The sequence goes on from NC_063162.1 coordinate 110,473,947, forward strand.
CCAGGCAAAGAGTTAGATGAGGCAGGTGAGGGCCATGTCTTGCTCCATAGTAAATGAAAAATAATGGACCAGTTCACATTGTTATAACAGTAGGAAAAATATGTCTATTGAGGGAATTTGAGGTCTGCTTTATGTTTGAATAGTCACTTTCAAGCATGAGGTCAATCTTAAAACAGTCATGTAAAAGTCATGATCTCCTTGTTTCACTGGGGTCTAGAGGCAGATGTGCAAATTTTCTATAATTAAGTAATAAATAATAGTAATAATTGAGTAATCTTTGAAGTTTCTAAAAAAGCAGTAAAATAAGTGTGGCAGAAATTCAGACTGAGATATCCACACACCCTAATGAGGACATAGGTGAACTGTTAATCTTCATGCTCACTAATGAAGAACCAGAAGCCAAGAAAAGGTTCAGCGAAAGGAGAATGGTGGCTGGCCAGCTTTATTTCAGTAGATTGCAGGCAGACCTGTACATTGCTTACCAAGCAATGAAAATGATATTGTGAGGACCACTACAAAAATATTTGGTGAATGTGTAAATAAATCAAGTGAAACATTATTCAAGTCCTTTGAAATGTTAAGAGCAATATCACTATGTTGTTATTACATTTTTTTTTTCAGTAACTTCTATGATACTCTCAGGAATGAGAGCTCGGGAGGAGAAAGTACTATACTGTGCGATTTGTTTTGGTGTCTCTGTCACACAGGATAGTTGAGTCATCTTATCTTTTCCCCTTGCCTCCCTTCCATAGATCCAGGCTGGATCTCTTTCTTCCCATAGTTAACTACTGAGAAACTTCAAGTTTGGCAGAAAACAAGTACTTCCTGAATTTATAATCTCTCCCTTTTGTCTATTGCCCGACTTTCTCACACCCACAGCCATGAAGTCATCACCATTAGCTTTATAGCATACTAAATCCCAAGTCATGTGCATACCCTATGAATGCAGAGTTCTCTAATGACTTCAGAGAGTGGTACAAGTTGTATGCCCTGGTTTGTGTACACCACTTACCGTTGAGCCATCTGGAATCATGCTGCTCAGTCCTGATTGGGTGATGGTGTCCCAGTGTGCGGAAGATGGCGAAGTCCCGCCCCATGAAATCAGCTGCAGTTCCAGAGTATAATTCTCCATCTAGGTGGTGAGAAAAAGAAAGAGCACATACATATTATTTAATTCAATTAAGATAAAGGGGGAAAATATAAAGAAAGTTTCATATGATGATTTCAGTGAAAAGAAGACAACCGTCATTTACTTCATTACTCAAAGATTTCATCTTAGATCTGTGTATTGAAAGCATTTTAGCACATTTTCATTCACATGCTGTCAAGCTATCAACTGAACACAAACACAGAACATGTAAGTAAAGTCTAATTCTCTGGAGGTGCCTAAAACATGGAAGTCATTTTTTCCTACTATGAGCAGTGACAAACATGTAGTATTCAAAAATATAAACAATAGTTATTATATATAGGTTTGTCAAATGTTTGAAACTAATGTGGCTCTACTAATCTTATTTAATTGAGTAAAAGAGCACTGTAAGTCTTGCATATTATTTATTTTAGTGCCAATAAAATGTTTTATATATTTTTCCAATAGAACAGAGAGTAATGAGATATTTGAAAATTAGAAATACACAAGATATATTATTTTCCCTCTATATTGTTAAATATTTTAATTATAGTGGTCTAGTGAGAGAAGAGTTCTAATTTGAGATAAACTATTATTCAGTCCAAACATAGATCCACTATAGACCTTCAGATATAACATAAATATATATATGATGAGAAAATGTTGGCTAACCCAACACATAATCATTGTGGATCAAGATTTCAGTCTTTTTGACTAATTTTTACCCAAATCGAAATGGCTCTCAATCAGAGTTTAATATTAGAAGTAGTATAATCAGAAGACAAAGAAAGGAAAAGGAAAAAAGAAAAGGAAAAAAAGGAAAAAAGGAAAAAAGGTAGGAAAAGGCAAAGTTGTATTTTCTATTACTCTAGGCAATTGAGTGCTAGACCAGAGCTTTCAAATTATCTCATATAGTTATGTCAACATCCCATTACCTAAATAATATTATCTGGATTTCACAACTCAAGAAATCCAAGATTTCTCAGCATAGAGATTAGACAAGTCAAGGTGAAGGCTTAAACCTAGGCTCATTTAATTCCAAGACTTGTATACAAGGCTACTTTTCAATAAAGGGAAGTTTGTAAAATTATGTTTTCTATCTTCACAAAAGAAAGTGCTTCGTTTTAGTTTTCCCAGTTAACATTTAATTGCCTGCCAACATAAAGTGAAATTATGTATTAGAAAATAAAAGAAAAAAATAAATCTTTTTTAGTAAATAGTCCACATTAATTACAGTACTCCTAAACTCCATTTCCACTGATTAGGAACATAAAAATTAAGGCAAGCAGAGGACATTAAGAAAATTCTATCTGGTGCTGGGAATATGGCCTAGTGGTAGAGTGCTTGCCTTTCATGAACGAAGCCCTGGGTTTGATTTCTCAGTACCACATAAACAGAAAAAGCAGGAAGTGGCGCTTTGGATCAAAAAGGTAGGGTGCTAGGCCTTGAGCAAAAAGAAGCCAAGTATAGTGCTCAGGCACTGAGTTCAAGCACCAGGAATGGCAAATACAACAACAACAACAACTACAACAAAAATCTAACTGAACTATATAGCAGTATTATTTCCCAAGTACTTTTGTATTAGAAAGAAGGCTGGGCTGGGAATATGGCCTAGTGGCAAGAGTCAGAACTTGCCTTGAAGCCCAGGGTTCAATTCCCCAGCACCACATATATAGAAAATGGCCAGAAGTGGCGCTGTGGCTCAAGTGGCAGAGTGCTAGCCTTGAGCAAAAAGAAGCTAGGGACAGTGCTCAGGCCCTGAGTCCAAGGCCCAGGACTGGCAAAAATAAAAAAAATAAAATAAAATAAAAAAGAAATTAGGCTAAACATTTTAATCTCAGAGTATCAACTTAATATTAGGCTGACTATGCCCAGCAGAAGAGTTGCCAGAAGTGGCAGATAATTATTGATTAATTACTAATGGTATGCTACCTTTTTAAAAGTTAATGCAATTCATAATTATGGCTGCTATTATTTATGTAAATAGAAGTTGAAATAACCTTCACAATGAAATTGTTATTTGGATATAGAAAGGAATCTGTTGCTCATGTTTCTTTGCTTTTTTATATTTTAAGTTTTTTATTCACTCACATAGGAGATTGGCAAAGTCAACAGCAATGAAACTGAATTCAAGAAGAGACTGCTTTTTTCTTCACAACAGATAGAAAGTTCATTCAGACAAAAGAAGAGTTATTCAAATGAGCTATTGGCTTAATTGTAAAAAGAAAATTAAATTTAAAATTGACTTTTTAACCAAAGGAATGTTTTGGCTTAAGCACTGATCAGCCTACAGACATGCAAAATTACCCTGCACCAAATTACTGTTTTTGACAAGAGACAGAGTGTTTTTCTCCAACAGAGGGGTCTGATGATTGGGTCGCAGCAATGATCACTTCTTATCCATGCTCAATAGTATCTTTGTTGTATGGCACGAACTGCTTCTTTGCACCAGAAATTAGATAAAGATTTCCCAGTGGATTCCTAAAGGGATTCTTCTTATTGGTAATGACTGTCCCATGTAAAATGTTAATATCTTTGTTACTTTTGTCTGAATGTACAAGAGGTAAAATATAGGTATCAAAGATGTATTACAGTGTACACCAGTCTATTAGAGTTTAAAATAATTACAATGATTCTTTATTTACTATTTTTATTTCAATAGCTTGTCTTTGTTCACAATATTAATATTTTCTCAGATTAGCTTTGTATCAACAACTGAAAGCTAATAACTATATCTAGAAAAGTCAACATAGGATTATCCTGAAATTTAGGGAAAACTTTGCCCATTGGAAATTCTTTTTTAATAAAATAAACAAATTTTGAATTGAAAAAATGGCATAGTCTTGCTTATTTCTTCTTAAACAGTAATACATTAATAGAAGCACAAGAAAAGTAATATACTAATGCTTTCACTAACCACTGAAAACAGGTGAGTCAGTGAAGCCACTGAGAACTCGAAATGATATAAAGAGTTTTGGTATAAGTAATTTATAATCTCAGATTTTGGTTGTTGTTTTTAGCAACCATATGTTTAACAAAAATGCTCCCTAATCAAACTTGCTTTTTAGTTGCTATATCATTTATAAAGTTATCAAATTATATATTGATTTTTGTGCATAATGTTGTGATATTTTTCTAACCCCAAATACAAATTGTTTGGACCTAATATATTAATAAATATACTCTGCCTTTATTCAAATGGCATTATGGACATGATGCATACTTTTGAGCTTTTTATATACACTAATAGGCCAGCAAAATGAAACATGATAGCCTCTGCCCAATTTTACTGAATGGATGGTAGAGTTGTATATTAAAGAAATTGCTACACATACCAAACAGTGCTTGTGGATACTCCTGTCCAACAAGATTTTTTACAGACTCCACAACAAACACCACATGGGTGGTTTGGCATCTCAAAAGAAAATATTGGATTAGGAAATACTAATGCTAACAGACAAAAACAATCACCTGCAAAGAGTGATAAGGAAAAAATGGGTTATTTCGACTAAATAAAGATTTGTCCCTAACAATTTTAGTTTTTAAATCTGTTTTTAGAAAAAAATAATTCCTTTTTTGTTAAAAATGTGTTTTATTTTATATTTTACTAAACAGTGCCCACAAAGTGCTCTGCCGCACACCATAAGTACATTCCAGAAAAATAATTCTTTACTGTGATGAATAAAAAGTGTTTTATGAACTATATTAACATCAAGTTTCCTGAGAAACAAGGATTAAAAACAAAAAAAAAGCACATATACTTTAGACTTTCTGCCAAAGCTCTAAATTAAGTTAAAAAAAATGTGCCTTAGATCAGCTAATGCATCAGATTACAATTCCTAAGAAGGGTATGAGGGGTGGGGGCAGGAAATGTTGCTGATGGAACTGGAGCATTACTATCATAGGAGAAAATGTGCCATAGATGTGAGCAAAACTCAAACAAACCAAAGACCAAGTCATTATACATCATTATGTTGTTAACACCTTTAAGTAAATTTCACTTGTGTAGTAGTTATCAGAAACAAAGATAGAAATCTCTCTTTCTATCCCCTTCTCCCCGCCCCCCCCCACATGAATACATGTATACATGCATACATATATACATAAAGTTTGAGAAAAGTGGAAATAATGTTACATTTATTGAGCTCCTTTTCTATGTCAATAAATATAATACACTGGCATTGTGGGTAAAATATGTTGTACAAATAATAATATAAAATCTATAAAGCACCAAAGTTGCCTCCCAGCCTCCTGATAGGGAGCTCCTGCTAATAGTTCATTTTGTTTCTGCATCACATCTATGTATTCCAGACATATGCAATCTATCAAAACAGTGGTTCACAGCTGCATTATTTTCTTTAATTCTTACAAAAGCTAACAGAATTAGAATGACATACCACTTTAGATAGGAGAGGACTGAGTTTCAAAGAGGCTCAAATAATTTTCTCAATCATATTTAATTAATTTATATAGTATCCAGCTTTTTCTAATACCCAGTGAGAGTATTTTCCAATGTCTGACGACATTCTTTCCAAGCAAGACAGAATTCCAACTTGAAGACAAAAAACTTATGAAAAATCCCAAGCCTTTGAAACAGACCTCAATAATATCTCATAATAATGGAACATTTCTAGACTATTAGTGCTGCATTGCCTGGAAAAGATTTCAATGAGGAAATAAAATTGTTCTCAAGTTGACTATTCCTTTCACGTGATGAAAATGTGAGCTGGTATTTAGTTCATGTGGAAAATACTAGATTTCAGTCCTGTGCTCCATTCGCAGCTGGTATTTATTCTGAGCAGAGGAGTGACTGCTTTTATCAATAAATTTCAAAGTCATAAAAATATTAGCTAGCAACTAGTGGCAAACAACTCTAATCCTGGCTACTCAAGAGGATGAGATCTGAGAATGGAGGTTCAAAGCCAAACTGGGAAGAAAAATGATTGACACTCTTATATCCAATTAATAAGCAAAAGCTAGAGCTGAGATTGTCTCAAGTGGTAGAGCACCAGCCTTGAAGGCAAAAAGTTAAAGCGAATGGTTCTGGCTCTGAGTTCAAGCCCCCATAGTGACATGAATTACTCATAAAAAGAAATCATAAATACCAAAAGTAAATGAAAGACAAAATGATCGCTATTAAAGTGATTGGCAAAATCAAGTATTTAAAGGTGATTTGTGACCCTTAAAGCTTATGAAAGGATGAGGGATTTTAGGGATTATGTTTACTGGGTAACGGAATCATGTTATCTCTGATTAATTTTAAAACCCATAGCATTTTGGAAAGAGGTTATATTAAATCATGATAATTTAATAAACCTCTTCTAAGATGGCATGTAGTTATATAATTTACTGTTGGCTGAAATTGCTTTGTCTTGGAGATGGTAGCATTAAAAGTGTACATTGCCAGTATACATCTGACCCATTTACAGATGATCTGAACCAAACTTGGGATTTCATTTCCTAGTGTTGGTGAAATAAGCATCCTGAAACCACCTATTTTTTTCTCTCTTATAGGCTGAAATACAGAGGATGCATCCAAAAAATGTGAGCAGATATGATTACCTAGTGGTTATTTCTGAAATATAAAATACTGCCTGAATTCTTCATAGATGGTTGTTGCTATCCTTTGAATATAACAGAGTTTGGAAAGCACAATAGAAGTTATTTATGGTTAAAAGCCCCATTAAATTAGTTTGCATTCTACCTAAAGCAGTATAACAGAAAATGCCAAGAAAAACCCAAAGCAAGGAATTAAATGTACTGTGAAAAAAAATTTATAACATAGTTATGAGGGAAACAACCTTTGTAAAGAGAGTTAAAACTTGAGTCAGAAGTGTTGTGGATACCCTGCAATTTTATTAACTGTAAGAGAGGTTATTCCTTATTCTGATTAATTGATTTTAAAATATTAATTTTCCAGTCTTTCCCACAAGCACTTTATGTCTCTGAATGCTTCTAAATTATTTTACTACATAGGTTTTATTCTGTCCGAACTTCCATGAGAAGCTTGCTTTTCTGAAATGTCTATAGTTCTTCCTCAGCCACACTTCCTCTCCTTGATTCACTGTAATTCCTTCATTTTTGTTTCCTTTTCATAAGCCTATATAGCTTTTTCAAATAAATTCTAATATAACCTCCAAACTATGGAGTTTCATATTGTTTGTGGACTTTGTGTGGGTGCATACCATAGGACCTATGTAATGCCTACTTGTCATCATCCTCCCTCAATGGAATATTAAAATAAATAATCAAACCAATCCCTACTGTGAAACATACCACAAACTAAAGCTGCGGGAGGCCCACTTTTACAGATTGTGTTTTGCATTTTGAAGAATACCTAACTTTTTTATTCACTGTGCAATTTAAATAAGTATGGGTTGCAAGTTGAGAAAAGGCCTGGCTTCTCCCCTTTAGTTAAGACAACTTTCAAATTTCTGAGTTACTCTTGAGGAAGGCATCCACATATAAACTAGTTTACTTATGAATAAGAAAACTATAAGTGTGTTTAGTGTGCTGAATTCCTACAGGACTTAAGCTTTTGTCTAAAATGCTGTGAAAATGGATCAAATGGACTGAAATTGTCCTGATTTTAAAAGCAAGAGAGAAGATATTTTAGGCTGGAGTGCTTTTGTTCTTCATGGAACATGGGTTGGTGGTAAACACTAGACAATAGATGGAATGTATACTTCATGGTTAACTTAGTTGTCTATGTGATTATTGGGGTTTGTTGTTCTTTGAATGAAATGAAGTATTAATGAAAGAACAAAAATGAAAGTTTATAAATTTATTACATATCAGATAATGAAATTGCTTTCTTAAAACCTAGATTTATTACTGAAAAATTTGATCAGACATTTCAGATAAATTCACATTTTTATTGTGCTATTAAATACTTTTCTATGTTTTATAGAAAGAAAAAAGGATGGATGGAAAGAGAGAAAAGGGATGGAGGAATGAGAAAGGGAAGGAGAGAAGAAGGGAAATGTATACAAGGAATGAGAAAGAGAAAGGGAAGAAAGAAAAAAGGGAAGAAGTAAAGGAAGGGAAGAAGGGAAAGTGAACAGTGAAAGGGCAGAAGGGAAAGAAGGAAAAGGGAGGAAGAGTAGAAGATAAGAAGGGATAAAAGGAAGAAAGAAGGAGGGGAGAAAGAAAAGAACCAGAAAATAAGGGAGAGGGAGGGAGCAAAGGAAATAAGGAGAATGGGAGAAGCAAAAAGAGATGAAGGTAGGCAAGAAGGAAAGGGAGATGAATAAGATATTTCATGATTTATTATTTTTTGTCTATTAGATAACCTCATTGTGGAGATGGCTGAAAGTATGTATAAAAATATGAGCAATACAGATGAAAGTGTTTTACTTTTACTTCTACCTATTATTTTTTCCCACTTCAGTCTTTCAAAACCATAAGTGAGCATTTCCCATAAGCCTGCATTGCTTAGGGAAAAAAAGGAAAAGAAAAGCCGGTAAAAATAAATGACGGTGAGAGAAACAGCTAGAGGGAATCACAACATTTTAGGAGAAAAAAGAGGCTTCACAAAAGGTGAAGACAGAAGCATGCCTCTTTCCAGTCTATCTACCAGGACATAAGAATGAGGCCACAGATGTATCATATAGGAGGTTCTGCTACACTACTTACTTCTGCTACACTACTCTACTTCCATTATACTACTTAAACTGTGTCCAGATGTCCAGACACTGACTGATCTCAGATCACAATGTATAGGATAGAATAAATGCCTTTTTCAAACATTTTAAGTATCTTTTCCCCTTAAGTGAAAAACATGAACAAATTCTTATGAAGTTAAAAATTAAAGCTTAAGTAAGGATGTGTACTTCTAGAGCTATTTTAAAGGTAGTTTTCAATTATTTTTATAAAAAAGAATCAGATAAGTTAGTGCAAGGTCAAAACAGCATTCAGCATATTTTTCTACTTTCAAATTTTCAAATATATCACTTCTGATGCTCTATGACTAAAATTGTTAATGATTAATAAAGGGAAATTTGGACAGATAAGAGATAATGCATAATCAGTTACTGTTTATAAGAAACTCACTAATTTGCTTAGTTGTTGTCTACATACCTATTAGAAGGGATGCTGTAAGAAGTTTAGGGTCATAGGGACTCTTTCCGCGGCCGTTTTCAAAGTGTGAGTCCTCCAGTTTAAAAATGTTGTCCTGTAGATTAAAACAAAAGCAGTCACTTTTCATTTGTTCATAAACCATCATGTCACTTAGAGAGAGTACATTAGTTTGCGCACACATTAGAAGCTACAAAATATATTAAGTGACTTGAAAGAGCTAGCTCTTATCAAAGAACTCCTTGTGTCATAATAAGAATTATTTCCTACATAGGTATACCTGGATATATCATTGTGTCTTATGAAAGAATTTGAGATTTAAAGGAGTATCTCATTTATTTTTTAGATAGAGGAGAAGAAGAGCAATCAGAATTAGATGTCTTCTCTCATAGTCTTCTCTGTGTGATTTCCATTAGAAATATTAAAGAGACATCCCCATTTTAGCCTTTCTACAACTTCGGTGCTACTTATGACATTTTTTTTTTTGGTTAGATAAGCAGCAGGTAAGTTATTTGAAGTTCTCCATTCTCTGTCTAAGAGAGAAATATTAGCTTATATATTAAGAGGGTATGTCTTGAGGTTATATCAAAAGAACAGGAAATTCTACTCTGTTAGTGTCCCAGTTTACAGAGACAAGAATGGACTTCTGACTATATGAAAAAATGTTCATGTGCTGAGAATGTAGCTAAATGGTAGAGTGCTTGTCTAGCATGCATGAAGCCCTGGGTTTGAAAACTCAGTACCACAATAGTAGAAAAAGCTGGAAGTGGGGCTCTGGGTCAAGTGGTAGAGTGCTAGCCTTAAGCAAAAGAAGCTCAGGGACAGTGCTTAGGCAGAATTCAAGCACCAGAACAAGAAGGAAAGAAAGAAAAAAGAAAGAAAGAAAGAAAGAAAGGAAGGAAGGAAGGAAGGAAGGAAGGAAGGAAGGAAGGAAGGAAGGAAGGAAGGAAGGAAAGAAGGAAGAAAGGAAGGAAGGAAGAAAGGAAGGAAGGAGAGAGAAAATGTTCAGGTACTGAGGTGATATGTATGCAGGAAAAGCATGACACCCAAATATGCAATGAAGTGGTAAGATTCCTGCCTGAAGCCCTGCTGAAATTCTATAATGTATGGATAACCTATGAGTGGGACTACCTCAACTTCTGTGCAACAGTGGAGTAACTTTGGCATCATTGCTGAGCATTCTTTCAGACCCAGGAGCTCTGGGAATTAATTAGGTCAGAATATGTATGCTTTTTCCAGTAGCACATTAACTTGTCTATAGACGGAAATAAAATAGCTTTTTTGGCAATTTCTCTACTATTCACATAAAAGTATTTTCTCTTAGAATAGTAAATGACATTCATTTTATGGTCAGTGAGGATCACTTTATTTAACATTTAATATTTCTGATGGAGCTAATGGCAGGGTTTCAAGTTATGACTCTTAAAATTCATTTGAATTAGGGAGAAAAGCAAAAAAGGAAGCAAACCAAGAGTTCTCGAGTTTTATTACTGTGAGTGGGAATTACCAAGTCTACTTTTTCCTTGCATTGATTCTCTATTTAGTAATTAGATGTCCCCTAGCAATGGTGGTTTTTTAGCTTATTTCTAAATTTACCATCTTCAATAATTTATGGCCTTTCTCAGAATTTTGCTAAATTGTATCGGGAAAAGGGTGAGTTGAGCACTAAGAACTGTAAATACACAGATTTGGACCTTTGGTTACCACTGTAGAGCTCTGAGCTTCTGTTCCTAAATTACCGATGTAGGTCATAATATTTAACCTCATAGATATACCAGAAAGGTTAAAACTTTTATATAAAATATTTAATGCCACAAAATTAATAACAATTTTTCTATTGATGCCATTCATAGGATTACTAAAATTAAACAATATACATATGCAACAGAGAATTTCACATTCATATCAAAATTCCTAATGTAATATATAAGAAATCATACTTAAATTGTTATATAAGGCAAAAAAATTATAAAACTGACAACTATAACTTGTTTTAGACACTGGAATATTAAAATACTAACATAAGATTATTGACCTACACTAACAAAAATGGCAACCTTTTAAGTAATATATATATATTATATGCATATATATTTATATACATTTTGATTAAAAGCTAAACAATGGTAAACATAAAAGAAACACAGTTGGAAAAATATCTTATACTTCACTACCACAAAGCCTAGTAAATAGTATTAAAATTAGTACATGCTTGCTTATTGTATGTTAGAGAAGGAAGTAGAAAGATGTGGTGTTGGTGTGGTGCAAAATACTGTAAAAATACCTTTTTTAGACTCAAACATTTTTCTGGTTCTTTTTTTTTACTCAAACATTTTATAACTGACAAAGAGAGGCTGTTCTCCCAAAGCATATGACACTTAATATCTGGGATCTGATAGCCAAGTTAAGCATGCAATGTCATGATAGATGAGAAGAACTTCCAGTTTCAAGTAGTGCGTGATTTACAAGGTACAGGATTAGACTTCATAGGAAGAGAGGTTAAGCATACCAGCTATGGTTCAAGAGAAGATGAAAAACTATCCTTTGTCATGGTGTCAGGTAATAACCTCAAACCCTTCCTCATTTTTGTTCAACTCCATAAATAAATACTAAGTGAGTCATCCCTTTTACTGATACACCATCTTTTTCCACTAAATGTAACTCTTACCATAATATCTCAGTGTGTACCATGTGAATTTATATTTTATATGATTATATAAAAGGGCAAAACAAATCAATTTTCTTTCCTAGCTCAGTGACATAAGAGGGCTGAAATAAATGTGATTTGATATTTTGATAGAGAAGTAAAATGACATTTTTAAACACAAATGTTTGTAGTGTACACTTCATACCCATCACCAGCAACAATGGAGCCTAAGAATGTTGAAATTGGACAGAAGTGTGAGGTAGCTCTGCCTCTCTCTGCCTTTAATTAGTTTTGCGCCTCAGGCAAGTCCTGAAACCCCTCTAAAACTCAGAGTCCCCACCTGCAACAGGGTAAGGAAGTTTCATAGTTGGTGTGAAAATGTAATAACATAAAATATTATAATAACAATACAGTTATTATGCCCTAGAAATTCTTCAATTTTATTTTTGCATTTTTATTATTACTAAATTTTTATAGTAAAATCATTTTCTTATTCTGATTAATATCTCTTCTGTCACATTAGAAATACCCACCTTTGTATCCACAAGCAAAAAGTATCCATACTAAAAATATGTGTAGAAGCGTCTGCCTCCCATAAGGCATTGAGAGTTGATCTTTCCAATAGCTGCATAAAACTCTAATTGAGGACTGGGAAGATGACTTACTAGAATGCTTTCCTACCATGAATGAGGCCTTATGTTCAATTCCTCAGTACCACATAAACAGAAAAAGCTGGAAGTGGCTGTGACTCAAGTGATAGAGTTACCTAGCCTTGAACAAAAGAACCCCAGGGACAGTGCTCAGACCCTGAATTCAAGCCCAGGACTTGCAAAAAGCAAAACAACACCACCACCACCAACAACAACAACAAAATCCCATCTAATTGAGAAGTTTTCTTGAAAGATTTTCATTACTTTAGATTTTATTACATTAGAATAAAAATATTTGTTTCAGAATATGTGATTTTCTTTTAAAACAAGTATATAAACATATTAATCTTCTTAATATGTGATTGTCATTGAAAATGAATGTAACTGCCAATCCATTCAAACATTTTACTGGGAAATTCTTAAAATTTACACTACTCAGTAGATCATGCGTAAACACAATTTACAAAAAGAGAGCCCTTTTATCATGTCTGATACATTTAATGTCAACGATAGTATGCTACCTCAGTGTTGATGCTTTTGTTTCTAATGATTAAGATGTGTGAAGATAGTGACCGATTGTGAAAATAACAGTTAACTTCCCTGAATACTAATACTCTTTTTGCATATGGAATATATCACATAGGTCACTGGCACTGTTTGGAAACTATTTTGAAGTTTGATTGCTACCCAATGATTCTCTGTCTTAAGAGAGTGTTAAGTAGATCACACATGAAAACATTAAGACTAAAAATCCTAGGAACCACATATACAACTAAACTGGATAGTTTAGTTGCCTACTTGAGCTGAAACAGTTTTTATTTTTAGTGGTAATACAGGAAAAAAATTGTAGCTGCATGAGGTCTAATTGCTTTAGCAGATACCATGAACATATCATGCAAGTTATTGTGCCATATTTTATTACATGATTGCATCAGTTTTCAACGACTATTTTTAGCTTTCAAGACTACTCTTTCCCCTTTGTCTTTTGGATTTCCTGAATGTTATTAACTGGTGAGGTAAGGCATTAGAGGAAATAATAACTGTGCTAATGTCTAATCCAAAGTCTTATAAATTATAAACCATTCGTGAGTTCATGGTAATAAATTTTCTAAATCTCAATCCTGTCCAAGCAATAAATTTTGGCAACAATGTTGTAATTTGAGTCATTTTATTTAATGATTAAAACATAGATGATGTTATAAAAATGAAAGGAAAATAGAACCCTACATATATGAGAGAGAATGAATATTTACAAAGGGAAATGACAGAAATTTATGTAAAAGGTATGTACTTTAAAGAATGTCTGTGTTTAGAGCTATTCAAATTTCTTTCTCCTCCTACTCACAAAATACATCTTCAATATAAGTTTACTAAATGACCAAATATTCCTTCACCCAACCTTTTCTACTGATCTTTTCCTGAAGCTCATTTTCCTCCATCATCTACCCTGTGTCTCCAACCCCAGGATGACCTTTCTTCTTTTAAAGATTAAACTGAAAGCCACTTCCTAGGAAAAGTCATTAGAGGTTCCTGCAGATATAATTTATTAGTGTTCTTTTGTGCAAATGGTAATTAGCAATGGTATATAGACAAGGACTGTACAGGCAAATCTACTGGCTTCATTAAAGAAAGAATGCAATAAGATATCACAGGAAATAGGGTGACATGCTGCACTTTGAGCAAACGAGATCTTGGAATTTACTTTTCCTTAATGGGAGGCTCTAGATTTGCAATCTGAAATACTATATAGACATCAGTCACAACACTATTAAATGCAAGTTAATTAAAAGCAAAATGCCAATTCTTCAGTTGCATCAGTCACATTTCAAATGCTTAATATTGGCATGCAGCTTATGACTACAGTATTGTAAAAAGAAAATATTAAGAGCATTTCGAGTAGCACAGAATTTCTTTAGGCCGCAGGGCTTTGAATCCTGAATCATTTTTCCTTGGCACCATGAGGTTTATTTGTCATTCACTAGACCTTCAAGAACAGATAATAACATATCAGATCACATGCATAGTGAAAAAATTATAATGAATGCAGTAAGAGATCATATTGGAAACCATTTTTCATTAAAAAGGATTTAGGGCACTACAAACACATATTTATTATTGTGTTATTCTTCTATGTAGATCCACATTTCTCTCATCTATTCAGGTACATATTCCATTTGTTATCAAAGTTTGGGCTAGATACAACTTACTGAATGCCCTGATTTCCCAAGCATAGAAAAATCGATGCTTGTACAGCAATCTATTTACAGCTACTTTTTTACTTTTAAATTTTATTTTAAAGGCGATATACAGAGGGTTTACAGTTACATGAGTCAGGTAATGAGTACATTTTCTTTTTAAAAGTATCACCCAGCACTCATTCTCTCCCAGTTTTCCTTTCCCACCTTTCTCCCTCTAAAGTTGTATTGTTCATTACCAACATAATGTCTACTGAATATTACTATCACGTTGGTTTACCCTTTTTTGCACCTTTTCTAGGTTTCACCCCTCCCCCTGGCCCCTGACAATATTATATATATATACATATATATGACAAAGGGCACAGAAATAAACAGTGACAAAAACATATGAGCAGTTTAACCTAAAAATACATTTATGCTTTCTTGTCCTTTAATTTTTATTGGGTGCTGTAATTGTTCATGTGTCTACATTATGCATGCCGATAAATATTTTCCCTCTCCAAAGAGCCAACTTCACTAAGGACTAAGGTTATCAGATTACTTATTTTCAAAACTTAAAAAAAAAAACCTCTCAGATTATTGTACCATTTATTCAAATGTGCCCATCAATCCAATGATGTTATTTTGCTGACTAATTGCATTCATTAGAAATAGTTACAAGATATCTTGAATGACGACATGTGGCAAACCAAGCTGACAAAGCTTGTCAGATTTCCTAAACAGAATTTCCTGTGTCTGTAAGTTCTTATTGGTTTTTTCACATTCATATTTATTTTAAAAATATATTAAATATAATTATGTAAGTACTAATTAAACAAGTAAATGTATACTGAAATTCTATCACATGAAGTTTAAATGTAGAATTTGAAATTAAAAATTGTGTTCGTAAAAGTACATAGAAAAAAACAAAGCAAAAATATTTAATAGTATCATACATACCCTATTACAAAGCTTGGAAATACTTGTTGGATTTTTGAAAGAATTAACATAGAACATGTACTAAATACTGTGTCTTAAGAATCCATGTGTATTATTTTACTTAATTTTACAAATCCGTCCTATTATTATATCTGTTTAGCAAATTAGAAAGCTGAGACATTTTACATAATACTCAGCATAGAGCTAATAAATGAGGGGGAAGAACTGGAAAACAGATCTGTTCCCAAATATCTTTCTACAGTCACAACATGAAATATGGGATCACCACAATCATTCTGTAAGATGTAAGTTGAAATTATAGAAGCATTGGTAGTTCAATGTTGGAGAGAAAATTTTCACTTTCAGAAAATGGAAAGTGTTTTATTAGATTTAGCTCCTGAACAATATATTTACTTGAGAGCTGAAATGTATGTGCATTGTGTTTAACTTCTAGGGCTCAAGGGAGTATATAGGAGGAAGGCTGTAGAATACTAAGAGTATTCATGAACCTCCCCCACAAATAAAATGAATATAATTCATATTTTAGTAATGGCCAAAAGTTGAGTTTAGACAATGGATCCTATGTACATGTAATCAGAGAAAACTAAAAAGTAAATTGGGGGAGGGGTCAAACAGTGGAATGTTCTCTATGACAAGTAATTTACTCTGTTTTCAGGTGTCACTAACCATTTTAGTTGGAGCGCAAAAGCATCAAAGAGAAGCAGTATTCTGATGAACCTGACAGTGATATGTGGGAAGCTTTAGAGATACAGGAGCCTGGTGACATGTATAAAATCTACTGCCATAGCCTGGGGAGGGAAGAATCAGTTCTTGTTACACATTATGACAGTGCAAAGGAATTTTGTATGTATGTGGTAACTTGGTCAAGTCACTTAGCTTCTTTGTAGCTCATATTTCTTAACCTTTGTTAAATCAGAATTCTCTTTGATGTTCCAGTGTTAAGTCTTCCCTCAAGAAAATTGAAGGCAAGCATACAGGCAATCTTAAGAGTTTATGGACTTTATATAGTCATATATAATAAGTCTTAAATAGCTTATTTTGACTATATAAAACATTCCCAGTTAGTCACTGTGCAGATCTTTCCATTTTTCACATGTTAGGACTCTACAACTGAGCTTCTAGATGTGCCCTTTCTCATGTTCTTTGTTCTAAGTACCTAGATAGCAAGGATATATTTCTCTTTTCATTTTCAAGTTGATATTATTTAGAACCTCTTATTTTTATAAATTCAGCTATTGAACTTCAACCTCCATTCCTCTGCTAATCAGGTCTCTCCAACTTGGTTTCCTGGTTCATATAAAATCTTATTTTCCATAGTTTTGTCAAAATTGAGAGCTATTAAGAGTCCTTGGCTTTTCAAAAGAATATGAGCAATTACTAATAATAAGCTTCATAAAAAATTACTCTGTCAGAAACAGTTAGTTAACAATATACACTGCAGGAAGATACAAAAGAAATGTAAGCCTGGTCTCTGTCATGGAGTGCTAGGAAATTTAGACTATAATACTTTGTGAATAAAGCAGGTATAATTTTCTTCCCTGATTGCCATGTATTAGTCTTGCCTTAGATTTAACCAATTTAGAGCCATATAACATTAGATTTTTATTTTTCTCTATAAATAAGCATAAAACTGTTGCAAGTAAAAACTCATGAATTGAAATTCAAGTTTGTAATATATAAGTTTAACTGAAAAATTATACTTGTAAAAGTTCTAACTATGAAGATACTAATAATTTCCTTCCATCTTCATTGGTAGTTTTTAATACTTTTAAATGTACAAAAATTATAATATTTGGATTTAAACCTAGAAAGTACGTTTAGAAGCTATAATATTTGAATAATTATTATTCCTAATCAATAATTGCTATTAAAGCTATGAAATATATATATATATATATATATATATATATATATATATATATACCTTGGAAAGGAATTTTCCTCAGCAAGCATGGCAACAAACTAAACAAATGATCATAGTTTTAACAGAAATGCATTCTAGTTATTAAAAAAAATATTTCACTATATTAATGAAATTGTAATCTAATTTAATATTAATTGATACAAGATCCCTTTTTAGTTTTATTTTTGTTGATTTACCTCAATGAATACTGCCTGCTATACTGTTGCTTAACCGTAATAAAATTCAAACCTTTTCTACGAATTATATATGGCTTTTCACTTACACTTAATTTTCTTGTTGTTTCATCTTTAATGTTGATGCAAAAAAATATTGATTCTAGATATTGGAATCTAGATTTTGTTCTATTGTTTCAAATATCAAGTGCATTTCCTAGAATGACTTAAAAGATCTGAAGTGCTAATATATTTCGTTTACAAAGTGGAACTAAAGCACAAAATTGGTTCTCATTTCTTTTAAATAAGAAACAACACGTATTAACCTAAGAAAGGATAAATAAACATTTACTTCATTTTAATTTTATTTATCAAGAGTATACCTCTTTCCTTTGATAGCACAAAGAAATTCGTTTTCTATGATAATAGTGGTTAAAAAACGCTGCTAATTAGTGATTAGCCATACTCTCCTGAATGCTCTGTATTTTTTATATCCTCATAATAATGCATAAAAGTAAAGTGTGTTCTTGTTTGTGTTCTTTTGGGTAGATGCCCAAAAGTGGGGCTGCTGGGTCATAGGGGAGCTCTGTGTTTAGCCTTCTGAGGAATCTCTGTAGTGCTTTCCAGAGTGGCTGAACCAGTTTACATTCCCACCAGCAATTAAGTAGGGTTCTCTTTTGGCCACATACCCTCCAACAATTGTTATTGTTAGTTTTCTTGATATATGACATTCTTACTGGGGTGAGATGGAATCTCAATGTTGTTTTGATTTGCATTTATTTTATGGCCAGTGATGTAGAGCACTTTTTCATATGACTTTTGGCCATTCTCATTTCCTCATCAGAGAAGTCTCTTTTTAAGTCTTTAGCCCACTTGTTGAGGGGGCTATTGGTTCTTTGTTGTTTTGTTTTGGAGGAACACACAAAAGCCACCAGCACAGCAATGTTCATCGCAGCACAATTTGTCATAGCTAAAATATGGAACCAACCCAGATGCCCCTCAGTAGACGAATGGATCAGGAAAATGTATTACATGTACTCAATGGAATTTTATGCCTCTTTCAGAAAGAATGACATTGCCCCATTCATAAGGAAATGGAAGGACTTGGGAAAAATTATACTAAGTGAAGTGAGCCAGACCCAAAAAAACATGGAATCTATGGTCTCCCTCATAGGGAATAATTAGCACAGGTTTAGGCTAGTCACAGCAGAGGATCACAAGAGCCCAATAGCTATGCCCTTATGAACACATGAGATGACATTAAGTGAAATGAACTCCATGTTATGGAAACAACGGTTATATCACTGTTGTAATTATTTTCAACATGCCATGTGAAACCGTAGCTTCTATTGTTGATGATCCTCCTGTATCCCCTTCCTGTGATGGTACCTGCACTATCACTGTATCTTATCTGAGTACGTTGGAAATACAAAAATCGGGAGACACAGGATAAAAAGACAAACCACTACAAAAGCAATGCTTGCAAAACTGTTTGGTGTAAACCAACTGAACAACTCGTGGGGGGAGAGGGAAAAAGGGAAGAGGGATGGGGGGAATGTGGGAGGAGGTAACAAACAGTACAAGAAATGTATCCAATGCCTAATGTATGAAACTGTAACCTCTCTGTACACCACTTTAACAATAAAATTTTTTTTAAAGTACAGTGGGCTTATTCCTATTTTTACATGAAGATTAAGTTACAAAGAGAAAAAAATAAAGTGTCTTAGTCAGAAAGTATGTAGATAAAGTAGGTAATTTGTAGAATAAGTAATATAGAGGATAAATGAAAAACATACATATCTCCTCTGAATCTACCACATTTTGGTTAATATTTTTGGATACTTCTCTGAAGTATATATTTATCCATTAGTTCTAACATCCATCTATTAGAGGAGAACTGAAATTATTAAATTCCTTAGAAAAGGTAAGTCATAGTCTACCAAAATAAACACTAGGAATGGGTTCTTGAAAGGGGAGGATAAGACTACAGGGAGGGGATAGAAAGAGGAGAAAATGCAGTCATATACAATTCAATGCATTTTCTACAAAATTAAGAACATTAACGGAAGGGTGAGGCTAGAAAAGCTAGGAACAAATAGAAAGAAATAACTGTATTTCAAACATCATTTGCAGGAAGTGTTTGAAGTCACTTTGTTTCAAAATTCAGGAAACATTGTTATACTTTTATTAATTCCCTTCTTAGTAATAATGGGAACATACAATTCTTATAGCTGAATTAAACAGGCTTTCTCTTTTTGTAAAGTAAGGGATCTAAATTTATCTAGGCCTTTCACACAAACATTGGGTCCATAATTTATCTTTTTTGTCATCATTAAAATTAATGGTATAAACCAAGGAAAATAGAAAGCATATGTGTTCATACTTCATGCAGATTATGTTTTTAATAGGACCTTAATTTGAGTTTAGGCAGATATCACATGCCTGTCATGGTATAATTATTCACCTATAATGCATGTTAATTCCTAAGGTATGTAACAATGAAAGAGAAAATTCTATCTTGGTTAGTATGAGTAATTCCAGAACATGAACAATTTTTGCTACAGCATTTTGCCCCAGTCCAGTCTGGTAAAACTAAGCTCAAGCAAAAGACAAACCAATTATCTAGAAAGTGAAATTGGGGAAAATGTAACTTAATTTTCTAAATATTAGTTTTCAGGTTTCTGCATTCAAAATATGGTCAATTTTTGTGATCTTAAATTCTTTAAAGTGTGGAGACTTCGTTCTAAATTGTGGAAGTGCAACTGTCATTTTGTACCACTTCTCTATTAAATGTGTTTTTACATCCATATTTAGACACCACTAGGAAATCTTATCAACTTAAATGTAAATATGTCAACAGAAAGGAGCCTATGTACTGCAAGAAGGGGTGTCTACTCATATGGTTTCTTTACATTTCAAGATTATTTTTCATAGATGCCATCTGGGAAGTGAAGAAGCCAAAAGGATTAACATTTTATTTATAATAAGCTTGGCTTCTGCAAAAGCTTATCTTTCAAGTGTTATCATAATGATGTGATGCAATTACATGGATGACTTCCTTTTTAGCAAATTAGTCACAATGTCAAGGATTATTATTATGTTGGCAAAGTTATTGTAGGAAATTGGCAACTTTTGTTCATTCTTGGTGAAAAGAAATTGAGAAGACTCTTTAAATAGAATTTTTAAAAAAAAAACCTTAAATGTTTTCCATACACTTGATTGCTTCACTTCTGAAACTGGACCCCAATGAAGAGACAAAGAAAAATTGAACCGAGGTGTGTCTCAAGAGCTAGAGCCTTTCAGGAGTAAAACTTGTGAGTGGAAGTGAGAGCAAGAAGCCCTGTTGCACACACACACACATACACACATACGTGTGCACAGAGCTAGATGCAGTGATCAGGCATATTATCCTAACAATTTGGGAGGCTGAGATTGGAAGAATGTAGTTCACATTCAGCCCAGGCATAAATATATTCACCCATCCCTATCTCAACCAATAAAAAAGGCAGCACATGAAGTTGCCCAGCCTTGAAAAGTGATTCCAATGAGAAAAATAAATAGGATGATCTTAGTCTGTCTTGATCTGGGCAAAAGACTCAATTTCAACAACCTAATGAAAACAAAAGCAGCTGAGCATGCAGGGGCTCAACTAGTAGAGCACCCACCACCAAAGTAAAAGTCCTTGAGTTGAAACACTAGTAATGCCAAATAAATAAAATAAATGGATACTAATAATGAGAAGAAAAAATGTATGAAATTAATGTGGAGTGACTTAGAACATACTCCTCTTATGCTAATTCTCTGGAATAAAACATTAAATAATTCCCCTGTTTTGTCTTGAGTGCTTCCTAGAACTTAATGCATTACATAACTCGTGGTACAAATGTTGCTACTTTGTGGTATTAGAAAAAGTTCCTTAAAAATGACAACTGCTTTCTTTAGCGGGCTGCTTATTTTGTGGTTTTCAAAAATCAAAAGGAACATTTCTGGAATTTGAGCTTAGAGCCCCATCACTTAAATTTATGGTCCTGGATAAGGGTACATTAGACAGCTCTTCCTTTTTACTTGAAGTTACTCAAATTTCACTGAGGTCAGGGTAATGTGTGTAAGGAAAAACAAAAATATTCAAATAGCTTTATGGTTGTTTTAGAAAATTCTATAACACCATCTATGTGCCTCAACTATTGTAATGATTGCATGAAAGTTTTTGGCCTTCAGCAAAACTAAGTGGAGATTTAATCCTAACAATAAGTGATTATTTCCCCAAATATAGCCTAATATTTCTGAGAGCTGTATAAAAGTTCTCTCTTATTACACACTGCCAAATCTATGACATTAGGAAAAGTAAAGTTACCGTATACAGAAACCCCAAATACCTACATAAAATGTAATACTACACCAACTAATGTAAATCTCCCAAGGCATGTTGAGAAGAAAGGACAAGGATGTGTCAATATTATTGAGGGAGGATGTTACTTCTGCCACAAGATGTGTGTGTGTGTGTGTGTGTGTGTGTGTGTGTGTGTGTGAACTACATCAATGGGGTATATTGAAGCTCAGGAGCAGCAAAGGGAGGATGAGAGGAGGTGTCATAGGAAATGAGAACATAGATGTAGGAGGATATTGTATTACACAGAGCTTTGAAAGTGGCCATAAAACCTTGGATAATGCCCAGGGAGGAAGAAAACAACAACAAGTAACTGATGGGTTGTGATTAAGGCAGTGAGTGAGGGCAGATGGAAATGAAAACTTTT
The DNA here is from genome assembly GCF_023159225.1 of Perognathus longimembris pacificus. Classification (NCBI taxonomy): domain Eukaryota; kingdom Metazoa; phylum Chordata; class Mammalia; order Rodentia; family Heteromyidae; genus Perognathus; species Perognathus longimembris. The sequence continues at coordinate 110,496,416 of NC_063162.1, forward strand.
GCAAGCCAGGGAGGAGAGAAAGTGATAGCCTCTAAGATGAAGGCTTGTCTGGCTTTTAGTAAAGGTACATTTTATAGCATAACTATATTGTGATAATCTGAATTCTCTTTACAGATAAAAAATGCAACAACTTCAAACACAAAACAGACTCAATATATGGAATACATTTGCTTCACAACTTATATAATAAGGTAAATTTCATCATAAATACCTCTCTCACTTTTTTCTATCATTGTTGCACCTTCCTTAGCTTTTGAAATAATATACTATTCTCTTCTGATGTTTTCTATACCACTTTTCATTTAAAAAATAAAGCAAGAAGAAAAGGATGGATATAAATGGGTCATAAAGAATGAAAACTTTCTTACTTTTCTTTGGAAGCTTTGGCCTGTCTCTGGTTTTGTAAAGTTCAATGCAACTGAACTGTAAATGTAAGATCAGCACTTACTGCTTGTCTTCCATGTAGATCTTATTTTTTGAAATTGTGGGATATGTTATAATTATTTCAGCTCCCAAAGATATGCAGCCACAAAGACAAAGCTAGAATAATTGTGGTTATCTTATTATTTTAATTAATTTAATTACTTTATCATTTCTTTGTCATTGTTATGTTTTTTCCTGTGGATATGTTGTGTGATAATTTTTCAAAAAACAGAGTGTGTGCATAAAGACATAAAACTTGGTGCTAAGTAGTTACCACAATCAGTATTATCGTTGTTAACTGATGACAGCACTCTCCCCAGTGCTAAAATTAAATCACAGAATGCAAACCAAGAAATCAGGGAGACAGTAGGCCCTGTGATGAACCACACTGCGGTGTGTGAATTGATTCCTCACTGGTTGAATGTAGGAGCTGCTGCTTTGGTTTGAATGAGCCCAGCTCTAATACCACTAAGGCTATTTTCTGTGTGCTAATTATACATAAACTTTTGTATGATTTTACCATTGTTTCTTACTTATAATCCTCCCAAATGCTCTATAAAGTAAATACCATTTATCTCACCTTACAGTTAAGATGGCTGCTTATCCTCTAGGGGTAACAACTAATAATTAACAGAGCTGGAACTTATAATACTTATATTATGATAGAGGATAGTGGGCTTAACTATTCAATTGTTGCTAAATGAAATGCATGATTTTAAAAATTCATAGCAAATATGAAGATGTGGTTTGATGGTGGGGAAATACTCCGAGAACAAGGACTTACTATTTCTAGTATTTCTTTGCTACAGGTTGTCTCAACTTGTTTCTTCACGCTCTTTGAATGATAACCAAAGGGTATGTATAATGAATGACAGGCTTGAGAAACTAAATTCTGGGTTTTTAAAAGGATTATTTGGAAACTGTATTTCAGAATCATGAAGATGAATTTAGCAGGTTTATCAATTTGTTTTTGCTTGATAAGCTATACTAGGTTGAATCTGATTCCATTAGTAGCACATTTCATGTTGCTTTACACTGATCATTTTCTCCAGATTAAGCTTCCCACAATAAGAATTTACTTAGAATTTTACTTTTACTCTTCCTCAGAAAAGGTACCCTAAAAAATACCAATGGCTGTCTTTGTCTCCCCTGGAGAGTTTCTAAGGCTGTTTTCCCTGCTTGATATTGCCATTGAATATGGAAGCTCTGAGTACCCATTACAAGAATTTTTTTCTGTGCTGTCTTGCTCTGAAGCTGTCCTACCCTCTCTTACTATCCTTTTTTTCAATTTCCTTTTACAGTACTTCTTTTTTTTCTTTAGCATCCCTCCCTGCCACCCAGATTCAATAAAATACCTTTGCTAATGTGTAGTCTTTGGCTTTATGACATTTATTTCTTTTTAAATGTTAAAATGATCACTTTCTGTAAATTTTAATGAAGGAACACAAGGCTCAAATTCCAGAAATAATTATTTGGATGTTAGAAATCTACAACAAGCATTTCTATGAAGAAAGTCAAGACTCCCTCATTTACCTCTCCACTTGTCTTTCTTTTTAGCTCAAGACTTGCTTAATTAACAGCCAGCTTGCATGTCCATCTCCAGTCTTAACCTCAGCAGAGTAGAAGCTGAACATTGTACTTCCTGACCACCCTAACACCAGGATCCAATTACAGATAGTTTCATCATATTCTAAATCTTTTTATTTGATACACACATTTAAAGCATAGAAGTAACATTGTCTTCTCTTCATTTGCTCTTTTTAAACTACGATCTTTCAATTAATTTATTTCTCCTACAAAAGCTCTGTAGTAATTCTTCTTCACTTCCCCTGAAAATATTGGCTAGGATTACAGGCTGTGATTTATGATTAGCTTCCTGACAAATTTCTGTGATGCTTTATCTCATCTCACCTGCTAACTCTTTTAGCTACCCCACTAGTGGGTTTTAAAGAAATATCTTTTGTCAGGCTAATTTCTGTTGAATAATTTCAGTGGTACTCTTTTTTTCGATGTTCATACTTTTATGTTAGTATTTTTAATACTTTAGACAAATCCTAATTGTACAACTTCCTTTCCTTTTATTTGTGGTGCACAAAAGGGTTTATAGAGAAAAAAAATCTTTACTATTCAAAAAGTTCATACTTTTGCTATAAATTTCATTTCTCTATTTTCCTTTTTTTATTTAAAATACTGTTATATCTATTTGTCCATATGCTTCCAAACCATTGTCAAATAGTTTGTGTAACTATTATTGTAAGAATGTAGCAGTTATAAAGATTTGAGTTCAAATCATAATTCTGTGATTTCTTACCTATGACTTTTTGTTGTTTAATTTTTTTTTTTTTTTTTTTTTTTTTTTGGGCAGTCCTGGGCCTTGGACTCAGGGCCTGAGCACTGTCCCTGGCTTCTTCCTGCTCAAGGCTAGCACTCTGCCACTTGAGCCACAGCGCCACTTCTGGCCGTTTTCTGTATATGTGGTGCTGGGGAATCGAACCTAGGGCCTCGTGTATCCGAGGCAGGCACTCTTGCCACTAGGCTATATCCCCAGCCCGTTGTTTAACTTTTTGATTCTAGCTTCTCCATTATAAAATGCAAAAAGCCCAACAAAACAAAAACACATCTGCTTTTTCAGTATTTTGCAGGGACTATATAATTTAGTTGACAGTGCTTAAACAAGTACTCAATATTTTTTTGTGTGTGTGTATGTGTGTATATATAATTTTAGCTCATACCAGGGACTAGTGTTTATTGACTTGAGTCAACAGAACACAATATCAGTTATCTATTACTTATGCTGCTATAGAAAGACAGTTATTAAAAATAGTTCTACCACATACACATAATTTATGTTATTTTAATTTGAATTTCTTAAACTATGTCACAAGCAAATATGTTAGTCATATTTCCATCACTGTGAAAAAGTTGAGAGATTGAACCTGAATAAAGAAATCTATATTTTGTATCATGGTTTCAGTTGGTCTACTGGTTCAATTACTTAGAGCCTGAGGTGAAGCAAAATGTTATGATGCCTGATTTGTCTGGTAGAATAGGCTGCTCACTTCATGGTAACCAATAAAAAAAGAGACAGTCAGGGGATGAGGAAAAGATAAACCTGTCCAGGGAAGTCCCTCAGTGACCTACCACCTCAACTTAGTTCTGTTCTCTACCATTCTCTTTAGAACACTATCAAATTATGAATATATCAATGGATAAATACATTGATAAAAATAAAACCCTGAGATCCATTTTTTCCTAGGACCCATCAACAAGTGTTAACACGGGAGCTTTCAGCTAAATTTTCAGTTTCAAATAACTTTGTTGTAAATCAGCAAATTTGGAAAAGCTTCCCTGAGCAAAAGTCTAAGTAGAGAAGTGGGGAAAGAAAACTGATTAGTACGAAAAATGTTCAGAAGTAACCATATAAATACTAGTTGTTGATTGGTCAGTGTGTTATTGTCATATTCAATCCATTCCTGACACTGTAACTATGAACCTGTTCTCAGAGAACCTATTGTAGAGTATTATATTCATTTTCACTGTTGACCTTTGTTCACATTTTGTAGTTTCTTTAGATACCATTGCTCTCTATGCTATACATTCTTTCTTCTGTAAAATAAACCACTTACTTACTGTGAACTTCTTTGGTGCTAGATCAAATGATCTCATTCCTATTTTGGAGCTTTTCTGGTACCTTATATGCAAGTATGCTGTATTGGTATTTCTTTTTTATTGCATGTAATTTTCAATCTCCATAGGCATATGCTTTTGAATGAAGAAAAACATTAAATTTATCTGTGCTTTGTAAATCTATAATGCAATTTTCATCACAAAATACAAAAATTTGTTAGTTATAGCATTATTTTATTTTTCCCAGCTTCTTAAACAGCAAAATAGAAATCACTGCAATATGAAATACTGGTTTGAGAATGCAAGCATGAATTGCTTGTAACTTGATCTAGTTGCTGTTTAAATCGTTTACAGCAGTTAGTACAATTATCCTCTTTCTACAGAAGGACTCATTGTTGTTTCAAAACCTTTAGATAATATTTTTTCAAGGTATGTAACAATGGAGAAGGACATTTATTTGTTCCATGAAATCAAAGCAATTGTCTTAACTTTTTAAAGTTAAGAAGAGTAAAATGGCTTTGAGGTAATACTCCTCTTATGACTCAATGAATAGTCAAGAGATAATAGAGAAAAGAATGTTCCTTAGTGAAAAAGTACATGTAAACACTGATTTCAAACATGCTTTGTTGCATATTTTCAGAGGACCAATGTAAAATATTTCTCTCTAAATAGGAAGCTAATTCTCAGGATCTCAGTTCAGCTAACACTTTTTTTCTCTGTGGTATTCCATTTGCAAAAGAAAATATAATTTCATATGCATTGTGGGTATGTGTGTTTATGACACAAATATCATAATGACATCCCTTGGTATAATTACTTTAAGCTAATTAAAATTTTAAAAATGAATATTTTATGTTTTATATTATACATGCAGTTACTAATAGAAGTGGTACAAATTTTGCCATTCTGAAGTTGAACCAAGTCCTTATTAAATACAAATACTTCAATAAGAGTAAACTTTTTCAATTTTATGGATACAAATGTGCAAAACATAAATTATTCACATTCTGATGAACACCATATTGAAGAAATAATATTTTATACATTAAAAAGTGGTTGTTAAATTCATTTTAATTTTAAGTTTGAATTATAAATTTGAAAATAAGCATTTAACAGTCTCCAGTTTAAATAGTACATACAAAAATAACGTATAGTAAGATCTTTGACTAAATGTCAAATAAAGATACCTTCAAAGTTGTTATTAACATTTTTCATGGTAAATATATAAGAATAATTTAGGCAGTCTCTTCTCTCAATATGAATATCCAAAAATGTAATGATTTTTTAATAGCTAGTGATAGAAAAACTTTAACTTAAACAATCAGAGTCATTTTGGTTATATTTAGTTTTTCTCAATATAAAGCTTTGTATAAATTTGAGAAATTATTTACAATTTAAGCCAATAATTAATAAATTAATTTTCCTGTAATATTAAGATATTATTTCAATATACACACAGCTTGCATTTTATATAATTTTATATACACTTTGAAATCTAACTTTCTGTCAGATCACAGTGTTTTTTCTGAGAATATTAGTGAAATAATATTTTGATGTATCAAATACATGCTATTCATTTACTGACCACAAAGAAGGAAAAAAAGTTACATAAATAGAGTACAAGGAAACTTACTTCTACACAAATTGAAATACCTGATTTGAAATCAGGCTGTGTTATCTCCTGCTAATTAAATTCTTTTTTGGATGAACATGAATGGCAATTCTTTCATCAAAATAAAATTTTCCATTATCCTCATAGAGCTTTAATTCAACATTCAAGCAATGAACCCTAGTTTGCTGAAAGGCCATTTCTGGATGTTATATTTTGAATGCCAGCAAGAACCTTTACTCCCTTTAACTGATCTCCACCTCCTTGGTCCTTAGCCCAAAACTCCTACTTCCTTTTGTTAAACAACACAGCTTTTCTTTCTATCCCTGAGGCTTGAACTTATGGCCTGAGTGCTTTCCCTGAGCCTCTTTGTGCTCAAGGCTGACACCCTACCACTTGAGCCATGGCATCACTTCTGGCTTTTATCTGAGCACTTCATTGATGATAAGAGTCTGATGGACATTCCTGCCCCTGCTGGCTGCAAACTGTAATTCTCAGATATCAGCCTCAGCCTCCTGAGTAGCTAAAGTTACATGTATGAGTTATTGACACCTGGCTTCACTTAATTTTTTAAAATGCTTTTATTTGCTATGCATCAGTCTTCAGGGATGCAATATATACTTTAAGGTAGACCTGCTGCATTTTCTTCAGTGTAGCAATTAAGAAGATCTCCAAATCATTGTCACACTTAACTCAGACTATTGAAGTCTTTTGAACATAATCTAGCCTCCTTGATTTTTTTTTTTTTTTTTTTTTTTTTTTGGCCAGTCCTGGGGCCTGCACTCAGGGCCTGAGCACTGTCCCTGGCTTCTTTTTTGCTCAAGGCTAGCACTCTGCCACTTGAGCTACAGCGCCACTTCTGGCCATTTTCTGTATATGTGGTGCTGGGGAATCGAACCCAGGGCCTCATGTATATGAGGCAGGCACTCTTGCCACTAGGCCATATCCCCAGCCCCAAGCCTCCTTGAATAATATACATATATACATACAGCATACACAATAAGCAATATATATTGTATTAAAGACATACTTGCTATCTCTTATTACATAGCACACACACCTTTGCCTATTTCTACGTTTATTTGGCTACTATAGTACATGTAATAACTGTATTTTCTACTGTACAAAAGAAATCATGGACACCTGCTCTGAGAAAGTAATGCATGAGTTGAAAACAAAGGAGAAGATGGACTTGTGAAAGCAAATATCTGAGGAAATATCTGCCCAGATAACAAACAACAAAGACTATTCACCATAGTTGAGATGAACAATACATAGGTAAATTTATCTATGTGTAGAGATGACTCACTTTACTCACCTTTATCACGGTGGAAATTTTGTTTTCTTAATTTAAATAGAAGATTGTCTTAACTCTACAATTAGAGTTTTTCAAAAAGCAGTTATATTCTCAATGTTCCACTTGCATAACTCTAAGATACCTACTATCAGTACTAATGGAAACATGTTATATAATTCTGTATACATAGAAAACTTACATATGTATATATTATGTACATATATGTATATATATCCATGTATGTACATACCTATATATGTACCCATGCATATATACCCATTGAAAACATGTGCAGAAAATTAACTATAATCTTCTAAGTACTTTAAATATAAATCTAAGCACATTTATTTTAATATCTTTTTCCTAAGTCACATTTTATCTCTTTGGACCTTGGAGGTCCATGACTATAAATAACTTTGCCTCTGCATTTTATCTTTCTTTCCTTTTCTTATGCACTATGTCAACACTCAACTGGTATCCACCCTATTCATTAAGCCTTTTGTCCCCTAACAGATGTTTCATTCCTCCTCTTTCATGCTATCCGAGGAGATCAAAGCTTTTCGCCATTCCTGTCTTTTGTATGCAGAGGTGTATGGCTGAAATTTTGCATGATTCTTGTGTTCACTTTGCCTCTTTAATGTTTCCCATTACATTCTTTGATAATATTTGAAGTGTGTTGACTGTTTCAACTAATCGAGATCATCTTAAATTCAGCTACTTTCATGAAAAGCAAATAGTAAATATTGGAAAATATTCATATTTTCTGTGTTATAGAGGCTACCAGCACATCATAGTAAGCAAATATTATTTTTGTAACATATCATGAAATTTTCCGTGAATGATGTCGTTTTTGTTCAGACAGATATAGTTAATGACCAGAGAAATACAGGCAAATTATAATTATATTTTAAGAAAATTTTTGGAATGTTTCTAACAAAAACTTATTTTAAAAAATGTATTATCTCTGTGTAGTTGGACAAAGAGGTTTCAATAAATCAGTTTATAGTACATCTTTACTTGTGTCACCTACTCCATCATTCTCTTCCCATCTTTCCCTACCCACAACAAATTATGTGGTTCTGTTTTCACATTTAATTAAGCTGAGATGTTCTGCACAGCCTGACACACATGGAGAGTGTGGCTTTCATTTCCTTGTGCATACTGCACACTAAAAAAGCAAAGCAGTGCACTTTAATGAAGAGGAATCTGGACTAGCTGTTGATAGGACTGACCTTGAATTCAGGTATATCATAAATTAACCGTGAATCTGCAGATGCTATTCAACCAATCTGAGATTAAATTTCCTGTATTCTAAAGTGAAGTACAGCGGTATTTAATAAAGGTCTATGGAAATGATCAGTTATAGTATTTAAAAACATACATTTGGGGGGTGCACATGTGTTCGTATGTGTGCTTGCCAGTCCTGGAGGTTGAATGATGGGCCTGAGGGCTGTTTTTGTTTTTTGTTTCTGTTTTTGTTTATTTTATTTATTTATTTTCTTATTTATTGTCAAAGTGATGTACAGAGAGGTTACAGTTTCATATGTTAGGCCTTGGGTACATTTCTTGTACTGTTTGTTACCTCCTCCTTTTGATCTATTATGCTCAAGACTAGCATTCTACTACTTAAGCCACAGCATTATTTCTAGCTTTTTCGGCAGCTAATTGGAGACAAATGCCTCATATAGACCTTCCTGTTCAGGTTGGCTTCTAACTGTAATCCTCAGAAAATGTTAACCTCCTGAGTAATTAAGATTGCAGGTGTGAACCATTGATGCTTGACAAACACATATTCTTAAGCAAAAATTTTTTGAAAGTTGTGGACACAGCTTACTATTCTATTCATTTGTTATTAACAAATAAAATATCAAATATTGTTGAGCTTTTGTACAGTTTAGTGAAGTTAGAAATGCCTAAAATCTTGCAAATTCACTTTCATTAAAATTTTCCAAATAATGGAGTGTTTTAATTTGAAAATATTTTTATTTCTTGTCTTAAGAAGTTATTATTTTTTTAATCCAGAGGAGGGTAAAAATATATATTTATCCTACAAATGTATATCCTACAAAATTCAGAAGAGTGCAGGAATGGGAGTGTAGGAAAGGAATGGGTGAGAATGTTTAAAAGCATAGCATGGATCAAAATGTAGTATATTTATGAACTGCTCTGTTAAATAGCAACTCATGTGCAATTAGTTAAAGATAATAATAAAATAATTTAAAAATTAAAAAAAGAAATTACTTAAAAAAATTGAAACTGTGGCACAGATGACTCATGACTATAATCCTAGCTGTGCAGGAGGCTGAGATCTGAGGATCATGGATTGAAGCCAACCTGGACAAGAAAGTTTGTAACACTTACATCTAATAAATCACCAAATAGTTGGATGTGAATACATCGCTGTGGCTCAAATGCTAAATCACTAGCCTTGAACTAAAAAAATTTAGAGACACTGCTCAAGTCCTAGTTCCAGCCCCATTATCAGCCTCTTCCCCCGGCTCCCAAAAGATTGTCTTTGATACATACAAGATGTCATCAATTTCCAAGCCCTGCATCACATTTAATGAGAAAAATGGAAACCATATAAAAAGAACAGGTATTCCTTACTTCAACTCTTCCATTTGTCCTTGAGATTTAGGCCAGTCAAGGGCAAGAAAATGTAGGACAGTAGGAATTTACCCTTTCCTATTTAAACAACTTAAATATGAGGTAAGGCAGCTACTCAATGCCAACAAAATATAAATCCACAGAAAAAAATTGCCAGGATAAAAGCACTTAAAAAGCAACTTGAAATCTGGCACATAGACAAAGCCACACTTGTAATACTAGAAAGATACATACAGGCTAAAATCCTCAGTTGCGATCATCTCCACTGATATAACTAGTTAAAATAGAAACTACTCTTGAACCTCTCAATCAGCAGCTTTTTGCTTAGGTGTATGTACTCAGTGTGCATTAGATAAATATTTATTTTTTTAATCAAGAGACAAGAACTGAGATGTGAAATTAATGAGGAGACCAATTTAATGTCATTTCAGTGGCAATGAAAGTCACGCAATAAATTAGTGGCAGAACTGTGAATTGATTGTGGATCCCATTAGACTCTTTTTTAAGCTACTCAACATTGAATACCTTCTACTGAGATTGCTTTCAGTGACCAAAGATGCACAACAGAAATACATTGGTGGGCTAGAAAATAAAAATAAAATAAAAATGGATTATTCTATGTGGTTTTTTCCTGACAATTCAAAATAACATTCCTTCCTATATGTATATAAATCTGAAAGCTGTACTATGGTAGCAGATCCAACTTTTCTAAAGCTTATATTAGAGGGGATTTTTACATTATTAAAATATATTAGCAAAATAGGCAAAGAAAAATTAATTGTGGTCAGACATGTTGGTGAATGCCTATTATTTCAGTACTAAGGACACTAAGACATACAAACTTGGGGCAATCTTTAATTACACAAAGAATGCTAGTATAGACTGGGTTAGAGAAAGATTAACATAAAAATCAGGTACTGATGGCTCAGGATTGGCATCCCAGTTACTAACGAGCACATTCTGGTACGATCATGGATAAAGACCAGCCTCGGCAAAACAGTTGGTAAGACTCCATCTCAACCAAAGTAGCTAGTCATGATGGCATACATCTGCAACTGTAGTTACGTGGAAGACTGGCTTTAAGCGAATCATGGTTCTAGACTCAACGTGGATTAAAAACAAAGTTAACTAATAAATAACGAATATAAATATATCAAAAATAACTAATTAGAAATTTGGAAATGTGAATCCAGTGGCAGAGTACCTGTGTTGTACATTCAAAGCCCTGAGTTCAAATGATAGTACTGCCCGAAACAGCACAACTACAAATACTGACCAAAACACTAAATGAATAAAGTAACAAACAGTACAAGTAATGTATCCAATGCCTAACGTATGAAACTGTAACCTCTCTGTACATCAGTTTGAAAAAAAAAATTGAAAAAAAAAGTGAATGTTGATATTCAGGACCTTTCAAATATTTAAATCAATAGTTGAAGAATTATCCTTAATATAAATACATATTTGTCCAAGTATATTTGTCTTAGTGGAAATATTTAAAACTCCCTAATTAGAGAGCCACATGTTGTGGCATAGTTCTGCAATCCTAGTACTTGGGAAGCTGAGGCAGGAGAAGCACCAGATCATGGTCATCCTGATCTTCATAGTAAGACCCCGCCTTAAGATAAGAGATGATAAGCACAAAATTGAACTTGAATGAATTGTATATTTTTTCCAAACAGTAATATTTCAGTAGACATAACTAGATAAGGTGGTTCCTGTACAAAAAGATAATAGAATTTTGAGCATGTCCACCTATTGTTAGTTGATAATTGGATAACATGTAACATTCAGCATTTTATGTTTCTTATACAGATTCTATTTTTTTCCTCAAAATGAATTTTAATTTTTTCCTCAAGATTAATTTCAGTTCTGACGATAAAGCCTATAGCACTCTGTCCACCTGTGTCTGGATACATAAGAATAGGTGCGTTTTCTCTTTATTCAGTTTCTAAATTATATGCAGAGAGAATGAATAGCAGATGTAACTTTCTGTGTGTTACACAAACACTTTTTTAAAAAATCATGACAACATTCCCTGCTTACATTATTATCATAATCTTTTAAAGGACTCGGAAAAATTTTCAATGTCATGGAATTTTACCAATTTGACTAAAACTGTTGCATCTTTAGTAACAAGAATTTCATCTTCCTTCCAATGAGGAGCTTGATAATGCAACTTACAATTCACATAACTGGAAATTCAATGTTTTCAAAATATTTAGACTTGAATATTAATAAACACATGGTACAACATAATTCCAATGATGTCATTAGAAAGGCCATATGTTATGGTGGTTGTATGAACTGACTACATGATGATAGGTAACTTCTTGAAGTTTTCTGAGCCCTGCTTCTCCCAAATAAAAAATAAATGAAGATGTTTACTTCACAAAGTTGAGATAATCAAATATTAGAATGTTTCTGAGACTGTCTAATATGCCAACATTCATGGGATGTAGGAGGGAATAGCAGAAGGAAAAATGGGCAGAAAATTACAAATAGTATCCTCGTGAAAATTCCACATAAATATACAAATTAATGTGTAGTAATTCGGGACAAAAATAAAGGAAGACTTAATGGTATTTTTCATAGTAAAATTGCTCTTTGTAGATGCAATATGTTTAATCTTATTTTTTCCATTTAGTGTTTTTGTTTGAGCGGACTTAAAAAAATTTCTTTATTGTCAAAGTGATATACAGAGGGATTACAGGTTCATATGTAATGCAGTGCTTGCATTTCTTATCCAAGTTGTTTTCCCTGCTTTTCCCCCTCCCATGAGTTTTACAGTTGGTTTAAACCATATAGTTTTGTAAGTTGCTGTAGCATTGCTTTGTCTTTTTATCCTTTGTCTCTCCATTTTGATATTCCCCTTTCCCTTCTCTAGTTCCAGTACATGCATATACAATATCCAGGGTACCAATGACCTCAAGGGTAAAATGATGGGGAAAAAAAAGAAAAAAGAAAAATGCATAATTTCATATGGTATGTTGAAAATAACAATAATGATAAACCACTTGTTTCTATAACTTGTAATTAATTTTGCTTAGCATCAAAGTATGTGTTCATATGTACACAGCTATTGAGATATTGTAATTTTCCTTTAGGATTATCTTAGAAGTGTACTAATAATTCCCTATGAGGTAAACCATAGAGTCTATGTTTCTTTGAGTCTGGATCACTTTCCTTAGTATTACTTTTTCAAGTCCTTCTATTTCCTTACAAATGGGGTGATGATGAGTAAATCAAGAAAATGTGGTACATATGCACAATGGAATTCTATGATTCTATCAGAAAGAATGACATTGTCCCATTTGTAAGGAAATGGAGGGACGTTTAATACAGTGTTTTATTTGCAGCAGAGTGCTGGTGACACATGCCTGTAATCCCCGTTACTCAGGAGGCTGAGATCTGAGGATTGGATTGTGGTTCAAAGTCTCGGTAGAGAAATTCTGTGAGACTATTATCTCCAATTAAGCAGCAAAATGACATTTTATAAAGCTCTTGATAAGTTTCTTTAAACAACTTACTTTTTACTTCTCTATGACCTTTTTGAAAAAGCAGCATATTCTATATGTGCTGGTACTATTTTCCATCTTCTATTATACTATCTTTCAGTCTGTGTCTTTCTAGTCATTGTTCCGACCACCTTAATATTCCTACACACTCATTTATCCCACATCCCCCTTTTCAATGGCATTTTCAACAGAACACACTTATTTACTTCATCAGGTGTTTCAATATTTATATATAAACTGGTTCAAACTATCTCCTCTGACTTTGTGCTGATAAAGCAAAAGAATATATTTAATGCAAAGTAGAGGGCATATATTACTTAGTTAAGAAATAATTGTTAGGAATATAATTCTTATAATCACCAATGTTATATTTCATTTATACATTGGGATTTGTATGTTAGCATTCCTCACCATTGATATTAACATCTCATCTAGAAAAGCAATGCTACCTATATCACTGTGAAAGTCCATTTTGTTGCTATATCATCATTTATCAGAATACAAATTGATGATTCCAAGGTCACTTAAAATCTGAAGTAATTCAGGCTAAATTATCCTTTACTGTTCTCCCAAAGCTCATTAATAAATACAACACCTATTGAAAAAGGCCCAGTCTACTCATCTTAAATTTCCTTTTCCCTTCACTAATTGATTCATAGTACAATGCTAAGATCTAGTCTCACCCCCTCCCATGTTATAATGGACTAAGCTAACCAACTGCTTCTCTGTAGCATCCCAGATATAATTTTATCTAAATTTCCATTACATTCTTATATATGATTATATACTGTTAAATGTAGTGTTAAGTTTGACTCTGTGTGTTTATCTTTAATCTTTCTAATGTGGGCACTAGAAAAATCAAATTTACCTTGTATTTCTATTGGATAGAAGTGTCCTTACAGGCTCTAAAGCATCGAGGGTACATCATTTCATGAAGATGCTTCAAATATGGGTTATTTATCTTATCAAGCCCTATCAATAACAATCTCACTATGAGTTTGTGAAGTCAATTCCTACGTGAATATGAAAATAACTTTCTACTTATGTGCCAGAAGAGTATCTTGACCTATCTCTATAAAGGTAATGTTTCATTATGAAAATGAGTCATCTATCTATCTAGCCTCAAGTTGTCTGGCTGTAGTATGAAATGGTTGACATGCTGTAAGTTGGTGAGACATTGCTATCAAGAGAAGAGCATTACAACCATTCCAACTATGTTTGTTTGTTTTTTGTTTTGTTTTGGTTTTTTTTGGTCAGTCCTGGGCCTTGGACTCAGGGCCTGAGCACTGTCCCTGGCTTCTTTTTGCTCAAGGCTAGCGCTCTGCCACTTGAGCCACAGTGCCACTTCTGGCCATTTTCTATATATGTGGTGCTGGGGAATCGAACCCAGGGCTTCATGTATATGAGGCAAGCACTATTGCCAGTAGGCCATATTCCCAGCCCAACCATTCCAACTATGTATGGTGACACTGAAACAGCTGAGAGCATGAAGACCACAAACCCAAGGATTTAGAAGAAAGGGATGGTAGTGTTCTCAAGAATGAACATAGGAAATGAAACCACTTTCTTTTCATAATGACATTTTCTTGATGTTTTTTCTAATGTATGGACAAGGTTATCCTATACTAAGTATTTTTTAAGTTACTAAGTGGTTGCAACTACCTGTAAACTTCTTGTATATACTTTTAAGTACCAAAAAATAAAACCCTGAGAAACAAATACAGTTAAAGTTAGTAATAGGAACACCATGTCAAAATGATACTGTCGTGTATTCCAAAAAGTAAGTGGGTTGGGTTTTTTTTGGGGGTGGGGTTGGGTTTTTTGTTCTGTTTTGTTTTGTTGTTGTGAGGGATCTTGGTCCTCATTCTCATTCTCCCAGGTTAGTCACTGGGATGAGAGACCTGTGCTACCTGCTTCTCCAGTATGGTTTAATTCTCTCACAAATATCCTCTGTTTTAACCACAACAACATTTTATTTCACAAAGTACTCTCTGACCTTATCTTGGCCCTTACTTGGTGGAATCTATTTGCCTATTGAGTTAGCTTTTGGTTCTCATTAACCCAAGATAATTAAAGGAATATTCTTGGCACTGGTGTGATCATAAGCCTCACACAAATAAAGGCACTAAAATATTCCAGTTGTTCATGATTATGAGGCAATTTTCCTTTTAATAAGGAATTGATAATAGTATTAATGCATTACCATGACCTCGGGAAACCTTTCTTTTTGTCCAAACACTTTTTGCTGGCATCAGGTGAAGCATAAGAGGTAAAACACGTAACTATGTCACTGTTGGATATACAAGGGATGAACTTCATGCTAATATTTTCATTTCATCTCCCACTGTACTTAGGAATAAGAGGCAAAATGGCATGAGAAAAAAAAACCACCTTTTTACAAAGGAACATAATTAAAAGAATGTTATTCTCATGACTATTGTGTATATACACATATATGTAAAAAGTATTCAAGTTAAATCAAGTCAAAATACGAAAATCTGATTTGGAACATTTTTAAATGAGATGTGACAATGTAGCTTTTCAGTTTTATGTCTCCCTTTGTTCATTTTTAATGAGTTTTGATTTTTCTCTAGTCTTGTTTCTAATAACAATTTAGTTGCCCTGTCTACCTAACTTGGGCAAAAATTAAATTTGAGAGCTAGTTTGATTGGTAATATTTACAGTTCAAAATTTTAATAATCCACAGAATAATACACTGTTGCACTACATCCTTTCAGAATTTATGAACTGTGAAGCTTTTTCTCCAATACAAATAGCAGACCATTAAAAAATTTAATTTTGCAATATAAATGGTAGCATTATTTATTAAGCATAACAACTCATATAAGTCATTTTTCCAATGGGTTCAAGCACTCACTAGATTAGAAAAGAAATCCCCAGACACTACAGAGTACTTAACCCTAACTTTATTTGGCTCAGGTTAGCAGCATAAATGAGGGACAACCTCCCTCCGATAAAGACAATGAACAACTAGGAAGAAATTGCCAATGAAGCCTGACTTTTTTTCACCTCGCTTAGCTTACTATAAACCAAATGCAAGCTCCAATGCATGACTTATAAAAGATGGAAATGAGCCATGTATCCAAAACCAAATCCTAATTATTTTGCCAACAGTCTGAATGTCTTAGAATTGGTATTTCATTTTAGAAATAAATGTGTGTTTCACTAGACTAAATATCACAACAAATTGAGAGAGAAGAGTGAATGACAATGGTTAGGTTATAGGTATCAGTTGTTTGACAGAATATTACCTACTGCCTAAATAACATTTTATTCTTGCAATTTATTACCCAAAATAATTTTATTTAGTTTTGCATAAGAGTAAATTCCTATTCTTAATGGGAAAGATAAATTGCACAATCTTTTTATTACACATATAGATATATGTGTAAGAGATAGCCATTAAGCCTCACTGTGTTCCTTAATGTCCCTTTAGTTCTATCATAAATTGTGATCATGACATTATGAGAGTATTTATAGAGTTAATACTTTCCAGTTCTCATCTGGGTCTATCATTTTTTAAGTTTCCTGCCAGTAAATGGAAGAGAATGATTTGGAATTTGAGAAAACATCCAGAGACTTCTTCACAAAGCTTTATTTCTCCTAAAGCCATACTTCTTTTATTAGCAGATGTAAATTTGAAGGGGAAATACCGTATACCATAAGCCATTTGGGACTAGTCTGCCTCTTAAGGATGACTTACAATTTTCATTAGAATAGAAGAGATGCTGAGAGCTTCAACTCAAAACTCATCTGTGCTCTAGCCCTGAATCATTCCTTCTGTGGACTTCTGCAGGCATTTTATGACAAACCTACACATGTGTATGAAGTATGTGACCTCATTGGCAGATATCTGCAGTGTCAAGAGCTATTGGCAAATACCCAAGAATTGATTGACATATATCTTACAGAACTGGAGTTAATTAATATGTCTACCAATTCCCAAATGTACCACAGGAAACAGAAAATCTGTTTAATGCAGCAATCAATGACATACTGTGTGTGGTCAAAGACATTGACTACAGAATCAGACGAAGTTTTTGGAAGACAGGATTCAAGAATCTACTTGCTGCTATTAAAATGCTAGAAAAGTAAAAGAAGTCTTTTGGTCATAAATAAAATTATAGACATGGTGATGTTTGGCATGTTGTTCTATCATTACTTAAAAGCAAGTGGTAATTTTCTCCTATAAGATCTAAAGCTATTAAATGATGAATGGAGCCCTGATTTGCTTCAAATGTGATGTCTTTGTTTCTGTGGCATTTTGCCATGTAAAATGTTAAATCCATAATGTTATTTTCCAGCACTGAAGTCTTAACAATCTTAGGAATTCAATGTAAGACAATGAGGCATTCTAAAGGAAGAGCACTGCTAAGGAAACGGTGATTGTTAAAATATCGATGGAAGTCTCGAGAAAGGAAAAAAAATCAAATTCTTCTTTTTCCTACAAAACTTCATTTATAATAGGCAAAGACTGGACCATCTTTCTAAAAGAAAATTGTATTCGATTATGTCATGTAGTATGCGTCAGGAACTTACAAAGTATATATACACTTCCTAAATGACAATTTAGTTAAAAGGATTCTTCATCTAAAAACTTACCAAGTAAAAATATAAGTTGATATATCTAAACTTCCCAATAGTGTATGAACTAAAGTCTAAAACCCTCAGCTTCTGTTTTAGTTTCTCTCTTCTTTCATAGTCTTCCAAGCTTTCCATTATTGTCATTCTTTTTCTTGCTATATGAAGTATGTACTGTCTATTTTACTAAACTTCACAAACAGCATAATCGGCTAAAGCCAAGAGTAGTATTTTAAGTAGTAGTATAGATCAATTTAAAGCAGATTGCCTCAGAAGGCAGCTTAAGCATTGAAAATTAAATTTGATGTAGTCTAGACAAGCTATCTTGATAATATCTTTTCCAGAGTTTCCTAGATTGCCTGTCTAGACTGCTCTAAGTTCCCCAGGTAATTGCATAATCATCTTCCCTCTGACCTCCTAACTACACTGAAATGTGACTTCCCAATTTACAGTTTTCATGCACATAAAACTCACTGAGCTTCTGAAAGTGACTTTTCTTAAAGGCTCTGTGTTTCAGAATCTCAGTAAAATACTTTCACTCCAAATCATTTCCCCTCACTAGAGAAGTTTGTATAATATTAATTTAATATTTCAGAGAAGATATTTTGGATTTATAGCCTGGACCTCTGCATTCCCCCACAAACCCACCTATATGTAGAAAGGAACAGTTACGTGGATAAATAGGAAATGTGCTGTTAGCTAGATTAAAAAGAAACTCAAAATGGGAATGAATACATTATGGGAAAAAAGATAATGCTAGAGGGAAAACATGGAATTTTACTTTCAATGGCCATCAATATTGCATAAACCTCAAATATGAAAAGAGAGAGGTGAAAGTAAGTGCAAACTTACCTCATAAAGGAATCATTGTATCTTATAATGTACAGCACCAGATGAAATGGGGTACGTTTAAGAAGGAAAGTGACACTTGCTTATAAGAAAAAGAGCAATTACTTTCACTTGAAATACACACATTTTGTTTTCTAATTTGTACGGTTCTTGATCAGAATTTGCTGCCCACTGGGACATTTTTAATTTTCACAGAAGCTATGTAGACCATGAGAACTTTCTAGATTGGAAACACAGATACCAGGAAAAGATACGACTTACTTCAGAAAAAGCAGTAAATATTGAATTGTGGTTGGACAAAAACGCTATACCCTGAGAGCAGAGTGTTCAGATGAGATTAGAATTTTCGAGTGTCTATACCAAAATTGAGTATGAGTCCACATTCTGCTTCAAGGGCTGGAAGGCAGTGAGAGGTGGGCCTAAGTCAATGTCTCATTTGTACGTAAGGATACCTAGGTCCCCAAAGGTTTAATTTTGTTTTGCCAATAATGAGACAGTCAGACAGCATGTATGCATTTTTTAGTATGATGCTGGTAGATACTTGCAGAAAGAGGTTTGAACCCTCATGAGACACCAAAGCCCGGGTTTTCTCTACTTATCTACGATCAACTTTCCCGACTCTATTACCGATCATAGACAGCATGTTCTTGACACTTCCAAAGTGTACAATTTAATGTGGAAGGAGTTCGGCAGTACTACTTCTGCAATAAAGAAAGGGGCAAAAACCAATGTGTCTGTGTTTTAGGATATCTGATTGACTATTGAAAAAATATCTGAGAAGGTAGCAAGGAGGAAATATTTGATCAGAGGCGCAAACATCTAAGTGTATAAATATGAAAACAAAAAGAACAGCGGCATATCATACCTTCAGATACTTTAAGAAAGTTCAGACTCTAGGATTTGTAGTGAAGTGGCTAGCATGTAGATTAGATCTTATATTTAGGATTCCAGAAATATTCTGTGGACAAATCCTTTTGAGTTTTAAGCATTTCTGAATTCCATTTTGGAAGTAAATCCTGTGACAAATAATTTTCTCACCACTCGAACACTTTTGTTCTTCTCATGACTTAGTGCCAAAAGTTAAAGAAAAAAGATTTATAATTGAAGGTAATTGACAAACACAACTTGCTGTTTTCAATATTAGCAATGTGTGCTAATGTTTAATGTTTGCTAAAATTCACCTAACTATAATCCCTTCACTAAATTTTTCTCACAACACATCTTTTAGCAGCAGTAGTTAAATGAAAGAAATATTTTCTTTATTTTCTGTATCAAGATAATAATCAAGAATATAAAAGCAAAGCTTAGCTGAAACCGAACTCCAATGTCAATAGTTCGGAGGTCAAATGTAAAATCACCTCAAATCATCATGCTCATAGATGTCATCTTTTCTTAATTCTTAGATGGAAGAAAACAACTAGGTAGTAGACACTTCTAGCTGAGCATGGAAATAGAGGGCAAGCTGGCACTACACAAATGAAAGAGAAAACAGTGCAAGCTCAGCCTGCTGACATCTGCTGCTTTTGCAGAATGAATTGGACTCTGTAATGCTGGGTGAAAACAAATGTTTTCTTCCTGCCTTCCTCCTGTTCCACAGTTATTGTTGAGTGATGGCCTTATTCTTTTTGTATTCACAGATTAAAATTAAAAACAGCATCTGAATTTGAAATAAGTCCCAATGAATAGCAAAGCAGGCCCTAAAAGAGCTGAAGAAGTTAGTAACAAAGCATTTGAATAGGAAAAGGTCATGAATAAATAGCACTTTTGAAAGGCAGCTTTACCTCAGGATGATGTCCAACTTCAATATAGGTGCAAACTGGATGAAAAGCTCCAGTTCCACAGGCGTACAAGTGAGTTTGATTATAAGCCTTCAGGACCTTAATGAAATTAGCACATTCTTTCTGCAAAACAAAAGGAAGGCAGTGAGCTGTAGCAGTTGGCCTATCTGAGGTGCTGTCTAAGGTTCTGGAGTCTTGTAGCATATTTCTTTCATATTCCTTTCTCAACTGTTTTAGTGCTTATTTACCATTGTATTATTTTACAGCTATTATTGCAAGCATTAAAAATATAAGCTTTCACCAGGTGCTGGTTGTTTATGCCTGTATTCCTAGCTACTTAGGAAAGCTGACATCTGATGATAATACTTCAAAATCAGCCCAGGAAGAGGAAGTCCATAAGACGCTCATCTCCAGAAAACTAGTAAAAAGCTTGAAGTGGAGGTCTCACTCAAGTAGTAGAGGACCAATCTTGACAGAGAAAAGTAAGCAAGTATGTGAAGCTTTAAATTCAAGCCCCACTACTGGCACAAATATTTATATCTATCTGTCTCTGTCCATCTGTCTATATGTTTATATATCTATCTATATCTGTAGTTTCTCTTGATCTTGGGGGTGTAACAAATATAACATGACCAGTCATAACTCTTTCACTAAAGCTATTTTAACTATTTGTACAAAAGTTGAATAAAATTTCCACATAATCAGCAATATGATTTTCCTAGGCATAAGGAGAACAGCAGTTTTTACACAATAAATTACCTACATTAGATGATGACTAAAAAAAAGTTTCCCTACAAAAATTAATGTTGAATTTTAGCAAAGAAAAAAATGGCAGGTAACAGGAAGACCAAACATTATTAGTGATATATTTAAAATTTCCAAGTAAGTATTAGCATTCTACATAGCAAGAAGTAAAGTGAAAAGTTTTTTTTTGTTTTTGTTTTTTTTTTTTTTGCCAGTCCTGGGGCTTGAACTCAGGGCCTGAGCACTGTCCCTGGCTTCTTTTTGCTCAAGGCTAGCACTCTGCCCCTTTAGCCACAGCACCAGTTCTGGCCTTTTCTGTGTATGTGGTGCTGGGGAATCGAACCCAGGGCTTCATGCATGGGAGGCAAGCACTCTACCACTAGGCCACACTCCTAGCGCCATGTGAAAAGTTTAATAATAAATTTTTTTTAAAAGAAGTACAGTGAAAATTTTTTCTTGATTTGCTGTTAGATTTTCTTAAGTTTTCTTTTTGTTTGTCTCAGTCTGTAATCATTTGAAATTAAGAAGTAAGTATATAACTGAAAATAAAGGCAACCATCCAGAAAAGACTAGAGCATAATTGGGACAGCCAAACCTTATCAGAGGACTGAGTCAGTCAGAACGTTTGTGAATGTTCTAAGTCTGTAAAGTATTCTCTATGACCTTTGACTTCTCAGGTGTCTACTAAGAGTGTATTTGTACCTATGTAGTCAGTTGGAGTTTATAACTGAAGTGTTATAATGACTTGAGTACATTTCCACATGACTTTTGTATTCTGTCTTTGCAGCTGATGATTTTGTCCTTACCTCCACTGGCCCATAAAATAAGAACCAGACAACCCAATGTATGCAGAATAATTGGCATTTAAATTCAAAAAACTGCTGTTCAGCACAACTTATCTTTCTAAGTCTAAACAGAATCATAACCTTTGAATACATATATAGGTAAACACATACAGATATGAATTGGATTTACTTAAAGTAAAATAAAGAAGTCTCAATTTATGGTATCTCTTACTTTCTTAGCATAAGTAGTATATGTGAGATGAGATAACTAAGACATATTTTTCCTACTATTTTATCAACTGGATACTAAATGTTTCTTTTATCTGTTAAATCATTACAACAATTAAAATTATGCACTGAATTCTGATGACTACAATTTGCTCTATATGAAAAAAATTCTGTAGCTCTAATTGTGTACATTTCTCACACTGCAAAGGTTATATTTTAGGTAAAACAGTGTAACAGATAAAGCTCAACTTTCACGAATCTCGGGTACTCTTCATTCTGTTGAGTTATCCTCCTTTCCCGGGAGGATTAGGAATGAATGTCTGGGCAGAGGAAGGAACTTGCGGAAGGAAGGGAAACATCTGATAAACTCGTTTACAAATGAGGCATTCATGAATCTAACCCAAAGGATGCATTTGTACTCTTCGAAATTCAATCATGTGAAAAGAAGCCATTTTTCAGGAATATTTTACTTTGAAACATGTAGGTGGCCACACATTTTGTTTTCCCATAAAGACATTCCTCTCTCACTGTGCACTCCATATTAAAGTTTACAAGATGATGAATAGCAAAATCCAGCACCGTATGTCAACACCAAGATATGGGCCAAGTATATCTTTGTAAGCAAATGGATATTCTAATAAACAGAGGAATGGCAGACCCAGATGGATGTCTTGTTCATTTTAGACAAGAATAGGACTTTAGTTTGCCACCATGCATGTAATGATATGCAAGCCATTTTATACACTATCCCAATTTCTCTTGTTCTATCAGTGACTCCTGAGTGCCTCCTAAAAATTTAAGAACAGAGTATGGTTCTGCATAGTAAAGGTGGAATATAGTATATATGTGTAAGAATTTCAAAACAATAGAAAGGCTCATGCCACCTCTGCAAATGTTATAGATACTATATGCCTTTCATTTCTAATAGATTAGATAGCTAATTAGCAATTTATCAGTGGCTAAGTCTGTCCTTTCAAGGAAATTTAGCAGATTATAATTAATGCACCAAAAACTCTCCAAGCTTTTCAGAGCCACAAAATTGGACCACACTGAACATCAAACTTCCAATTTGTTCTCTATTAACAGTTATAAAAAGAACCACTATACTATGACATCTATTCTTCTCCAGGGTCTCTGGAACAAAATCAATCACCAGACTATAGCTGTGAAACCTGGCAAAGAGTTCCACTGAGAATGCTGATAACAAGAGAGTCTATCTGTGTTACAAAGCAACTAGGCCCAGCCTATTGGCCTAAGGCCTGGAATGATCTCTTTCCTTGTTGGCAGCAAGTTGTATAGCTGCCATGCCCCTGGGCTACCTCAGTATTATTTTGAAAGTGAAGGCTGATGAAAATAATGTGGGGAGCAATTCCGTGGGCTTCCAGGGTGAAAAGATGTTGAAAGGAAACAAAAGTATGGAAGGAAATACTTTCAAAAATGGGTTAAATATAGCTGAGAGAAGAATTCTCCACCACAATGGAGGAGGAAAGGGAATTGAATGGACTGGACAGAGAAGGTCCCCAAACTTGAAAGAGACATATTATTAAGGATTTGTTCTTAACAGAAAGCCCACACAAAAGAGTATCAGTCCTTTCATTCATCTGTCTTTACTTGCTGGTTTGTGGCTGCCAAGGTTTTTTGAGTGTTCCCAAACAGGATATTCATTTCATTTGGAAGCAAGTTGGACCTTCCTCTGAAAAAGAAGGAAACGTGGCAGCAAAAGGAAACACACTTCACACATTTCTGCTCTGGGGAGACAGAAGAAGAGTGTTTCTGACCTTTTCTTGAACCATGACGTTTTTAAAACTCAGAATGTAATGTACTTTTTGGCATTAAACTACTGCCCTGCTTTGCTCAGCAATGGTGGATTTACAGTGTAATAAATACAGTATAATCAGTCCGAAATGAATTCATTACTCAAGCCTCAATCCTTTTTGGAATATACATTGGTGTACATAAGATGAACTTAGCAACAAGACTGCTTCCGGAGAGCCAAATACCTCTCATTTTACTGAAATTTATTCTAGGTCAACAAGACTTTAAAGTTATTATTTTAGATGTAATAGTGAAGGCAGTAATAATCCAGTAAAACCCAAGGCTACACCTGAGAAGCAGTGATCATGTTCCTTAGTGACAAACTGTCTATGCTTCTTTTTTAAGGGTTTCTAGTCTAAGTCTAGTGGGTAGAGGAAGTATCCATGAAAATATTAGCCTGAAGAAATAAATTTAAGAGTATCTATCACCATATATATACACAAGAGCCAAATGCACACGGATTCAAAAACAAACATTGCAGATATCTAGTGCTGATTAAACTGTGTTACACAGACTTTTCTTGGACGGTTACAAAAATAAAGTCCATCCATCTGTCAAAACAACTGCTCCATGCATGAAAATTATAACAGAATTTGAAGTGTTTTTAACTAACTTCCGATCATTATGCTTTCTACAAAAGAATATAATTTACCTCCAATTCCAAGTACCTCCTTGCCTTTTCTTAAATTATGAATAGAGCAAAGAAAATTTACTTTAAACGAGGAAGAAGAAGAAGAAGAAGAAAGGAGAAACGATTGTGAACAAGAACATTTCTTTATACATGTATTCAGTTCATGATTAATCCAACAATTTGTACTGGTTCAAACATAATTCAACTCTAAATGAATGGGCATAGAAAAGCATTGCCTCAGGTCAGTAAGAATTCACTTTAAAAGAAGAAAAAATGTTTTTAGCTCATCAGTAGTTCCTATAGAAATATTTCAATGTCTTATCCAGCAGCTGGGAAAGCAAAGGAAACCTTTTCTATCATGGGTGGATACATTTTGCATGAAAATCCACTAATAAGCTTAATTCCTGGAGTTAATCTGTTGACTTTCTTTTTTTCCCCTCTGGTCAATTTATTTGGCAAGCTAGCTGAATACTTGAATCTTCTTGCCAAACCAGTAATCCGTGAGATTGTTCCTGTCACTCACTTTATTCTTCCCTCTATTTAAGTTGTCTCATACTTATCTCATAATAATGCTTTCTTTTTTTTTTGGAGGGGGGGGTTAGTGTGCTGTTACAGTTGTGATCTGATCATTCAAAATCATATATTCCTAATAATTCACCAGTCACTAAAGATTAGCAATCTCTTCATCAAAGTGGCATAAAACTAACACACAATCAATGCAATAATCACATTGTCCATCTCTTGCTTAATTTGTGACATGGAATTGTTTTGAGACAGAGTCTTGATCTTTAACCCAGTCTAGCCAGGGACTGCAGATCACCTCAACTGCTGGGATTACAGGTCTGTGCAACCACACCTTTTTAAATGTGTACCTTTTTAATGTCACCCTTTGGTAAGTAGGATGTTTTGTTCATTTTGGATGATATTTTTGCCTTTGTTATTTAGAGAAATCATGGTATAGTAGAATTCATTGACCGTTCCCCATTGTTTTATGCCTTAATTCCAGAATCTTAAAAAAATATTAATAGAATTAAAGTTATTTCACACATAGTTAAGTCTGTAAGTAGATTTACACTGACTTAAGTATTATATAATCATTACAATTCAAAATAATTCAAAATAATTTTTTGGTAATTCAAAATAAATTTTAAAATGCTTTGAATGATATTGTAAACTGAAGATTGTACAAGATCAAGCCATTTAAATATTCATATCATTGCTCAGATTGATGCCTTCCCTTTCCAGATTGACTATTTTGAAGTTATAAAAATATTAAAATTCTGTATACATACTTTCATTTACATAGTTTGAAATGTTCATACTTGGTCAAAAGGATTATAACACATTAGCACTGAAGATCACGATTTAAGCAAAAGCTTACTGCTGTCATTTTCTTCTACTGTTGGAAAGAGCACCATTGAAATGGCATGTGGACTAGACCAGCTTTTAACATTTATATTTATTGTCCTACTATGTACCATCAATCTCATCTTCACATTTTTACCAATGTTACCTTAAAGTCCATTGTATTTATATCTAGCACAGGATTTCTTCATTACCTATTCCAATGAATATAAAAAAGTGTAAAATATTTTGTGAAATCTGCCTGAATATGCTTCCTTCAGAGAAGCTTTTAGTTACAGTACTTAGGTGATTTCAAAGTAACATTCTTCTGGCTCTCAAAGGGCACACAAAGGGCAAGTTCTTGTTGTTTATGCCATACAGTACCTATGACATTGATTTACAACTAGTAGAAAGATTTACAGCCTGAAAAGATTACTATGGACAACATTATTTTGCATATTTAATGCTCATATATGCCTTTATCATAACAGTAGTCATTACTCAGAGACACCAATGGTATCTCCAATCATACATGAGAAAGCAGAGGATAAAGGAAGCTCTAGAGAGATGTCTGAAGTTTTTCAAGTAAGCCTACTTTACTACCTGTATTTTTTTTAAAGTTTTTATTATCAAACTGATGTACAGAGAGGTTACAGCTTCATACGTTAGGCATTGGATACATTTCTTGTACTGTTTGTTACCTTGTCCCTCATACCTCCCTCCCCCCTCCCCCTTGCCCTTTCCCCCCCTGAGGTGTTCAGTTCACTTACACCAAACAGTTTTGCAAGTATTGCTTTTGTAGTTGTTTCTCTTTTTTTTACCCTGTGTCTCTCAATTTTGGTATTCCCTTTCAATTTCCTAGTTCTAGTACCAGTATACATGGTTTCCAATATACTCAAATAAGATTACAGAGATTCACTTACCTGTATTTTTAATATTAAAAATTTTAAATTGGTTTTGATTATAGTCACCAGTGCTCAAAGTACTATAGAGAACTATACAATTAATATACAATTAATAATACAATATACAATTAATAATATCAAATGTTCTTTTAACGTATTCTCTCATGAAGGGAAAGTTCCTAATCAGGTTAAGTACTTGGGCATAGATATTTAGGTATCTGAATTATTGAAACAACTCAGTAGTCTGCAAAGGTAATCTACATGTTTTCTCTCTTTTATTTTGCTTTTATAAAGAATGTACAATTAATTTGCCTCATAAACATCTTTAAAAGTATAATACTAGAAAACAATTTTTACCATAAAAAGCTGTTGAAAATACCTGTTGTTAAATATGTAGAGAGTTAATCAATTATTAAAGCAAGATATAAGGGACTGAAATCTATTTTTTCCAAAATTCATACCCTGGAGCTTTAACCTCTACACAGCGTTGTGGTCTTCTGATTTGTGTGGAATTAGATATTATTAAAGAGGTAAGTGCACAAACTTTGTTTGCTGTTGCCTATTTTATTAAATATTTTTTTCAAATAATATCTCCACAATAATCCTTCCAAAGATACATGTACCTGTTTGTACATATGTTATATATTCGTGTTTATATGTGTATTTTATGCATGTATTCACACCCAAATATGCATATATATTAACTTATATACAGAATTTCTGGATAAATTAACATTTTAAAAAAGATTTAATTTACTCTCAAGTATTTTCACTTGAAATATAAAATTCTCAAATTAGGGAAAGATCCATAGCTACTGGAATCAAATTATGATAAAATAAAAATCAGATGAGAATTGTTATTTGTATTAGCCTGATAAAGTCTGTTCTATGTGGAGTAGAATTACTGAGGCATCTTCCATCTGCTGTGTAACTATAAGAAAATTAATTAGACTCTCTTAATTTAGTGCCTTCAATAAAGAAAAAATGAATTAATGGCACAGCCATGTAACATAATTATTGTGTATAGAACAGTATGAAAACAATTTCCCTATCTTAAAACAATCTTCATTTGATTGGTTTTAATATTTTATTGACATATAACTGCCACAGAATTCCACATACTGTAAATTGCACACAGTCTTCCAAGAACCCAGTTATAAGCTGTTCATTCCTTCTGAAGACAGGGTTAAGAGAATTTAAGCCAATACGTGGGTATAAGCAGTTATGGATTTAAGAAAATTGGTATTGAATATTCATTTGTGTCCATTTTTCTTACGAAAAGCAGATTTTATTTTGCTTACTAAATTTCCATGAAATTCCAGTCCCAAAACAGGTGAGGATCATAAATTATGATCATTCTTGTGGAAAATGACAAGATTCATTGTTTCAGTCAAATAGCAAGTTATGGAAATGGCACTTCAATCACTGTAAAGGAATTGAACTGTGTCATCTTAAGTATGCTGGAATTACATGCCCTAAAATTCCCAGTTCTGAAAGTTGGCTCATGTCGGTCACGTAGGAAATGCGTCTGAGTCTTGGGAGGCAAGAATTAAATCATATCCATAACATGCAAGACTCTGATCTGCTGACCAGCAGGTTAACAGCTGGCCAACAAGTTCCTATACCTTATCCTAATCTCACTCCTTAGTTTCTCAAGGCTCTGGTTTTTACCTCAGTCCATAATGAAATATACCAGGTTCTTTAAGTCACATCCATCTACAGGCAGTAGGTTGGATGGAATGAAGGACAGATGCTGGTCCTCATTCCTCATTGCTCTTCTCATTTCATATTCAGCACTCCATCCCAAATCCAAGTCTGGTTTCCTTAGAAACCTTAGGCCCACCCTCTTTGTCAGAGGGCTTTCAGAGATGTATTTCCACATCCTGCCATTGTGTAAAGTCCAATCTCTACAATATTTTATTTTCCTAAAAAAATTAGAAAAGCTCAGACTTTTGGTTAAATCTTAACTAGTGGACAACAATTACTACAATAGTACAAATAGCTCATTTCAGTATATATATATAAGATAATTATGAGTTAGAACTATTTAAAACATATATGTATACATATGCATGGTCATTAGTTGATAGTATTATTTATTTATTTTCAAATAGGATGATTCGTCCTGTGTAAGTTTATATTAAATATAAAATCCAGGCTGGGAATGTGACTTAGTGGTAGAGTGCCAAGCATGCATGAAGCCCTGGGTTCAATTCCTCTGCACCATGTAAACAGAAAATTAAAAACAACAAAAAAAGCTGGAAGTGGCGCTATGGCTCAAGATGTAGAATGCTAGCCTTGAGCAAAAAGAAGCCAGGGACCATTTTCAGGCCCTGAGTCCACGCCCCAGGACTGGCAACAATAACAACAACAAGAATCTAAAATCCATAAAGTATATTAACTTGATTTCAAGCAAGATACTAAGTGTATGTTAATATTAACTGTATATGGAAACGCAGACCTATATGCACAAATAAAAAATTTGTTTAATATCATACATTGCATTTAGTATAGTTAGCATTTATTTGAATACAATAATGTGTTCTTAACACATAATAGCAAAAGTAATGTTAGTATCCTCAATCTCCAGAAATAACGTCAAGCTTTTAGAGAGAATTATGTTTATATCATTGTCCTTACTGCCCCTAGTAATACTAAACTTAGATATACATTGAGGTGAAATCATACAAATAGAATTTTGTAAACTTTAGTGATAGTTTTTGGACATAAAAATGATGGAATTTTTATTGTCACTCTTCTAAATCAAATAAATATAAACAGCCAAATGTTGAACATACAGTTTTTTCCATCTTGAGCTAGTGTACAGCATCTATATGAAAAATATTCTGATAAAATGCCAACTACTAGCGACCGCATGTCAGTGGAACTTGGAACTACTTGCTTACTATGAATTCTGAAAATATTGTCCCAAATCTTTTTCCCAGTGGAACTGTCAAAATCATACTAGTAGACCTTACAGAGGATAAAATGCTTACTCTACTCTAAAAGTATGCACACTGATACAATGGTAACTAATGGTGTACAATCAATTCCAAGTAATAATTTGCTAACTGTTGATAAATACTTGAGCTTTGCTTCAACCATTTAAGAAC
The DNA here is from genome assembly GCF_023159225.1 of Perognathus longimembris pacificus. Taxonomy (NCBI): domain Eukaryota; kingdom Metazoa; phylum Chordata; class Mammalia; order Rodentia; family Heteromyidae; genus Perognathus; species Perognathus longimembris. Next base: position 110,526,291 of record NC_063162.1, read on the forward strand.
TCAACTGATATGTCTAAAAAGGAATACATTTCAAAACCCTCAAACTCTTAAAACTTATATAAAATGTCTCCAAATCATATACTGGTCTTATTTTAAGCAAAAAAAAGTGCTTTTAATAGCAAGTTAAAAGAATTTCAAAAATTTCCTGGGCATCATGGCATATGTCTGTATTTCCAGCACTCTTGAAGCCGAGATGAAACCATCATGAATAGGAGACCAGCCTGGGCTGCATAGCTAGAACCTATCTCAAAAAAGAAAACCAAAACGCCTCTCTGGCCCACCGCATGTGCCCTGGATTTAGCAGCAGAATAAGTTCTCTCTCCCGCTCGAATACCACGTGGTGTTCTCCATCACCGGTTGTCTACTTTAATAATTCTTACAATGGCCTGTTCAATATGGACTCAACCTCTCACCCCACTTCTACAATTGCCCCTTCCATTCCTAGCCTTCAAGGACAAGTTAATGAGGCACCTGCCTGGGGTGAAATTTAAAGAAGTGCTAAAAAGTTTCAGTGATGGTGATAAGTAATGCAAAAGTAATTTTAATGCAAAATTTTAAAGCAGATCAGTAAACTAGAGCCAAGTATTAAAAAAAATTAGGAAAAAAACCCAAATAACAACCAAAGAAAAATTCTAAAAATGTAAGTACATGAGAGCAGGTGGACCAATTTCTGTGGCATTAAAAAAAAACATCCATTACTGGTTACCATCCAAAATTAGTCATCTATGTAACTGAAATGCCATCCACTTTTTATCATTAGACCATCATCTTTCATGTATGCCATCACCTAGAAATACCCAAAAAGTTCAAAGTATGTGTGATTTCTACTCTTTGTAAGATAGCAGGCTAGATCTTGGGTCATAGGTAAAGGATTTTATTATACATAGAAATACCATATGCAGCACATCAGCCTTTATACTCTGTGGTTGTCTTTGGGCAGTGAGAAGAAGCCAGGTCACACCGATTCTTGATGAGTTCCACCATAGCAGAGGGACCATGGTTGTGTATACTGAAGTATTTTTAAATGGGTATGGCATGCTGGCTTTTAGATCTTGAGAAGTGGAATGCTCACTATACTAAACAATAAACATGCCTTCCCTTTGTCCCATCAGGAGACATGTTGCACCACTACTAAATGATTTTCAAAGAAGCCTTTTGCTTTATAGGAAGATATTATTTTCCAAACATACTTAAAAACTAGTTAACAAGAGCTCTGCACTTAAGATGGGAGACAAATACATGGAAGAATTTTGATATTTAATGAAACTTTGTAATTTTTGTAGGTTGCTAAATTAGAAAGTAATTCGAACTATTCACTTAACAAAACCCCATCAAGCATAAAGTGCCTCAAATAAAATAAACCCTGACCTTTGAGCATTGAAAAATAAATGAAATTCAAGGGTTGACATGTGTACGTTGGAATGTACCACAACTTAACACATGTGTGCAGTTTCAAGGTCTTAACTGCTTTACCTGGCAAATTAGTGTTACTGAGCTCCTGATATCCCTAGTACATCATAAGGGTGAGAAAAAAAGCTAAAGACAATAGTTAAATAAATCATACAGAATTTCAAAAATGTCCCCAAGTTCAAGTGCAGGATATTGCACTTTGAAATGCAACCAGGAAACGAAAATGAAGAGAATCTGCTTTTTTTTTTTTCCGTCTGCTCAGATGGTTGAAATTTTGATTTCCAATGCTGTTCAAAATATTTCGAGCAGTCATACGGTTGCCATTTGGTTTTATTGAAACTCAGTGCTAAGAGAGATGGTTTAGTAGGATAAACAGAGAATATTCGGAGAGCTATTGATTCAAAACAGATTTTTACCAGTTTAGCATGAATTCAGTTTTCATTTGCAAAAGAAGGTCAGAGAAGTTAATCCATCTATAGAAATATTATTGTGAATAAAGAAGTGAATTTTAAGCCCTAGGAAAATATAAAACATGAGAGCAGACAGACATAGGCAGAGTACAGATATCTGGCTTTCTTTCTAATACCGTTATACATAATGTATTTTTTCAAATAACTTATACCAATAATGTACAAGTTAATGAAAACCTTTTACCTCTACTGATAGTGATGCTAGAAAGCATTAAGGTTTAGAACCTACAATACCAAGGAAATAAAGCATATCAAATAAGGTGGTGTTTTAAATGTTGTATATTCATTTCTAAAAAGGAAAGTATAAATTCATCATCAGAAATGTCATTTGCAGCAAAGAACGGAGTCTGAGTGCATGTATAATGTGTGTGTGTGTGTGTGTGTGTGTGTGCACGAATGTGCACGTGCCTACAGATTCCCTCTTTACCACAAAGTTCATTCTTTGTGGAATAGTTACTCAAATTCAAACTGCTGCTTTAATGTATAGATTCATGCAAACTGAGCAGAGTAATGATGGGGTACAATGGGGTAGAGGTTTCCAGATACATGGGAGAATGGGGAGAGGATTTCTTTTTCTATATGAGACCATGCTGAATGACAAGAACTATGGGAGTTCAATGCAATTGCATGTCCTCCCATCCTAGGGACTATAGAGGTACAGTCATCGGAAAAACAGAAAACAAACAAAACAAAACAAGAAAAATATTCTCCTTAACAAACTGAAAAGTGACCTATTTTCAAGATGCCTTTGTCCAAATCTGGATATATTTATATCTGAATTGAATGAGAAGACACCATCTCCCCAGAATAATTTGTTTAAAGGCTCTTCATTTACAAATGAACCAGTAGAAAAAGTAAAGCCATATTTCAGAAAGCAAAAGGAAGAACACACAGTGAGGTTGGCTCATTTACTTTATATGAATGTTTCAGGTCAGTTCTTGTTTTCATTACAGTACTATGTTGGAGTCTTGATGGCTACAGAATCCACTCAGGGTTGTTTCTTGTGGTTTCCAGGATCTCATGAGTTTTTTTTGAAAGGAATTACTGTCCACAAATCCAGCCAGCTACTAATTACTCAAAATACAGTACAGAATTTCTGTCAGAATGCCTATGGGGTTATTTCAAAAATAAGGCAATGTTTGGGGAAAAACAAAAAACAAAAAACAAAAAAAATCACTTCTTTCTTCTTGGTCTTTTTGTGCAAATTCTTTATTTAAATTATGGTATTTCTTTCCTGGAGTTTATTCATAAGAAAATGTTGTAAAATTCAAAAAGTCATCTAATCTCTCTTCTGAAAATCAATATAATGAATAATATGGAAAAAAGGATCTATAAATGAAAGTCCTGAAATAACTAGCAACTGCAATCCATCCCATTTTCTATTTCTCTCATACTGGCACAAAAGTAATAACTCTTTTTCTTATGTCTACATAATGCATATTCTTCCATTTAATAGATGAGATACCAAAGGCCCATACTCATTACTCAATTTATTCAATAAAATAAGTCAGTGAGTAGATACACTTAAAATTCTTAACCTCTCTGAACTTCATTGTTCTAGATATTCCTTTCCAAATAGTTCATATGGATCAGTTTGAGACTGCAAAAAATTCATAGGACATTTTTTTATTTTATAAACTTTCACTTAACCAGAAAGTTTATGGTTATATGAAATTGTAGGATGATTGTATTGACATATTCAGTCTTCTGCCCTAACTTAACTCTAGCCAAATTCCTCTGAATGGTCTTCCTGAAAGACTTCTATATTGGTTTAGGCTTCCTTCAGCTTTATCAAAAATCCTGCCCACCAGTTTAAAAAATGTACAATGCTCTCAAATAAGTTTACCCCAAATTCTCCTCTTCTCTGACATTTCCTGTTAGTAATTGTCAACCTCCTTATTCTCTTCAGTCTATTCCTTGGCTCCATCTTCATCCTTTAAATTGGAATCCAATTTTTTCATCATCACACAAAACCCATCTTACTAATGCTCCTGTGTGAAGTGTGAATTAACTACATTTAGATAGTGTCCTGGGTAATTTTTTAACACAATACCAATATTTTATATGTAATTAAAAAAGTGAGTCTCTCATGTTTGTGAATGTGTAGATAAATTAAGGTTAGGAACTCCCTGTACTTTGTGTACCATAATCTACCTTTCTTCACCTATAGCCAGCAGTGTTTCCAGACTGACATATTCTTTTCCAATGAACTTAAATGCCACCTCTAAACCTGACATTCAAATATCATTTTAGGCAGTTGCTTTTAATCAACCAAGTCCTTTGATTATGCTTATACATCTAGATACAGTATGTTTTATGCAGCAAATAGAATGATTTATGCTAATGCTATATTTTACCTCAGGAAAAAACTGATTTCTACCACTTTTAGAGTTTACGTTATTCATTTGGATCTCCATAATTCCCAAGACAATGTCAACTGGATTCATTCTTATTCAAGAAAGGAAGAATAAAGCAGGAGGAAGCAAAGAAAGAAAGGAGGGAGGGAGAAAAGAAGGGAGTAGGCAAACTATAAGGATAACGAAAGAAATGGAATTTAATTATGATGACTTTGAAATAGGAACATTTTGTATTTTCAGGAGTATACTTATGTAAATCTAATGCATAAAGAAGTTGACGTTTAATGTAAGCATATAATCTACATACATATATGTTCAAGGGATTATGTTTCTGCTTCATTAAAGAATATTGTATTTTTATCTACTTTCTTTACATTAAACTGACAGAATTTCTAGAATAGAATATTGTTATTTTTATCCCCAAGAGTGATTAAATCCACAATGCAGTTTGTTTAAAATTACAACAAACAAAGTAGATGACGGAGTACAATATTATTTAAGAACAATTGGGTAGATTAGTGCTTACCAAGATATCTTTTCCAGCCCACTTACATTCATCTCTTCTGGTATAAGATACTGGCCATACAATCTAAGGACAAAGAAGAAACATTATTTTCTGCCAATTTTATTTCCAGGATTCAGAATTGCACATTTTTTCCCCCTCTCTCCTTTTCTCTCTATCCATCTCCCTGCTTCCTTTAATTATTCACTGCCCTTCCTCCTTTACTCCCTCCTTTCTTTTCTTCTTTATTTTCTTCCTTTCTGAGGGGGTAGATATTTAATGGAAGCATTCTACATTTGGGGAAGATAAAGACAGAAATGATGCCACAAATACCATAGCTCTATGAAAAATTCATCCGCCTACTGTGAACAAAACATAAAGTAGTTGAATATTTGTTTATGTTTTCAAATCTACTTTTAGAGTACATTCTTCCCAATGGTATTTATGTTAATTTGGTGTCAGTGTTAGATGGAACAAGATATTAATTGTGCCTTGGGCAGTTTACCACATTTCCCTTTAGAATAACAATTCAAATACTCAATGAAATCTAAACAAAATGTTACCAGTACCCTAGTAACCCAATTCAAATGAATGCTATCTGTGTTAGACAAACAATTGATTGTACCATTATTCAGCTTCCTCTTCTAGAAACAGTAGTCACAATTAACTACATCCATGTCAAAGAATAATCCACAGACAAAGAATAATACATTATGTATACTCATCATGTGTAGTCCACCATGATTGATTACTATTTATGTGAGAACCTTTATATAACTTAATATCAGTGTTTAGAAACTTGCACAAAAGTTGTGATATTCAATCTGGGAAATTAAGGCCAAAATAAATGAACAAAATTGTGGTATCTATTGAAGTAACATATGATACCTTGATAGATGAACTTCAAGTTCATGTCATAAATACAAAAGGCTTAAGAATAGCTGGTGAGGCACTTTTTTTGGTCATTACACTTTCAAATTGTGTGTTCTCTTCATTAACATTCTTTTCTTTCCAAGTAGGTCTATGTGTCTAAATTAAAACTGCAATCACTGACCAAGTAGTCACATAATAAAAACATGCAAGTGTAGTAAATGAGTTCTCCTGCCACCCTCATTACTCTGACTTCAAAGATACTGCAGTGATTTCAAGACATTCTCATCCCCCTTCCACCCTAGTCCTGTCGCCAGGTTGCTTGTGAAAGCTCAGGTGCTGGTGATAATGAGGCTTGAACCGTGGGTCCTAAATGCTCTATTACTTTACTCATGCCTCAAGCCCATTTTTATTTTAGTTATTCTCATGCAATGTCTGTCACTTTTTCTTGGGGTCAACCTTGTGAGTGAGAGCCTCCTTTGGATGAAATCCTCCTACATTCTGGTAGCTGGGATTATAGATGCATTCCACAACACCTGGCTTCTTAGTGAGGTGAGGGTCTTAATAACTCTTTCCTGGATTGTGGGAGCTCTAGAGTTCTGTGGGGACTGTGGCTGGCTGCAGGAGATGTGACTGTGTGCTTGAAGTATGAGTGATACTAGTGGAAAACCATATATATACATATGTGTGTGTGTGTGTTGTGCATATATATATATATATATATATATATATATGTTGTGTTTTTAATCCTATGTCTAAAGACACAGGCTTGTGAGTTTTGGCCTTTTGCAGTACTCCTGTAAAAAGAAAGTGTCCCTGGAATTATCTTCCTGAGGATCCCTTACTGAAACTATTTAAGTACTTCCTGACTTTTTGTCATCTACCTCTTTGAGTGTACACTTTTGTCTTTTTTCCTGTAACAGCTTTAAATTGCTGTGGGCTAATATGAATTTTTAAAGCAGGGTTTGGGACTCATCTTCTGCTTAATCGTATCATTTAATTAAATGCCTTCCTCACTCTATGGTGGTAATCCAAATAATAATTATTTTATAAACACTATACTGATATATCACTTCCTGGGTATCTCTTCATATATTGCCATAGAATCTGCTGCCACCATCAGATTGACACTGGATTGACTACTGTCTCCCCTCTACAAACTACAGTCTTGCTGATTGATAACTCTCACGTAACTGGGATTACAGGTGTGTGCCACCATGCCCAACCCTGAGCAAAAGTAATTTTAAAACTAAAAAAAAACAACCCAAATGAGTAACAATTTTCATAGAAAATTCTATGGCACTCATGAAGATCAACTGAGGAAGTTTAGAAATCAATGAACTTCCAAAATTAGAAGAATAAATACCATGGTGATTTTTCAAATATCATAATTTTATAAGTAAGTCCTTAGCTTATAGCCATTTTGCGTTTCTATGAAATCAATAAAATTTTATTGTTTAAATGATGAAAATATAAGATGAGTCTTAAGTGTAATGATACATCTATTGAATACATAAATCAGCTTTGAATACAAATCTTTATTTTATCTCCAAAGTAGCATTCTCGAACAATAACAAAACATTGGCCCAATTAGCCACTGTTTGAAGGCTATCATTATATCCATTTTAATATATGAGTATTTGAGGCATACTACTTTCTTGCCCTCAACGTAAAGAAGCTCAATTAGCAAGTACCTTCTACAGGAATGTATGCTGGAAACCACTCAACCATGAAACTCACGAAAGTCAAAACTGACTGAGAGAAAATGCTTATGTTAAGATGCACTATGCACAGATAGTAACATAACTTCTACTGTGTTTGAATACATGTTCATTTTCCACAGCATATAAATGAATAAGGAATATGCATAAAGTTCTCATCCTGCTGATACCTAAGTGACTGACCCCCCTTTGCAAAACTAGGATATTTTAAAAATGGATAGTCTAGATTAGCATTTTCAAAATTTTGTTTAAAAGGCCAGGTATCGAATATTATAGGCTTTGTGGAACAGATGTTCTTTGTCACAACTTTACTGGGATAAGAAAAAACTGGCAGACTATATGTAAATGAATGAGTGCCTACGTTCCAGTAAAAGTTTATTCATACACTAGGTGGCATATCAAATCACAGACATGGCTAATTGCTTGCTGAATTTTATACATTACAGCAATATAATGAGAGGCAGAAATTTATAAACATACATAAGCATAAATAGCATATGAACTCAGTTCTGACATATTTCTATAATATCTTAAGTATTTTCATTTATGTAACAAAATATATAATTATGGAAAACCATGGTAAATGGAGAATTTTATCATAATTATTATTAACACACTGTGATTTCTTTCTTCTAATTTTTATGGCTTACTATGCCCATTTGCCATTGTCATTAATTTTATTCACATCTGAAACAAGAAAATAGTTACTTAAAATGAATTTTCTATAATTTGTCTGTCTGGCATTAGGTAATCAATATATAGAAAATTCTATAAAACACAAAAATATGGAATGCACATGTTAGAATAAATATACCTTTTGAAAATCCTTTATATTAACCAGGTTGAAAGAAAATATGTGGTCCTTTGCTCCAACATACAGTCTACTCCGTTCCTCGTCCAAAAGAAAAGTATGGTAGTTGGAGCTGTTGGCCAACCCATTGAAAGTGATCAGATTGTTGGATTCCAACATTTCTGCAAAGTAACACAACAGGACACTGGGTGTTAATGTGAAGTTCTACATGAACAGAGACTATCGGTACATATCATTCTCATGACTGAATGAGCTTGTTCCACTGCACTGAATGATCAATAAGAATCAAGCCTTAACATTTCATTGAGAGGGAATCACCTACATTCATTTGCTGATTTCAAACACAAGATGTGCACCCAAAGTTCAAAGGGAAAAATAACTTGTCTATCCATCCTTGCTTAGAGGAATCTATTTACATGGAGCAATAGATTAGAATGATCAATGGTCATCATGTTTTTTAATATTATGTTTTTTTATCATTATGCTTAAGTTTTTGTTTGTTTGCTTGTTTTAAGCCATTTGTTTCAAACTACTAGGGTATAGGTATTAAAAAGGCACTCTGACCATAAGGGGATGAAAATTAGCTGCCTCTGCAGAGCCAGGAGTTATATCATTGGATCGTTTAGAGAGATTTTTTTTTTATCAAATTAAAGCTATAATCTTCCATTTATAGTGTTAAAAGTTATAAACTACCCTAGAACCAGAGAAGTCAAATTAGATAGAAAAACAAATTTAAAAATAAATAAATAAATGAGAGCCAAACCAAACCAATCCAAAAAGACAAAACAATATTAGTTCATAATAAATCATAAATATTTAAAAGAATAATTAAGAATTGAAAATGTCTTATGAAAGATATAAAGTGGAATTTCATTTGAACCACTCAGAAGCCATGTAGAACAGCTTTGAGCATCACAAAGAAGAAAGCATAGAAAAAGAACTAGCACAGCTACAGATTTGGGTATCATCCTGTCATGAGTTAGAATAGGACATGACCTAGGTATGTATACTAGGCAAAGTCCCTTCAACACCTGAGCCTCAGTGCTATATAAGATGGGGTTTGTAATACATTTTTTATGAACATTGCTGTGAGAGTAAAATTTGACAATGAATGTAGAGTCTAGAACAACAGTTTGCATATGAAGCACTGAAGTAAAGAAGACCTCTTTGTGTAAATACAAGTTAAATATGAGTGTATTTGAACTTCTTGACCAGACATAGGAAATTAAGGTACAGATGGACTATACTGAAAACAGTTGTATATTTTTAAGGTAATTTTTAAAAGTTTTCTTAGTCAAACTTTTCATTGCCCGGATAAATCCATGTGTAAAATAATTTAAGGTAGCAAGTAATTACTTTGCCTTACAATTTTAGATCATAATTACACTGCCTTTAAGTATTGTGGCAAAAATGCAGAAACAGCATGGGGGAGGGGAGCAGCAGAGTAAAGCTATTCACCTCATAACAGCCACAAATGAAAAAAAGACTACAAAAAGGAGCCATGGGCAAGATAATTCCTTCAAAGGCATGCAATCAGTGATATCTTTGTAAAAATTGCTATAATTTGGTATTTCTTACATTTAGGCTCTACTACTTGGGCTATACTCCCAGCAATCATTTCAAATTTGGAAGATCAAACATAATTATTTATTATTATTATGT